>NC_134951.1:99818310-100120143 GCF_965638725.1 Aptenodytes patagonicus
ATTGCTCTCTGATACTTATTCATTCTTCTCTGCACTGCCCCCTTTTTCCCACAGCTGGAACCCTTAGGGGAGAAGACAGATAATCAGCAAATAGAAGATAAGATTGTTCTCAAATGTCCAAGTGAGGTAAGTTACAAGGGTATCTGTGTTTGTGTAGAGGTGCTGGCGGTGGCTGGGAGTCTGCGTGAGCCTGGAGCGCTGTCTCTGTAAGAGGGGTCTGACTCTTCCCTGCATAGTCTGTGCCACTGCCACCGGTAGCAGTATGAATGCTCCCCCATGAGATGGAGGGCAAGCTCATCCTAGGAGTAAGCTTACTCACAGCCACACATCACGGTTGGCTGAAACACAAGGGAAGGTTGTTTGGCCTACCTGGTCAAGACCATCAAGTATCCACACTGAATGACAGAGCTTCAGTGGTGGAAACAGAGCAACGATGGCGCCAGTCAGCACAGCTCTGCAGAGGTCACTGGGACTACCTTCCAGTGGGACCACAAGCTTCCTGTTAATCACACACAGCAGGGTCTCAAGCGTATTCTGTAAGTTCTGGCTGTGCAAAAATAGTGCCCCAGGTTTACACTGTTATTGTATGAGTTTTAAAAGTGCCATTTCTTTCTTTCTTTTTTTAATCCCTGGGATTCATTTGCTTCAAGTTGCTAATCATCTACAGACATCTGAGAACTGAAGGTTGGGGAATGGAAATCTCCATGTATTCTTCTGATGCTTTTCACTGACTCTGATTACCTTGTTTTGTAGGCTGAGCCATTCCTGAGGACATATAAGAACAGTAATTACACATACCCTAACCAAACTCCAGTAAGTGTCAACATCACCATCTCACTGTTACTCTGTTGCATCTGCTCCTGTATGGTAACCAGATGAGTCATGCTCTGCACCACAGGTGAAATCAGTCTTTGGCCAAAGGGGTTAGGGAGGCTGAGTGCATGGCAGGGAACAGGAAAGCATTCCCTGAGTTAGGCAAAATGTATCCAGAAACACCCGTAAGAACACATGCTCAGACAGCACGGTTATCGGTACAGGATGCTACTCTAATCTGAGCAATACTGAATATGACTATTGAATTGAGCAACCAAGACCTGTCTGGTTAATTACATGCTAAACCGGCTTTGGTTTATCCACCTGGCCTCTATGAGGAAGATCCTAGTTACTACGGACTATATTTCCTAGCCAAATGGTATTCAGCTTTCTTCTTCTCTTTAGAATTATGGAAGCCAGCTGCTATGCGAGGACAGGTCTCCATCCTCCCCTCCTGCAACTTCAGGTAGTCTTGCCTATTTTGTGTTAAGAGGCTGAATTACTTTCAACTGTCCTTCAAGATGAGTTTTTATTTTTGCTGAAATGACTGCTGGACTGTGAAAAATACTGCTCAGAAAAGATGTCATGTTTTTCAGCAGCTGCTTAATAGATACAAAGCCATACTGTCACTCAAGGTAACATTCTGACTAAGTAGCTCCACTTAACTCACTGCCAGTGGAGAACTTCAAAATACCTCATGATAAAATCCAAATCTGTGTGCTGACATAGCCTATAAGTGATACCACCTAAATCTTGGGGAAGGAAACTGGAAATCCAGCTTCATGCATGTTAGTCTAGGACATAGCAGTATTCAGTTTTTCAAATAACCTCATATTGTCTTCTCTTTAGTCCTTCTCTGCCTTCTTATAGCTTTAATATGCTGTTCCTGCTTTGTCTAATACTGCATTGTTTTACCTTCATCTTGGTGCTGGATATTGTTTGCAACTTACTGTTATTTGCTCCTTGCTCTTCTGTGTTTTCAGTAGCAATGTTAACCATTGAGATGCTGAATAATACGCATATGCTGCTGCTACAACCACGTGTGATGAGCTGGAGAGAGGTCCTGTTTTATCAGCTGGTATTGCAAAAACAACATGTCTGAGCATCAGAATGCACAATGGCATGTTTCACATATACAGTGGTGAAAAACAATAGCTATTTCCTATCCAGGTTCAGCTGCATCTCTTTCCTTTACAGTGCATTCCCTAAAGCCAGCTGATGTGAAAATTATAGCAGCCCTTGGGGATTCTTTGACGGTAAGAAGATGGTGTTTTTACTGTTCTCTTGGTAAAACTACAAACATGTGCCTGCTCCGGTGGAGGGGAAATAGCTGTTGTACCTAGAAGCAAAGATCCATTCATTCATGGATGATAATAGATCTAGCAGCTAGAACAAGAAAGCAGGTGTCAGTTCTCCAGCACTCTGTTCTCCCTACACACATATTCACATGCTTTTGAACTCAGGCAAAAAACACAGCCAAATCCTTTAAGGAGGTGCTTAAATAGTTTGCTGAATTGGAGACAGAAGAGATCAGATGCTGTTGAAATTAATGGGACATAGCACAAGCCTCAGGTTACTGTGTTTTTCAAAGTTTTTCTGAATAGGAACAGGCTGGTGAACCTGTTCTTTTGCCTTGGTTCTTTCAGGAACACAGTGTGACTAAGGGATGTTGGATAATAGCATTTTATTCATTTTAGCATTAATGAGATAAGGATGTACAGGGGTGAGAGCCCTCTGACTTTATCAATTTTAGAAGATATTCGGTCTTTTTATTGTGCCTGTTTTAACTCATAGCTAATTTCTTTATCAAGATGTAGTTCTTGCTGAGGATGATTATCTTTGGTAGCCTAGAAGGAATATGTCTCAAGATCCAGACATCCTATATTCCAATTATGCCTTTCTGCCTAATGTTTTCATACTGGTCAAAGGCTGAAATTCTACAGCCAGCTCAAAGGAAACACTGGGCAGAAAGACGTAATTGGAACATAGGTTCCTCCGAATCTGAGAGCCTTAACAACAAAGACATCGTGTGTACGAACCATGAAGCCTTTACAACTGTCTGGAAGGCATGTTGCTAAAACTCCTACACACAGGAGGCTACTGAAATAAATAGAAGCATTTGAATGCAAACCTGCAATATTGACAAATGACAGATATTCTGTATATAGCTGTGGTTGCCATATTATAATATCCAGGACCCTGCAGGTGTTTCTGCTTCTAAGTATAGTCTGTAGGAACTGAGAATAAAATCTGCTTTCATAGAAAGTGCAGTGGTGCATTGCTGTCTCAGAGCTGCACTTGGCCCATGCATAGTTACTCTGAACACCAGTCTTCCATTAATTCAATAAAGCTATTACATAGGAGAAAAATCTAGTATTGTAGTCTAATCTGAAGTAGTAGCAAATGGTCTGCCTGGTCTTATGCTGTACTGAAGTACTACCCCGTACCCAAATTTAGCATAGAACTATAGTATCACGGCTGGCAGGCACTCTGCTTCTGAATCCTGGTGCTGTTTTAGGAGGGATGTAGTTGCTAGCTTGCCTTTTTCTTCAGGGTAAGTGTAGAGAGTGCTTTCCTCCTTCCTGTAGTACTACTAAAAGTCTCTCCATTTAGCACAATACTTTTCAAATCAGTGTAAAGGTATTATGTTGCTTTTTTCTGAGATATGTTTTTCTCTGTTGAGTTCATATAGTGTTTCTTATCATTAGCCAAAAAGTTTTGTGTTTGTTTGAGACGTTTTCATCATTCTTGAGTAATGCAACCATAAAGGAGTTATTCAGCTCACCTAGACCCATGAGAAGAAAGCCTTTGTTCCATGGCTCCATCATATATTTTGTGCGTCATATACAATATGATGCTCATAAATAATTATGAAGGCTATTGATGCATTCTTCAGGAGGAAGGTTGGGGAAAAGCCAGATGCCTTCTAAAGCTTTTGAAGAGATGCATTCAAACGTAAATAAAATTACTGTGTATGAATGACTATTGTATTAGTAATTGTGCTTCAATTTCATTTGGGTAATGAAAAATAACGTCCAGGCTGGTACCGGAATTGCTTCAGATAATCTCCTGGATTTGGACACTGAATACCGAGGACTGTCTTGGAGGTAAGTCTTCAGCCAAGGTGATGAGGAGATGTGTATCCTCTCCTGTAAAGAATATTACTCTCTTCCACACGTTTTGGGGCTTTCAGCTGTCAGGAAGCTGAAAAAAAAGTTGTTTCTCAGGCTAGCATTTCTTGTGAAGCTGTATCAAGATCCATGATTTGTCGTAAAGGAGGCTTCACAGAAAATGTTTTCAGCAATGGATTTTAAGCTAGCCTTTTGACTTCTCTCATGCTTTCATCTTTGGCTGCTTCTGACAATTTATATTTTTTTTGGTGGGATGGCAAGTTGGAAATCTACAAAATTGGAGAAGAATCACTGGAACAAACAAGTCAGAACTGGTTGCTTTCGGGACAACTTCTCAAAGCTTGCTGTTTCTGAACTTTTTGTAGCACCATGGAAAACCGTTTGTTTAACTGGAGAACTTTTACCACATGCAGCACAGTCGTAAAAGACTAAATTTTTTTGGTGTGACAATGTAGCTCGGTTGATATTGACTGAAGCAGTTGTGTGCTGTCCTAACGCCTCTCCATAAGCTGGAGTGTGGCCTCAGTGTGTCCCACCAACTGAAAAGCTGGAGAGAACATACCCCTGTGCAGGAAGCAGGAGAAGAGACTGAGACAACGCTGCTGCAGCTCTCTTGTCACCCAGGGCTGGCTGGCTGCAACACCCTAAGGTGCTGCCTTAGGGTGGCTTCATGAGGCTGGAACTAGCCTCAGAGTCGACCTTCTAATCTGCAGTACTTTAGGGCTCAATCATTCGAGTATGTAGCTGTCTCAGACATCTTTCTGCCATTTCATAGTGATTGACTATACCCCCATACAGCTGCAAGATCATTAAATCCTTCTGGCAAGCATCTTTACCACTGAAACCTCAACCATTCTCCCCAATAGCACTTCCACTCCTGTCCTCTCTACGTAATCTGCTAGATTGATAGTTACTGAATTAATCGCCCTTCGCTTTTTCTCATGATGTGTGGTAGGTTTTCACTTTGCTTATTGTCTGTGTCCAGCTAAGAGATGAGTGACTGGGATTTCTCTTTCTCATTTTAGTATTGGAGGAGATGCGTCATTAGAGAACGTGACAACGCTACCTAGTAAGTAAATGCTTTGCTAGATCTAATTGGCAAGACTGAAGAGAGGGAATGGGCTGATTTCTGATATGTTTACAGAGAGCTCTTAAGTATCTCAAAGCTGTTTTAGAGTAATTGACAAGAACTACCTTTCAAAGAAACAATATCCTAGGACTAATGAATAAAAAGCTGGCTTCATCAGTGAAGCTGAGAAGCAGCTAGAAATTCCCTTCCTTTGTTTTTCCTCTCCCTTCTCAGCTGCTTGATGAGTGTTATTTGAATTTCTAAATAAGTTTGCTATGTCCATGCTTGTGATGCAATTAACATTTGCTTTTAATAAATATTCCACCACAGCTTTTTCCAAAAAGAGATGTTTGCATAGAGTTAGACCTCTTTGGTAAATAAAGCTGACTACTCATACGTGTAACCTGAAGGGAATAATTTTAACTTTCTCTTCACTGAAACATGCAACTTCCCATAGCTAGGTCTATTGTCAAGGTAAAGCCGCTGGAGTTTCAGTGTGGATCAGCTGTAATAATAAACTTCCATTTGAAGAGGGCCAGTAAACTGTCCTCTGTGTGTTGCCCATTTATTATAAG
The DNA here is from genome assembly GCF_965638725.1 of Aptenodytes patagonicus. Classification (NCBI taxonomy): domain Eukaryota; kingdom Metazoa; phylum Chordata; class Aves; order Sphenisciformes; family Spheniscidae; genus Aptenodytes; species Aptenodytes patagonicus. The sequence goes on from NC_134951.1 coordinate 99,823,899, forward strand.
CAGAATGTAACAAGAATATAATTAGAATAAGCAATTAATTGATTCACTGGCTGCTATTACATTTGACAAAGCCTTCATTACAATGTGGTTAAATTCAGTCTTTGAGATTAAAGTAGCTTTTATAGTGAAAATGGTCACATTGTAAACTATCAGCTGTGAATTACTCTGTCAACTTCCTTTTGGAAACTACTATGGACGTAATGGAGAACGTGGTGGGATTTCATCAGAACCATGCATCTGAGGCTTTCTTCTTCATATTTGTCAGTAGTATGAGATTTTGCACAGCTGTCAACTAGACCCAGATCCTCTAGCTGAAAACGAGCTCCTGCTGGGCTGAAGCCCCCGTCAGGCTCGCTTCATAAAGTCACCATCATATGACTGAGGATTTTACTTTAGGCTTTAACCACTACAACATGAGAGAGAACTGCACACAGTAGTCCTCAATTCCACTCATCTTACCCGCCGGTGACAGTGCAGGGCACAGCAAGCACGTTGCTGTCTGAGTTGCTGCCAGCTGGTGGTCCCTCTCACCACTGGCTGGTGGATGTAACTAGTTGAGTGGAGGCTGCAGCAGCTGTGCTGTGCTGTCAGAGAGCAAAACTGTGGCAGTGCTGCTGTGTGCTAGTCCCTGTAGGCAGGGAGCAGACGTAGGCATTTTCCCTTTGTTGCCATCTTTCTTTTTCAGACATCTTTCAAGAGTTCAATGTTACGATCGTGGGCTATTCGACCGGCACCGGGAGTGAGAATGATTCAAATGCATTCCTTAACCAGGCAGTTCCTGGAGCACAGGCTGAGTACGTAGCCTTCTGTTTTACATTTGCAGGTGATGCATGCTTCATCTAATTCCCTTTCAACTGTCTCATGTGCTGTCACAACTTGCTCTGAAGAGCAAGCAAAACCAGTCTAGTTAGAGTTGAAAATTGGCTCAAAACCTCTTAAATGTATGGGCTTATTTCATAGCTGCACTTTCAAATGAAGCCAACAGTCCTGGTTATGAAATCCGCAAACAAGAAACTGGCAGAAACTGTTGGGTGGTGGTGGTTTCTACTCTTCCTCTTCAACATCTATTCATTTATCTGTTTATCTGTCAATAAATTTCTGAGACCATGGATGTTTTCGGAAAATGAGCATGTAGTGAATTGGTAAAGAGATACTAGGAGAACAACTAGATGAAATCTTCCATAATTCTGGCCTCAGGCTTCTGGATAAGCAAGAGTGGTCAAGAGAGAGGGGAAAAAACCAGCCACAGTCTGGAATCTGAAGAAAGGAGAATTGCTGATGGTCATATATGGGTTTTGGTGCATTGCGGACCTAGGGATTTTAATGTCTTGCAGTCATCTGAATTTGGCTCTTTGCTTTTAGTCACACCTGGGAGGCTGCATGAGTAGAGCTTTTCTATACTGCTTATCCTAGAAATCCCTGGCTTCTTATTGAAAGAGTCAGTGCTGTTTAATTAACAAAACAGATGGCTGCTGGAATTCAGTCATAGTTTGTGCACAGGTTCTGGCAGACCATGCCAGTTGATATTACCCAGACCTTAATTTCTTTGTTTAAAGAAAAATTCCTCTTAGTTCCCAAAGAGGTCTTGGAAATGAAGTTCAGAAGCTAAGTGAGGTGTTTGAGTTTGCTGTATTTAGGCAAAGATAGTTAGGATTTATCAGGTATTTTTATTGCTCCCCTATGGGCCTTGAGTAACTTCTGACTCATACTAGTGACCTCAGTAAATACGTGGATTTCCTGACAGAAATAGTCTGCTAGGTGCCCTGATAGATCCTACAGCCCCCCATACCTGAGAGAAGGGATTTTGTTTCCTAGTGATGACTGAATGTATCTGTGTATGTCAGTGAAACGTGCAAGGATTATGGCTCTGATTCAGGCATTAATGAGAATTTATTAACATACTTCTATATGCAGCATATATCCAGATTAGCTTCAGCTTTTGCTTGTTATAGGAAAGAATGACATAGGTGCCTGCCTTGTATTTTATATCAGTTAAATCCTAAACAGGCTTTTTGGAGTGGTGAGAGGACTTGAAACAGGATACACAATCTCTTAAGTCACCAATATGACTTAAAGCAGTTTGTATCAGTAGCAACCAAGGCATTACTATTAAATAGTTATGTTAGTTGTTTGAAATGAGTTGATGGATGTTAGTCTAATGAAAAGTTGTCTACTTCATCTATACCAATTAGTCTTCTCTCTTCCCATGCAAGCAGCTGGGCTGGATAAACGTGGTAAAGTGGAGCTATCTATGTTCTGCAACCATGTTTTGTAAACGTTCAGCAAGGAGATGCAGACAACAATTGTCCCAGATTTCTGCTAGTCTTCTGTTGTTTCTCTGTCTCATAACTCTCTGTAGAAAGGTGTGCAAAAGTAAAGTCCTGTAAACTACTACACTAATATCCCTGACCTTTGAGATACTTCTTTTGGGGTTCTGTTCTGTCACATTGTGGCTCTTGATGCATCTGAGAAGATGAATGTATCCTAGTTGAATCTTGAAATATATTGCAACATAAGGAAATGTTTCTCCTGCTTTTAGGTATTTGGCCTTGGAATGATGAGGCCATCCAGCATTTATTCTTCATCAGCCAAAAATATCCATTTTCCTATGATTCAGAGGGCAAAAAGAGTCCACCAGCTAATGCTGGTATTTCAGAATCGTTACCTGGCCTGTCTCACTTTTGGGTGCTAATCTGGAAACTGCTTTCCAGAGGTGCTGGGACCTTTCTGAAATCAGGTAGTTCTGCACCCTCACCAGCTTTTGGAAACCAGGTGTAAGGCTTTCTTAAAATGAAATCAGTGGCTGCTTTGAAGAGCTCTTTAGTGAACTTGATGGCAATGTAGCAATGCAGGTCTCATTCAGCAAAATGTTCCTAAGCCTATCTGCATTCATTGCCAAAGTGCTTATGTACATGCTGGAGTTAAGGATAGATCTGAAGCATGTTGCTGAAGCAGAGCCTGGCTGATATCTCTGATTTCACGTGGAAAAAAAGGAGGTTAAGAATTTAAGACTGAGAAAAAAGAACAGGTGACAGGAACTGTGAATGTCTGTATTTCCCATTAGAAAACTGTTTCTGTTGATCAAGATCAAAATTTGGCGGAAACTGCAGTTCAAGGACGGGTGATTGCGGGCACTGCTTCATTCAAGATGTTGTTAGATCTTACTGGCTGCATTGGCTCAGGATGCATCAGCACTTCAGTGACTGCATGAGAAATCAAAGGTGTTGCAGACTGTCAGCTCAATAAGTGGTGTTTTCCTCAGATCAATATTGAAGTCAATGCCCTAGATTAGGGGGTTCCACAGTAAGAACAGAAAGAAACTGTGACCACTTGTGGCTTGTGATAGCTTTGGGATATGAATAAGTAGGTTATGACATTGGACAAGGGTAACGGTGAACAGAACTATTGCATGCATACAGTGTCTGTGTCACAAGTAGATGTATGACAGGGCTCATTCCCCAGTAAATACTCTTATGTTAGTGTTAGATCAGTATTCAGTTGGAGGAGGGTGGTGAGAGGTATCTCCTGTTCCTGCAGTAAACACAGCATTGCAAAGGAGAGCTAAGCTCTGGCTACCATACAAAACAAGTGCGATGCTTATTAATGTCAGCTGATATGCTTCCAGAAATGATAGACAGTCAGTGAAGTGTTTCTAACAAGAGCCTGGAGGGAGATGCAGCTCATGCCATACTACAGAGCTGCCTGGAAGGCCAAAGCTTTCCAACCACATTCTCTTTTCTATGCATATTTGAGGATCAACGTGTCAGGGCAGTCAAACAAGGTTGAAGTGTTCAGCCTAGGTAACTCAACATTCATGGCACATATATATATGTATGTATATGTATATATACAAAAAAGAGAGAGTGAGCGCTCACCTGGCTATTGGAAAACAGCGAGGCTGTCATCTTAACTTGTCTGAGTAATCTTGAAAGTTTCTTGGGTTTTTAATTACCCTGGAAAGGTAGTGTGCACAGAGCTGTTTTACATAATGGAAAATTAAGTATTGACTCTGAGTGCAGGCTACAGAAATGGGGGAGGTGTACGCAGTGAACTCTGAAACATTTCAGCTTTGCAGGGGGGTGACCTGTGGTTTATGCACAAATGTTGCTCAAGAGGTCAGTTAAATATTGGGACTTGGGATTCCCTTGTTGTTTTAGTCCACGAGGAATAGATTGATAGCAGCCTAGTTCTAAACAGACCGTCTGCTTACAAACATGTTGCTGTGTCTGGCTTTTCAGCTGTTTTAGGTGCTAAGCACTGTAATAGAAGCTAAACTTATGGTTCCAGATTAATTACTGAACTTGAGTAAAACCAGTATTCAAGTTCAATTTGATGTTGACTTTCTGCAAAGATGTGAAAGTGTAATTTGATCACGGCAACATGAGGACTGTACTGTCTCATCACCCAACCCTCCCGATATCTGACAATTTGATTTAAGGTGTCTGAAGACCGTTAATGTTGATCTGTCCATAAGGGTGTTTCTTTCACTCACTAGTTGTCCTTCTTCACAGGCACTTACCAGCCCAAGCAAGAAATCTCCTGAGACTAATGAAAACTGATCCTGTAAGTTGCCTGGGATTCCTTTAATCTTACAGCATGAAAAGAAACAGGTGTTGCATCACATGATAGGTCCACCTGCAACGATACGATGTGCATATCACAAAGTCAAAGTAATTCAGGCTCGTTACTTTCTTCTTTGTTGCGCAGAGAATTGACTTCAGTGCTGACTGGAAGCTCATAACGGTGCATATTGGAGGCAACGATCTGTGCAACTATTGCAAAGACCCTGTGAGTAGTAGAACCGGTTAACTGAAACTGTAGTGGGACTGTGATGTCAGTGTAGAAACACGTCAAGGGAAATCCATGAATCCTTAGAGCCTTCACAGAAATAGCATGAGTTATATGTGCTGCTGTATGTTTTGATGGTGGTTGTTGCTGACAGTGCCCTGATATAAAAATGGTTACCAGCAACAGAGTATGGTTGTGTTCTCTCTGGCTTACTCCGGGGTAAGAACCACTGTCTTTGCTACTGTCTTTTGACCATGAGCAAAAAATGGAAGGGAAGAAAAGCTTCACTCCTCTGATACGGTAACTGCTCTGCTGCTAGCATGGCCTCTTTAGACATCCAAGAGAGAATTATACTGCTTTGAACTACCACTAGTCCAATCCTACAATTGTCATCAACCCATAACTCACACTGTAGGGAGGTGCTAGGAACAGGTGAGGTATGTATGAGGGAAGTTGCTGCAGTGCTCAATATCATTTGAATTTTATGCTTCTCTGGATTGTGGAGAAGCCTTCAGGGCTGCCATAAGGAGATCATGGGAGTTGAGTGGGTAGGTGGCAGGGAGAGGCCACCTTTCTCTGCCAGCTCTTACATTCTTGCCTTTAATATGCTAACTTCTTGTGAGCATTTTCAATTCTCCTGCAACCCCTTGTGCTTGAGAAATTTGCTGCTTCTGCAGGAGCCTCACTAGGCATCTTTGCTGCTGCTGCCAAGTTGTACAGCTTTGTTTATAGCTATGACCTTGACTAGCAATGATTTCACCTAGTTTTATGAGAGCTTATCAGCTGGCTGTGAGCACACCTATGGCTGCTTGGTTTATGCTGTTCAGCATGCATTCAGATTGGGTTCCTTTCTGTGTCTTTCCATGAAGGACCCAGTGGATTTGGGTTAAATGTACTGCTACTCAACAAGGTTTAATCAAAATCCAAAATTTCACTGAGTCTTTCTACATTTTAGGTTAACTGATATGTTTAAAATCCCTGGTCTTTAGAAAGAAGCAAGAACATTCTACTGACCACAGTGTTGTATGGCAGAAAAGGAAGTGAATTAATGTGATTCTCCAGCCTCCCAACCAAAATGCCTTGTGTCTCCATTTAGCAGTAATCTCTTCTCTTCTATCAGGATCACTACTCAGCTATGAATTTCATCAGAAGGATTCAAGAAACTCTTGATATTCTGCACAAGCAGGCAAGTGCTGTGAAATTGTCCTGGCATTCTAGCTTGTACCGGTACATGACTGACTGGTGCTAGCTCTTCTGTTTGTTTGGGTTGGTTTTTTTTTTTTCCATTCTGGTACCAAACATATTCCATTGACTTCTACAAAAGCATTTTCTTTTGTCTTGTCTATCTGACAAGATATTGTCTGTCTGTCTATCTATCCATGGTGCTGGAAAAGAATCAAAAGCTGAGTTGAGGGAGTTTGGTGGGATTTTTTGTTGCCTTTCCGCCCCCTCCCCCATTTCCCCCCCATTTCCATTTTCCCCCCCTCCCCTCCCCCCCCCTCCCCTCCCCTTCCACCCCCTTCCCCCCCCCCTTCCCCCCCCCCTTCCCCCCCCCCCCCCCCCCTTTTTTTTTCCCCCTTCCAACAATGGAGAAAGGGAAGGGGTGTCAAATGGCTGGACTTTGGGGTAAAATAAATGCACTGTGGGCTGCATAACCGGTTCCTTCCAAGCTAAAGTGTGACTTACCTTTCAGGTTCCAAAAGCTCTAGTGAGTCTGGTTGAAGTGATGGACCTCCTCCCTCTGAGACAGTTGTTTGTGGATACTCAAGTTCAGTGCCCCACTTACATGGCAGAGTAAGGCTTGTTTGACTTCCTTTTGTACCTGAGCTTGCTGTCCATGATGATAAAGCATGTTCTTATTCCATGCTTCTTTCATTATTTGAACTGATGTTCAAAGGTAGCACTACAGTCCTACGGACATCCCATGCAGTGTTGACATCACCCTGCCTGATGGCATTGTCTTCTCTTGGCTTTGACCTAAGTGTTGTCAGAGGACCTGTGTTTTGTCCATGACTAGAACTGCAAGGTTTCCTGCGATACATAATGTACACCTCAATGAGCTTGATTATTGATACACGGTTCCTCAAGGTGGGGTTGAAGTCCACAAGCATTTGGATTTTCAGGCCTTTTGAGGGAATGTGAAGTATTTGCAGAGTAGACAGGTTTCTCCTTTTTCATAGGCTTTATTCCAATGGGCAATTTGCATTCTTTGCTGACCTTCCAGACAGGGACAAATTCTGTGTCTTGGGAATGGAGAATTGTTGATTGGAAAGGTATCAGCTCAGAGGTAATGCAGCCAGTACATTTCAAAGATCTGTTTTCTAGTTCCAGAAGGACTGGCAGGTACCTCTGTCAGGCTGCAGGGCCTTTGGATGCCAGGGTGTAATGAATGGGACAAAACATCATAGTACAGTGTACATCACTTTGACATACCTGGGGGTGAAATCAAACTGATTTAGAGAGGCAGAAAATAAGACTAAGGGTTGAAATGATGAACAATGGCAAAGACAGTAAGACATTTTCACAGAAACATGACTACAGGTTTCCTTGTTCCTCCCATGTCATGAGGGCGTTGGGTGGCAAAGGGTGACTTCTGCATTCTCAGATCTCTAACTTTCTCTATTCCTGTTTTCTCCTCTAACCTCGCCCACAGTTATCTGTGTAGTTGTGTTCTCACAGGAGAAGAAAACTCACCAAATTTAACGATGGTGAGGGAAGCCACCAGAGCTTACCAGGTATGTTTGTGAAGAGTGATGCAGTTGCTTTATTTTCAGTTGAGGTGAGCTCTTGATTACCAAGCAACATATCATAGTAATATTTTACCCAAATGGGCCCTATGAGCTAAGGAAGAGGTAATTTGATGCTATCCAAAACACCGTATGACCAAAACCAGCAGGAAAGCTCTTCAGAAAAATTTTGTTTCTAGTACAGATGGATAGGTGGGTGTTTAGTCACCAAAATCCTGTCCCCTACAGACAGTTGTAGTATTGTGTTCCAGCCTTCTCAGCCACATTTCAAGACTCACCTTTTGCCAACATCTGTGGCTATTTCTGTTAAGAAGTAAAAGCTTCCTTCTGATTCTTGGGCTCTCAAAAGAAAATAAAAAATGGTTATGATGCAGAGGTGTTGATGGATTATCGGTGGTCGGTTTTTTGTTTCTTGTAGCTTGGCATTCGGAGACTAGTGGAGTCTGGCAGATATGATACTCATGAAAATTTCACAGTGACCATTCAGCCTTTCCTCCAAAATCCCAAGATTCCTCTTGGTCAGGTACGGTCTAAAGAGACTTCTGCATGCAAAGGACTAAGTGTGGGTATCTAACCTTTAAAGACTATATGCAAAATAGTTTCAGCTTGTTCTGTGCTTTTCTTATTAGAAATTGTTGCTTTTTGGTATAGTACATCAGATTTCTTCATATGTCGTGGTTTAACCCCAGCCGGCAACTAAGCACCACACAGCCGCTCGCTCACTCCCCCCCCGGCGGGATGGGGGAGAGAATCGGAAGGGTAAAAGTGAGAAAACTTGTGGGCTGAGATAAAGACAGGTTAATAGGGAAAGCAAAAGCTGCACACGCAAGCAAAGCAAAACAAGGAATTCATTCACCACTTCTATTCGGCAGGCAGGTGTTCAGCCATCTCCAGGAAAGCAGGGCTCCATCACGCGTAACGGTTACTTGGGAAGACAAACGCCATCACTCCAAACGTCCCCCCCTTCCTTCTTCTTCCCCCAGCTTTATATGCTGAGCATGACGTCATATGGTGTGGAATATCCCTCTGGTCAGTTGGGGTCAGCTGTCCTGGCTGTGCCCCCTCCCAGCTTCTTGTGCACCCCCAGCCTTCTCAGTCAGTAGAGCATGGGAAGCTGAAAAGTCCTTGACTAGTGTAAACGCTACCTAGCAACAACTAAAACATCCCCCTGTTATCAACACTGTTCTCAATCTAAATCCAAAACACAGCACTGTACCAGCTACTAGGAAGGAAATTAACTCTATCCCTGCCGAAACCAGGACAACTTAGCAGTTCTTTGTTTTACATATTGTGCTGTCAATATGAATTACTATTTTGGAAAATGAATCAAAACCTAAATTAAGAGGATTGTGTACATAAATATTTTTCTTTCTGAAAATATAACATGATTAATGAAAGACAGAGATATTAAGTTACAGTTCTTAAAGCAACATAGCTGCATTGCTCACTGGAGACTACAGCATCACCTCCTCTTCATGTCCCATAACTCATTCTTCTGTGTCTGACAGAGAAGTTTACGTATGATCTGGTGGAAGTAGTAGTTTTATGTAGCGAGCCCTTTTTCCTGTTATTGGCAATTATATTTCCGTACCTTGAATAGTAAGTCTCAGTAAACTATAAATCTAGGAAATGACCCAAACCTTCTCTGAAACTGAAACTCCATTTGCTAATTGTCACACGCATCTGCACTTCCACAACTCACCTGGAACTAAGAGCAGATGGGGCAAAATATTGAGCAGGGATTGTGCTGGTATAATTGAACTGGAGTGATCGTGAAAATGCTGGCAAATAGCTAGTGATAAGTTTGAAAAGTTCAGATGCTGCTACAGACAAATTTGGAAAACTGACTGAAAGCTTCCCAGGAAAAACAGGCTTTGATTTTTGGGTTTGTTTTGGTTTGGTTGGTTTGTTTGTGAACCTGGTTCCTGTGAAAAGTATCGCTAGGGGTTTTGGTACTGAGGTAGGGAACACAGAAATAAAAACAGAAGCAGCAAAATATTTCTGAACTTTCTTTTTATAGTCTCACAAGCATTAGTTCAGATTGTAAGAAAGCTCAGGATGCTGTTTCTTCTTCTTATCTCACACAACATTCAGATGTTGCTGAACTGAAAAGTCTGCCTCTAAACTTTGCAAAAGATCAGATATAGATGCAAATTTTGGTAGTAGTCCTCTAATAAGCTAGCCCAAATACACTGAATCAAAACCTGCTCAAGTTTTGAGGAAGGACTGGTCTGACCAAAAAAATGTTGTTGTTTCAGTCATCTGTGACCTAAACTCTTCCTCATCTCAATACTACATGAAAGCCAAGATATTTAAATTTCCAAACTCCATTCCTTCAGATGCTCCAGTATCTGTATTAAAGTATATCTTTGCTCAGAAAGGAGACTGTACTGGTATACTCGGTTAGCCTGGCTGCCTTCACACAAACACTTACTTGCTTCTTGCTCCTTTCAAACTTGCAGAACTGACACAGCTGTGAAAAAGCAGATGGGCTCTCTTCCCTCTGGTAAAGCATCCGTAACATGCTTGTTACCATGTAAAGGTACTGCAGAGTATAGTGGTGCCTGTGGTGCCAGTTCAGATGATGTGCTGAGGAGAGGAACCCATCTTTATTGCAGAACCCAGAGAGAGACTAGACACGTAATTGAAAATGGTGGGTTTGCTACTTCTGGGTGGATCTGCCCTTGGATGCACATAAGCATCTCTAGTTAAGCATTCCTGGTAGCTCACAGACCTGCTGAAGTACACTTTGTATCACCAGGTAATCATGAGACTTTCCACATTGGAGCAGCAAGAACAAGTAGCATGAACCTCCATTATTGGCTCTGGTTTGGCCTCAGCAACCCCAGGTTGGAGCTGTGTGGATTCTTCTGCACTCAGATGTCCTTTATGCTTTCATTTGTAGGATGGGCATCCAGACGTCTCCTACTTTTCACCTGACTGCTTCCATCCAAGCCAGAAAGGCCATTCTCAGCTTGCCAAGGCTCTCTGGAATGCTGTGGTAAGGTGACAGGCTCTGTGTGTAATGTGGTCTTTACCTAGGCCTGACTACCATTAAAATAATCTCTGTAATAAACATTGCAGTGAAGGCCTGGATAACGCTGGACCTTGTGTTTGTTTCTTCTTTACTAGTCAGATACCCTCAAATTTCTGGCACTGCTCTCAGCCTAGAATCTCTTGCTTCTTAAGGTGTGTGGGGAGGAGAGGGGTGCTGTAAGTGCATGATCAGAGTCATTCATGATTTCAGCTGAGCAACTTCAAGTCTACTTCACCCATTGTCATGAAAGGCAGGGCAGTATTCAATAAGGATGTTGTTTCTATGAGCTGATGTGGGAAACCACCAAATAAACAATTGTAACTGCATATGTCAAGTTAAAATGGATTACTTAGAAGTGTGTTTTAAATCCATGTGTTATGAATGTCTCATTAGGAATCAAAGTGGTTTTAATTCAGTTTTTGGTTTTACTACCTTTGGAAATGAGTAAAGCTCAATAAAAATGTGTTGCTAAAGATTGCTTAAGCAAACTTATTTTACTTAGCATTGCAGCGCAGTAGGAGTACCCATGCAGTCAGAGGCGGTATCTCAGATCCTGGATGTAAACTTCTATATACTTCGGGGTAATGTCTTAACAGCTGACACGATTGCTTGCAATCATCAAGCAGTACCTCTAATTAAATTTGGTTTAATCTTCTACGCATAAACAGCCTTTTGTTGGAGATGCCATCATGCAGCTTAGCTCTAAAATTGAGGGACTCTTAATGTCTTGTCTTTTATGCAAGAGAAGAGAGTTTACGACCTTGCCTTCTGGCGAAATTCCAAGGTACTTCATGTGCCTGCCAAAATCCTCCAGGAGTTTAAACTGATCCAGTGGAGCTTTCCACTACCATTTTAAGCTTCTTTCTAGAGTTGCTGTTTTGTTACGCAGTTGCCATGTTCTTTCTGAGAAGTAGATGCATTTCAGCCTTGGGTAAATCAAGGTCTGTAAATACAGGCAGCTTTATATACATTTGAAAGGTGTAGATTCTTTTGGATTAGAATTGTTATACAAATGTAAGATGAGCTGACATGGTTACAAAATAGGGGTTTTTTTGTCTTCCTTTCTAGTTACAGCCTGTAGGCCAGAAAGCTGACTCATTTGATTTCATGGCTGACATAGTCCTCGACTGTCCAACTCAGGTAAATATACCCATGTTGTGGAAGCTGGGTATCAGGAGGCTGTATGGGCTTGTGCTTGCTGCAGAGAGCAGGGGTTCAGTATGTCTGGAACAAGTTTACTGAAAACTTTTGTTCTGTGCTTACCTCTGAGTGAGCAGGTGCTCTCATGTACCTGCTCTGGTGTCCCTTGGCCTTTTACTGTGCTGTGGGTACTGATTGACAACATGCTGATTTGTGTGTTTTCAGTTGTAGCAGAGGTTGTGTTTTGTTATGTTTGTGAAGTACAGAGGCAGCTCAAGCAGCAAATAACGGAATATGCTGCATTAACTTTTCCATCGGAATCAATGGGGTTTGGGCACCACAGCAGCTCTGAAAACCCCAGTATCTGTTATCTCTTGAATTAGTGGCAGGTTAGTTTTCCTGGTCTGATCCATAATAGGGATACTTCAGACTCTTTGGAAACTGCTTCTACAGTTATAAAACTAGCTGCTGAACTTGCAGTACAGTTGCTAGGTATCAGCATGTGGAAATGACCGCTGCAGTCAGCAATAATTGCCTCACTTTCTTCAGCAGTTTCAACAAGGAGGCCAAGAACTGAACAGATCAGGGAGCTGAGTTGTTCTCTCGGGTCTGGAGACAGTCATTCAAGTCATACGGGAGGATTTTGTCCATATCGTGTCCATCTTGTCAAAAAAGGAAGATCTGCTGAGTTATTGAGCAGCATGTTTCAAAAGTCCTCAGATTCACTTAAATTGATCCTACTTCATTTTACCCAGTGTTCTTTCCAGGCAGCTTAAATCAATTTAGCAACTTCTTCAGTGCCAAATAATGTGGATTTTACACTTCTTTCCCTTCGTCCACTCCTGTTCAAAGATGTTGCTTTTCAGAAGAAGGCATAGAAAAGTTTTATATCCCTTGCAAAGAATATATGGCTATTATTTTCAGAAATGGTAAGCCCACAGTGCTTTGAAAAAGTCATTGATGGAAGTGCCAGTAGCTTTCCCTGCTCAGAAAGCTCTGAGGTAAAGATTATGAAACAGTGCTACAAAGGAATAAATAGACTGTTTCCAGAGGATTTCACCTTCTGTGTTACTGAAAGGAGTAGTAAATTATTTCAGATTCTGACACCTACAAATTCCATTTATTGTTCCCACAGTTTCTCACTACAGTTTTAAAATTCTACTTCAGGTAGTCGTGTCCATGAAAATAACAGGTGTGCCAGATTGTAATGGCCCAAAAGCCAAGGAAAATTATTTGTATTGAGGCAACTTAAAGTAGGATAAAACCCTGCCAATAAAAGAACAGTGGGTCTTCTAATCAATTAAATACGCCTTCTGATTTTAGTGCTTTGCAAGACCTCATGCAGATACTGGAATTGCTCTTAATTGAGATAAGTGAGCATCCCAGTGAAATTTTTTAGCCTATACAATGTGCATGTCTTCCTGAATGCACATTGCATTAGTAGGAGACAAAAATAACCATGCAACTTATACAGCCTCTCTTGGGGGGAAGGGTGGTCCTTTCAGTAATCAATCTTTCATCTCCCCTCTGCTGACACAGCAAGACCTGCCCAGGTTTCTCTAGACTTTACATCAGTGTCTTTTGAAAGGACTAACCATCTAATAAAGTCTAAGTAATTTGTGGAAGGTTAGGAGAGGAAAATGTTAAGCTGCGATCAGGATCTGGCATACGTCATTTTTACCATAAGGTGCTAAACACAAACCTTACTTCTGAATTTTAAGGAAGGAGCATGGTTTCAAAATCCAGATCCCCATTTTGCAGATTAGGCAATTACTTCCTTGGTGATATGATGTCTTGATATCACTTGCTATGGTCTGTGCCATGTGTTTATTGTCTAATTTCTCTTACTTTTGTATTCCTCTTTTGTCCAGAACAAACCATTCCTGGGAACATACAAGAATAGCAACTACACATATCCACCTGTGGAGCCCACTAATGAACCGATAGAGGTAATTGTTGCATCTTTTGCTGCATTTTAGGCAAGCTATGCAAAGCTGTATGTGGTGACTGTTCACACATCATGCTGAATTTATAGATGAGATAAACTATTACCAGTTTTCAGAAAGGGAAGTCTATCTTGCATTGCATTTTTTCCTGTGTAAACAAATGTTAAACTCTTCGTTTCCTAAAAGCCAGACAAAATGAATTGTATTAATTGGTGCAATTGTATCAAAACTGTGCTCAACAGTAAGTCATCTAGGATGCATCATTAATTCAGATAGCAAGTTCCTCACAACAGGGAGAAGATAACTTAGAACCCTGAGCCCCCAAATGATCTGAGGAAGGTTTACATATTCTCTTCTTCAGCCACTGCACTTCCATGCACTCAAGTAAGCTTAACCTGTAGAGGGCAGTCACCCTTACGTATTGGATATGCAGCCAAATACAAGAGGTGATAGGAATCCATTTTCAAAGGGATTCACTTTCCACCATGACAGAACAACTAAACAAACTGCAGAAACAAACTTGGTGTAGAAGAAATGGGGCAGTAACTTGCTCTTGACAAATGGCTGCAAGCATGCAGACTTCCTGCAAGGAATGCTCTGTTTTGGTGATACAAGTGTGGCTGGAGATGGCAGTCAAAATGGGCTGGGCTAGTTTGGTATACTGGGGTGGTCCTCATGCCTAGTCAAATTATGAAAATCTCTGTGTGCCTTGCGGGTTTACAAAGAGCAATAGCTGATATTGCTTCAGCAAGCCATAGTTTGCAATATTGAAATTGGATTTCTATCTGTAGAGCTAGAGTTATACTTTTAATGGGTAATTCTTGCACTTCCACTGAATCTCAACAGCAATAGCTTTTGAAATGATAGGGTAAAGGAAAGAAACAGTAGAGAGAGTAAAGGAACAGTTTCCTCTCTGATCTGAAAATAAGCCCAGCTGTCCTTTCTAGCCTCTGCAAACAGCCTTTAACTATATGGCTGATAGTAGAGCCTATTACACCATTTTTTACAAGAAGAGATTAATTTTTCTTGATGTTTTTTAGCACTAACTGTGTTTTCTGAAGACCACTGGTCCATGTCGTTTTTCTCTGAATGGTAGAATTGTGCAATCGTAGAATAATTTGGGTTGGAAGGGACCTCAGGACATCCCTAGTCCAACATCCTGCTCCAAGCAGGGCCGGCTCTTAGATCAGCGTAAGCAGATGTCTTCACTCTTACAGGGACTGCCCATTACAACAATTACAATTTTTCCCTTGCTACCTTCTCAGCTAATGTTGTTGCTCACTACCAAAGAGCGAGGGTGGCCCACTCACCAGCTGCTTCTGCTGGTGAACCAAGATGTTCTGCGATGTGTGGTTGACTCAATTTCCTCAACTGGTGGAATAATCGTAATAGCTATGATATCGTCTACAAATGTATGGTAGTCTAATTATTTAGAGGCTGACACCTCTCTTTACTGAAACTTTTGAAGCTTCAAAAACTTTTAAAATTTTATATTCAGTGAAAGCTAGCCTTTTTTGAAAGTTTCTAGGAAAAAAAATAGGTTTCTAGCGAGGTACATGGGAAATAATAGTAATATAATACATTAATATAATATTAGAACTTCACAAATGATTTTATTGTTGATTTTTGTTGTGTTTGGTTTTACATCTGATGTCTCTTGAGACAGAGCAGGACTTCAAACCTGAAGACCCCACCTTCTAGGTCATGGTCAAAATCTCCAGGCTGGAGAGGAGGGGAAAAATTATCATCCTGATGGAACTTTGTCATAAGTAATATTTCTAGATGAAATGTTTTGCCTTTGGAAAAATGTTATGTTTTGGCTAGAAAATGTCACCAAAACTAATTAACAGCATTCCACAAAGAAGAGGAAAGGACTGTTGAGCTATATAGGCACCAACCTAGGATTTATGTCTTAACATGGTTTTGCCTTTCACCATACAATTAAACCATATATGAATTCCATATTATCTTCTAACGATAAGGTGACCCAATTTTGTAACTTGCCATTTCAGAATTGGGGCAGTGACCTGTCATGTTCTGAACAGACTCCATCCAGTCATGTCCCAACATCAGGTGAGAAAGAACTCGTAAGCTAAAATCACAAATAAGAAAGATTTCACCTTTTGTTTTTTAAAAAAATAAGATCTTGAATTGCAAATCCTAGATGGAAAGGAAACAAAAGCTGATATATTTAACAGCAAAGGAAGAAAGTCTGTCTTGCCATACACAGCAAGTTCTGCAACACAGCAGGTGTGCTCTCTGTGGATAAATATGATCACATTTATCATTTATCATATACATGTATCACATACAGCAACGTAGCAGATTAAAATTGCCTAGGTAGGTTAGTGGCTCAGCAAGTTTGACCTGCCTGGTGAGCCTACTATGATAGGAATCATAGAATCATAGAATAGTTTGGGTTGGAAGGGACCTTTAAAGGTCACCTAGCCCAACCCCCCTGCAATAAGCAGGGACATCTTCAACTAGATCAGGTTGCTCAGAGCCCCGTCCAGCCTGACCTGGAATGTTTCCAGGGATGGGGCATCCACCACTTCTCTGGGCAACCTCTTCCAGTGCTTCACCACCCACAGCGTAAAAAATTTCTTCCTTCTATCTAGTCTAAATCTACCCCCCTTTAGTTTAAAGCCATTCCCCCTTGTCCTGTCGCAACAGGCCCTGCTAAAAAGTTTGCCGCCATCTTTTTTACAAGCCCCCTTTAAGTACTGATCGGCTGCAATAAGGTCTCCCTGAAGCCTTCTCTTCTCTAGGCTCAACAACCCCAACTCTCTCAGCCTTTCTTCATAGGAGAGGTGTTCCATCCCCCTGACCGTTTTCGTGGCCCTCTTCTGGACCCACTCCAACAGGTCCGTGTCTTTCTTATGCTGAGGGCTCCAGAGCTGGACGCAGTACTCCAGGTGGGGTCTCCCCAGAGCAGAGTAGAGGGGCAGAATCACCTCCCTCCACCTGCTGGCCACGCTTCTTTGGATGCAGCCCAGGGTACGATTGGCCTTCTGGGCTGCGAGCGCACATTGCTGGCTCATGTCCAGCTTTTCATCCACCAGTACCCCCAAGTCCTTCTCGGCAGGGCTGCTCTCAATCCCTTCATCCCCCAGCCTGTATTGATACTGGGGGTTGCCCCAACCCAGGTGCAGGACCTTGCCCTTGGCCTTGTTGAACCTCATGAGGTTCACAGGGGCCCACTTCTCCAGCTTGTCCAGGTCCCTCTGGATGGCATCCCGTCCCTCTGGCGTGTCGACCCCACCACTCAGCTTGGTGTCATCTGCAAACTTGCTGAGGGTGCACTCGATCCCACTATGTCATTGATGAAGATATTAAACAGTCCCGGTCCCAGTATGGACCCCTGTGGGATGCCACTCATCACCAACCTCCATCTGGACATTGAGCCGTTGACCACTACCCTCTGGATGCGACCATCTAACCAATTCCTCACCCACCAGACAGTCCACCCATCAAATCCATACCTCTCCAGTTTAGAGAGAAGGATGTTGTGGGGGACCGTGTCAAAGGCCTTACAGAGGTCCAGATAGACGACATCTATAGCCCTTCCCATGTCCACTGATTTAGTCACTCCATCGTAGAAGGCCACCAGGTTACTCAGGCAGGACTTGCCCTTGGTGAAGCCATGCTGGCTGTCTCCAATCACCTGCCTGTCCTCCATGTGCCTTAGCATAGCTTCCAGGGGGATCTGTTCCATGATCTTCCCAGGCGCAGAGGTGAGACTGACTGGCCTGTAGTTCCCCAGGTCTTCCTTTTTTCCCTTTTTAAAAATGGGGGTTATGTTTCCCCTTTTCCAGTCAGTGGGAACTTCACCGGACTGCCACCACTTCTCAAATATGATGGATAGTGGCTTAGCAACTTCATCCGCCAGTTCCTTCAGGACCCGCGGATGGATCTCATCGGGTCCCATGGACTTGTGCACCTTCAGGTGCCTTAGATGGTCTCGAACCTGATGTTCTCCCACAGTGGGCGGCTCTTCATTCTCCCAGTCCCCGCCTTTGCCTTCTGTGGCTTGGGCGGCGAGGCTCGAGCACTTGCTGATGAAGACCGAGGCAAAAAAGTCATTGAGTACCACCGCCTTCTCCGTGTCCCGGGTAACCAGGTCTCCTATTTCATTCCAGAGAGGGCCCACATTTTCCCTCGTCTTCCTTTTATCCCCGACGTACCTATGGAATCTTTTCTTGTTGCCCTTGATGTCCCTGGCCAGATTTAATTCTCTCAGGGCTTTAGCTTTCCTAACCTGATCCCTGGCTGCTCGGACAATGTCTCTGTATCCCTCCCAGGCTACCTGTCCCTGCTTCCACCCTCTGTAGGCTTCCTTTTTGTGTTTGAGTTTGTCCAGGAGCTCCTTGTTCATCCATGCAGGCCTCCTGGCGTTTTTGCCTGACTTCCTCTTTGTTGGGACGCATCGCTCCTGAGCTTGAAGGAGGTGATCCTTGAATATTACCCAGCTTTCTTGGGCCCCTCTTCCCTCCAGGGCTTTGTCCCATGGCACTCTATCAAGCAGATCCCTGAAGAGGCCAAAGTCTGCTCTCCTGAAGTCCAGGGTAGTGAGCTTGCTGTGCGCCCTCCTCGGTGCCCTAAGGATCTTGAACTCCACCATTTTGTGGTGACTGCAGCCCAGGCTGCCCTTGAGCTTCACATTCCCCACCAGCCCCTCCTTGTTGGTGAAAACAAGGTCCAGCATAGCACCTCTCCTCGTTGGCTCTTCTACTACTTGGAGAAGGAAGTTACCATCGACGCATTCCAGGAACCTCCTGGATTGCTTATGCCCTGCTATGTTGTCCCTCCAACAGATGTTGGGGTGGTTGAAGTCCCCCACGAGGACCAGGGCTTGTGAGCATGAGGCTGCTCCTATCTGTCTATAGAGGGCCTCATCCGCTTGGTCTTGCTGGTCGGGTGGCCTGTAGCATACCCCCACCGTAATGTCACCTGTTCCTGCCTTCCCTTTAATCCTGATGCACAAGCTCTCGGTCGGCTCCTCATCCATCCCCAGGCAGAGCTCCATGCACTCCAGCTGGTCATTGACATAGAGGGTGACACCCCCTCCTCGTGTCCCCTGCCTGTCTTTCCTAAAGAGCCTGTATCCCTCCATCCCAACACTCCAATCATAGAAGCCATCCCACCACGTCTCCGTGATGCCAATAAGGTCGTAAAATAAGCAGCACAGTAGGAGCGCTGTGTGTAGTTGGAAGGCTTTATGGGGAGATTGCTAATGAGAAGTATTGATCTATGACCCAATCCTGAAAACCAATTAAAAGAGATTGAATGTCTGCATCCCTAAACATATCTAATCTGTTTTCATTTTTTTTCCTAAGCTGTTTTAAGTTCCATTTATTTCCTTGTTAGTTGAGTACACTGTTGCAAGCAAAGGCAAGCAGTTATGCCTTTTGTCTAACTGACACACAGAACTTGAGGCTTGTTCTCCCTAAAAGTCTGTAAAAACACCATCAGGTTGGAACCAAAGACTTGGATCTTTATTCTGTTAAACAATATTTTGTGTCACTTATCAATAATCCTGCTTTTTCTCTCCTGCTGTTTTTTAGTACATGAGCTACAACCTGCTGACATCAAAGTTATAGGAGCACTGGGAGATTCCCTGACTGTGAGTACTGCTGTGTTCCCACATTTAGAATGAGAAGAGCAATTGTTGATTTCTACCTAGATGTGGTTGTGTCAGGCATTATCAGATAGAAATCAAATTGCTTTGGCTTGGCAAAGCAAAACTCATCTACCTGTGTCCCTTTGCAAAGAAATAGCCTGAAGGGATATGAGTGACACTGGCAATTGTGTAATCCAGTAATGAATAATTCAGGCCAGAACAGAGATGGGATCATGTTCTCTATTGCATGTAGTTTATTCGAGTGTTTTTGAAAAGGGAAATGTCTGCCTTATAAGAATAGTCTTTTCCAACATAAAAACAAGAGCAAGCAATTGGCGTTTTTCATGCAATGAGAAATCTTGATGAAAATTCTTATGGAAATAATTGATTGCAGAACAAAGTGCTTCTCACTTAAGATAATTCTGATACTTCTGTATTTGAGAATTTTGCTTTCAGATGTTGTTTCCTGGTTTAGGCATCTTCCAGTTAAAACTCTGATGTATTTCATGTACCAAGAAATGCAAACGGAAAAGAAAAGAGTAGGCACAGAAAAGAAAGGCTCCAGAAAAGAATAGCAGGGAATACTGCAGATCTGCACTGAAGTTTTCTGAGAAAAAGTTCCAGAATTACACAGCACTACAGAATTGTTCTGGCATGGGATGAAAGCAAACATTTGTGTCAACAGTTCCCATGAATTTTAACTCCTGAGCTAGACCAGTGCTCATTCTAGCAGCTTCAGCTCCCATAGAGATCAGAGGGAGTTGAAGGGACTGAAGCCCCTATAGATCAGGCTTATCTATAGGCAGGTGTGCATGTCTTCACCTCCTCATTAGCTCTGAAACAGATTTTGCTTGACCTGATGTAATCCTGGCTTTTTCCCCCCACTGAGCTTTGAGCTTTTCTTAGAAGACCTCAGTAATGACCCTGCAAGTCTCCCTCTTATCCATTGCCATAACTCTTAAAATTAATTGCTTGATTTCCTCCCCCACATCTAGTGCTAGACATGTGCACTAGCGCACATCTCTTCTTTTTAAAATTTTAATTCTTTTAGTACATAAAATGTCTCAGAGAGCCCTAGTTATAAGGGCCAGACTCTGATGCTTGAGGTTCCTGTCTCAAGAGCTGAGCAAGACAGTTTTCATACTACCATTACTCATGCAGTTTGTATTAGTTGCCATTGCCACAGCAAGATATGACTGGGTTTTTTATTAAGGGGTTTATTGCTGGTGGGGGGAAAAAAATGACAGTTTCTTTTGCGTGCATACGCACAAACCCTCATAAGCGCGCGTGCACACACACAAAGTGCAGTACAGCCAGCAGCAGTGCATACTTTGTACTGCCTAACCATTCCTGGCACAGAGGGACTGCAGCAGCAAAGATCTGCCTTGGTCCACTAAGGCATTGATTTTCCTCCTGGTATTTCCCACAAGAGCCCTGAATGCAGTCAGTGTTTATGGCTGAATTGATACCATGTCTTTTTGAAGAATACAAGATTAAGTGAAACCACTAAGAAACTATAAAGCTGCAGAAGAGCCCATTTTCATGATTGCTGTCCTGAATGCGAGTCAGGGTGCTGACCTTGCTAGAGGTCTGTCCCAGTCCTGTGAGCTACTCAAAATCATCACAAACCTCTTTGTTCTGATGGCTTTATTTATTTATTTTTAAAAGATACAAAAGTTCACACTGCAGGAAGGCTGTTCTCAGTCTAGATGCAGTTGGAGATTAATGAAACATTGGGCAATTTAGTCATGTCACTGGCTAGAATGCGTCTGTCTGACTTCTTAGCACCAATGCATGGTGAAAGCAATAGATATGCCAACATGCTTATTTGTATTGGTAAAAAAAAATCCTGCCTACACCTCATCAAGTCTGCGTGTTAGACTAGCAGTCTGGGTCCAGCAGAGGAAAAGTGGATTTTACACCAAAGATTTGTTTTCTTGGCAGATTAAAAAGCAGCTCCTCTCCTGATTTATTTACAGCTAAGACTGGCTGGAAATTTTTCACCAGTGGGTTTTGTTTTTTTTTCTGGATTAAGTCTCTCAAAATCAGCTTTCTTCAGGAAATGTCAGGATGAAGCATTTTCCATCAGAAAAATCAAAAAAAATACAAAGCTGTTGACGTTAATCTGGGTCCGTAATGATGTCTCATTGGGTTGCTTGCTAAAAGAATATTAGTAGTAGTAGTTCTAAAGCCTTATGTCCTTGACCTTACAGTCTGAAGCCCTCTGGCTGGAATATATCTCCTCTGATGTTCCGTGGTCTACTATCTAGATGAGCTGCTTTTGTATATGAGGAGAAGGCTGTGAATTTGAAGCATGGGAGATGCAGGGCTGCCCAGAGGCCAGTGTGTGGTGGTGAATAAGAATCATAGAATCATTAAGGTTGGAAAAGACCTCTAAGATCATCGAGTCCAACCATCAACCCAACACCACCATGCCCACTAAACCGTGTCCCTAAGTGCCGCATCTACACGTCTTTTAAATACTTCCAGGGATGGGGACTCCACCACTTCCCTGGGCAGCCTGTTCCAATGTTTAACCACTCTTTCAGTGAAGAAATTTTTCCTCATGTCCAAAATGGACATGGACCATTTATGCTAAAACTGGGATATTGCAAAAGCTTGGCTGGATGCAGAGTAAAGTTACCACAATGCTTCAGCACTTTCAAATCATGATGTCTGTCTTACCTAAACTTGTAGCACTTTCTTCTAGTATTTTATAAATGATTCTTTCCATCCTTTCCAGACTGCAGTAGGAGCCAAAGCAACTGACCTACAAACAGACTGGAGGGGACTTTCCTGGAGGTGAAAATGCTCAGTTTTCTCTTTCTCTATTTTTGTCCACAGACACAGTTAAAAGTGTGGGTCACCTGGTTGTGTAGTTACATACTTAAGTATGTAAGTACAGGGGTAAGATGCTGAGAGCAGGTATTGCTGGGTAAGGATTGGAGGAGTCAGGACTGGAAGAGAAAGGGAGTGATTCCTGGGGCGGGGGGTGTGTTTTTGTGGGGGTTTTGTTGCTTTTTTTTTAACCAGGCCTGATTGCTACAAGCATGGTCCTGTGTGTCTGACAGTACTGCATTATTAATATGAGTAAATTCTTTCAGCCTCCTGCTAGCCTCTCTGGCGTTTATTCAAAGCATTGCTGTTGCTGTGACTATCTAATGCAGTGTCTAATGCCAGAGAGTCTGAGTGAGTGTGGATTGGCATGAACATGGTGAGAGCACTGCATGCATATTCAATGAAGATGTCCCAAACATCTTTGCTATTGCAAAGTGGATGAAGACAATACATGTCAGAGTGGGTGCGAATCTCAATATCCATGCTAGAGTGGAAGGAAACTGCCTGCTTCATATGGGCAGAAGTATGGTTGATAAGTGTGTGTGCATCTGTACGTTCTTTTCTTCATCCTTTCTTTCCCCCTTGTATGTATCTGCAGGCATAGATGCCTTCAGGAGGGGCTGACAGAAGTGGTATAAGAATGTATTGACTATGCATACAGACAAGCTTTGAATGGTAGAGGGAGAGGCTCATTTCATAATCAACACTGCAGAATCCCAGATAGGTGGTTAATGAGCATTTAATGCAGTCTGCCTTTTATGCATAACTGCACGCAAATGTAGTTTCAGCAAGGTCACTTGGAGCAACTTTGGTGAGGGAATATGCCTTTCTATGATGGGCATCCCAGCGTGTCTATATGAAAAATCAGTTCTCCCAGTATGCTCTATTCCTGGTCTGGAATAGAGCTGGTAGAATAGCTTCTACCTTAGCTGATGCCCTGCTTGATTTAACGTGAAATCTCCTTTCAGTACTTTCCCTGAATTCTTGTGGTTTATCTCCTTAGTCCTGTTTGAGGTTAGTCTTTTTTTTTTTTTTTCTTCCTGGGCTGCTACAGCAACATATGGTGACAATAAGACAGATGGTTGCAGGATTAACCCTACTTGGTGATTTTGTTCTTTCCCTTTGTAGTATTGGAGGTGATGAGACCCTGGAGACCCAGACTACTTTACCCAGTGAGTATCCTGGAAAATCAATTGAGAAAAGCAAAAGGCGAGTATTACTCTGAAAGTAGTCTAAGTGGATGCTAGGAAACATCTGGAAATGGTCATGCTTTCCTTGCAAACAGTGGGGGATGCCCATCTATTGTGGATGTGAGCAGTTCATGTGAGTCACAGCTGAAATCCAGACTGACCTGACTAGCTGTAAAGTAGATTCAGGCCCTCCACATCACAGGACCTGCATGTGGTTGTATCGTTCTTTTGACAGAAATGATTAGGAGTAAATGTGCTGAAGGTGACAGAAGTTCATGACAGACCTGCTCCTCCTGTATTTCATTTTGTGCTTTCCAGTGACTGACTGTAATGGCTGTGGGCAAATGAAGGGTTATGAAACAATTAGCAGTCCATCTAGAGAGGGTTGTTGACAAGATTATGGTTCCTCCTGATGATTTCAAGTTGCTACGCTGCACTGAAAAAAATTCTAAAATTACTATAAATTTCTTGTCATAGTGTTCTGTGTAATCAGTCCCTGTAGTTGTCATAGAAAGCATTAAGTGGTCAGTGTGACCATAAATTGGAGGGGACTTGGTTCATGATGGTTCATCTATTTGTATGTGATCCACGCTGTGCAGCAGTTTGACAATACCTGACATTGTTGGTAATAAAATCTGATATGCTTTGTCTTGTACCACGCACATTGCTGTGTTTAAAGAAAAATAGAAGGCACATTTCATTTATGCATTATAAATGAGACTCTATAAAGAGGTTTCAGACAGCACTACAGACGCAGTAACAATAACAGTTTTCAGACATCACGCTTCCCCACTGAGGGTTTCGGTGAAATCTAGAAATGTGAATAAAATTCACTTCTCTGCAATAAATATTATTATCTTGATGGGTAGCTGGAGGAGTGGGAGGTAAAGGGCCATATTCGGAGCATCTGCTCCTGGTACATGAAGGAAAGTAACCGTGATTACTCTGGCACTCAGATTCAAAACTAGTGAGTTGCCTGGGACCTGTGCATCTCCTGGACTGCCAGACCCTGGCTCCTCAAGGCCATGGAGAGAAATAGTTGCAGTGCTGAAGTTTGGACAGTAACTAGAGTCTCCAAGGCAGATGTGTCTATAGCTTCTGTAAAGTCACAGTGAATGAGGGGAAAACCCTCACATATTCTCACCACTCGATCGGCTTGCACTTCTGTGGGAGCCAACACTGCCAGTTGTACTGTGGATGGTTAAACATTGTGTTTTTCTCTTTTTAAGATATCTTGAAAAAATTCAATCCGAACCTCTTTGGCTTCTCCACTGGCAGCTCTAAGGAAACAGCTGGATTCAACATTGCAGAGAGAGGTGCCACAGCGCGGTAAGCACAATCACAACCAAGAAAGGGCAAAGGGGTGAGAACTGATGGACTGGCAGATTATCTTTGAACCGCATGTCAAGGTTGAGTTAATACTTACGACCTTCTGATCTGAGGTTTTTATTTTTTTTTTTTAATTATTTTAAAAAAGTCAGTATTTGGGGGATTTATTTGTGTCTTTTTCTAAATTAGGGACAGAGAGAAACTTCCTTTCTTCATTTGACCTCTGCTCAGAATTTCCGAGCCAATGCCTTAGTTATGCTGCTTATTCTAGAAGTACCTTTTTCTCCCCAGCCTTCAGTATGCAGGTCCCTGATTCACTGTCAGGCCATATCTGCAATGAGAAAAAATTCATGAGCATCTCATTTATTCCTTGATTTCTGGGAAATGTGCCTCAAACTAACAAATAGAAGCCCACTGCTACCCTCACGGCATTAAAAACTATCCATGTTTGCAGTGCAAAGAAAAAGAACAGAATGAGCAGCTGGGAATTAATTCCTTTCTCCTCCTGAAGAAAAACTTTACTAGTCTGTTAATAACCAGAATGTGTAAGAGTTTGTATTGCATATGCTGTGCCTGCTCTATGGATACTCATGGAATTCACTTCCAAGACTTTCTGTGACCCCTTTAACAGTCATTAAATTTACTGCAAGAGAGTTTCAGAATAGCTAGCAAAGCCTGTGTGACTACTAAATACTTCATGTGTGCCCTGAGCAAAGACTCAGGGTGATGAGTATGGTTGTGGGAGTGCAAATAATGTAACCGCATTTGTGTAGGTGCTGGAGAGAGGCAGGGCTTGTTAGCTGAAGCACAGTCTCATGCTAGTATATCAGGAGCTCAAGTTTCCAGCTGGTGTCTCAGCATGGTTTGTGCTTCACTTCGTGGACGTTGCATCCTGCCCAGAGCTGGACTGGGACTCTCCAGTCTGGCAGTTCCGCAGTGTAAGCAATATCTTCCAGCCATAAGACAAGGCGTAGGAATTTAAGGCCAGATCAGGAAGGCTGGTTAGGTGCCCAGCTTCTGTCTAAGCACCAAACTCCCCTACTAGATTTCAGAGGGAGTTATGCAACTAAATGTCTCTGTGCATCTGGGCATTAGTGGTTTTCTCCAAACAAAATGCACTTAAGCCAACTCTGGGATGGGAAGAATTCATCCCAGTTGCCTGCCACTTGGCAGCCATCCTAGCTGAAGCCCTTTTAGATGAAATTATTCACTTGTGCAACTGCTGCTGATCTTGGTCCTTCTATGTTTGCTCGTCCTTTTGAGGCATCACTTTCCCTGTACTGATTTCTGCTGATTCTAAGATTCCCTGAAATGAGGAATGGGAGATCAAGAAGATGATGTGCTTTCAGAACATGCATCTAAAATGCTTCTGTCCTCTCTCTACAGCAATATGTCAGCCCAAGCACGTGAATTGGTGGAGCTAATGAGAAGCAGCTCGGTAAGTGGAACTTGGGCCACCCTTCAGTGTTCCCGTGGCCTCTGGGAGATGACTTTAATTGATGGGATGCTTGAGTAGTGAAGAGTGCTTTATTGATGGAAGAAAAGTCAGTGTCCTTGTCTCTGGTGTGCTTTCCAAGATGAATGTGCCAGGGATTAGCCTTTAGGAAATGATAATTTACCTATACAAATCCATACAGGTAAGGTGCAAATACACAAGGCAGAGACTAATGTAGCGTGCTGTGCGGCCAGGAGTTGTAATGATGGTAGTGAGGAAGAGGAGAGATCTGAAGGCTCTGGGGAGATCACAGGACTGCTTAGTTGAACGGCAGCATTCAAAGTGGAGGTCATAAAGGCTGAGTGTAAAATCGCTGGAGCGGGCACCCGGTGACCAACATGAATCACACTATTCACTCTTGGGTCTGGGAAATGGCGATACGGGGAAGGGGGACAACTGAAGTCGTCCCAGGAGATTAGGCCCTCTGAAACTCTGGTTCTGAACAGGCAAGTGATTAATCAGTGGCCAGAATCCTCAGGGCTGGGTGAACCCCTGTCATGCCACAAGCTTTTAGGGAATTAGTAGGGGATCTAGCGTTGTGGACCAGTCTGCTGTGCCAGCTCCACTGAGGGCTACAAAGGGCACCAAAAGGGTGACCCGCTTTTAATTCAGTAGCTGCTGCTGCAGTTTGGGGTGGGGGGAGGAAATCTGGGAGAAAACCAAGGCTGCCCTGCTCCAAGTGTTGGCTGAATTTGAGCGGATGACTGTCTGGGTGTGAGCTGTTGGTTCAGGGAGAGCACCCTGTAAGGGAATGGGAGTGCCTGGTGCTCCTTGGCTCAGGCTGAATGGGAAAGGAAGGTACTGAATAAGCAGGATTTGTCAAAGCATGTGTCTCTCTGTGCCAGCACTCTTGATGGATGCTGCGTGCTAGTCCCACTGTCAGTTACTCTGCATTACCGATTGTTTGGCAGAGTGATGGGAGCTGGCATGGCTCTTCAATAGAATAGTATGTGGCTCTAGAGCTTTGTTTTATTCACTGCTTTTTATGCATCTTTTAAAAAGGGGATGAGGGAAGTCCCTGCCACACTTTGCCTCTTCATGAAAGGCTTTCTGAGCAAAGTGCTGGTTAAGGAGGAGAATTCAGACCTGTGAGTGATTCCCAGGCCCTTCCTCTATTTGTGGGATCCTTTTGCAGATGTTTGTTATGTAAATGCACCACGCTAAAAATAGTTGCCTTTGATTCCTTTCTTTGTACTGAACGTTACAAAATGTTTTGATGAGATCCAGCTCTCAGCAGCGCCTATTGTTAGCTTGCAGTGACGTGGATGCTGCAGCTGCCCTTATATGAGCTCAGTGAAGTCACCAGCCTCCTGGACTCTTCTATTTTAATCCAGCTGTCTGTTCCCTGGGGTGCCCCTCGCCCCTCCTGGCTATGGGGTAACACTTGCCCAGCTGGCAGGGATCCCCAGCAGCTCCAGTTCCACAGCTCCATGAGTCACTCCAGCATCCACTCCCACATCTCTTTGTCCCCACACTGCCTGCAGTGTTCAGCCATGACTGGCAAATCTCTCCTGTCCATCCCTGTCCTGAAGCTAACATTCATTTAGGCACGCTTGCTGCCACAGACTCATTTCTGTGCTCGCCTACCCTGACAGATCTGGTCTGCTGAAGGGGATTTCCTTACGAAAGCCAAGGTGAATTGCAGCTAGACTAGCAAACAGTTCACATTTTTCCCCTGGACAGATGCTTTTCTTCTGCCGTCTTAACTCAGCATGCCTCCTTTCTCTGTTCTGCCATGTCGTCTGTACCCTGTTTAGCCCCATTTGTGAATGTTACCTCTGCATGCCTAAGCAATGGATGCTGCAATCTGTTTATTTTATGTGCCACTAGAAAATTAATTTCAAGGAAGATTGGAAGCTGATCACTGTTCTCGTTGGAGGCAATGACCTATGCCAGTACTGCTTGGACAAGGTTTGTATCTCTGAATTAGGCATGCTCATCCAGGCACTTGGCAAGTGACCAGCCCTGGAAATTTAACCTTTCTCCCTCTGTGAGCCAAAGCTCCTCTTTGTTTAAAAAGCACTTAGAAGTCCTGTTCCTTTCATCTGTATTGTATCAGAAACAAGTGCACAGCTTTTAATATTGGGGCACTGTAGCTCTCGAGTAATGCATTATTTAAGAACCAGCAACCTGCCCCATATTGAACAAAACACCAAGGATAAACTGAAGAGCTCTCCCAGCTTAACTGGACAAAGCAATCAAGACAGCGTGGTGTCTTAGGCATGTTATGGGGACACAAGTGAAGTTTTATTCTGGAAAGCATCTCCACGCAGTAATTACTGAGGATGCCTGATTCTTGCTTCAGAATGACACCAAAAGAAATAACATCACTTTATAGTGAAAAAGATGTCTTTTATTTAGCTATCAGTGGTCATCCCCTCTGAAAAGGTTCCTGTGGCACAGACTGGGGGTCTGGACCCCAGCTCATTGAAATGACTGGGGACTGTTCTCTCAGGTTTGCTGCTGCCTGGAGCCTTTGCCCCCACAGCTACACCTCTATAACTACAGTCACAAAGTCGTTTTTCCCATGGGTTTTGTGGGGCCTGACTGCCTCCGTATCAATTTCCCCAGATTGGCAGTTTTAAAAAAAAAAAAAAAGTATCACTGTTCGTAAGGCTAACTAGTCTGGTCTGGGTCCCATAAAAGACAACATGAAATCCAAAGATGTGATTTATGTAGTCATTCATCAGGCAAAGACTCTGCCAAGAACTATTATATACCTCAGGATTTTCTACAGAGATTAAGGGAATATATTAGTGACATAGAAAGACAAGCACTATATAACCTGTGTGCGTGTGGCAATAAACCTCTTGATCTGAAAATATATCTGCCAACAAAGGCAAAAAGGAGCATCAAGTCGGTGTATCTTCTCACGGACTGCCTTGCAACTAGAGTCTGGGGACTCCTTTGCTCAGGCAAAACAGTTAAACTTCTCGGTTCCTGAAAGAAGACTGATACGATTTTTTTTTTAATTACACAGGAAACCTATTCAGTGCAAAAGTATGTAAAGCACCTTCAGGACACTCTGGATATTTTCTATGAGGAGGTAAGCTTTTAAGATACCCTAGCAAGCTATGTTCCTGGCAAGCACACTGATGTTTTTCTCACCTCTGATAGACTGTCAGTGATTATGTTTCATACAAGGTCATCTTCCAAATAGCTGGAATCAGACTGCTCCTCAGCGCTGCATTTCAGCAACTGTATTGGATAATGCCCTGAGAAAGTGGGCTGTGGTTCCAGGAAAACTGTGTGTTTCACAGTATTTTTGCTGTGGACCAAATATAGCACGACCCTACTGCCAGTTTTGATGGCTAAACCAACTGTACAAAGTTTCATTTCCCCCAGAGAAAATGGAGATGTCCCAGGGAGTGAAGCAGCATTTCAGCTAGCTTGTACTAGCTGTCGGGAATTTTTTGGCTGACATCCACTGTATGTCTCCCTCCCCCTCCCTTTATACATAATCCTTGCACATGCCATTGGTTGCAGTCGGTGCAGTTTGCACTGACTCCCTGACCCTGCGGATGGCACTTCTTTCTCACTTTGTAGTGGTATCATGTTCTGTGACTTGGTATGTCTGGTGGTTATAATCCCTGCAGCTCCCAAGAGTCTTTGTCAACATGGTGGAGATACTAGAGATTTCTGGACTGCGTCAGATCGCAGCAAGCTCTTCGGGGTGCGCTTTGACAGCAAAGTAAGTAAGCAAAACAGGTCTTTGCCTTTAAAGTGCTACTTTTTTGGATCAATCTAAACTGCTTCTACAGAAGGACATCCACATTGAGCTTTCCAAGCTACTTTCATTGCTGCCTTTACTTGATGCACTAGTTCCCATCAACTTTCTACTACTTCTTCCAATACTTCAGCGAAAAGGCATGCACCTGTAGATAGCAGAGTCAATGCTTTTCTTCTCAGCTGTAAGGCAGTGTGTCACAGCACAAGTCACCATATAACTGCTGTACTACCAAACTTCAAAACCTTTTTTGCCCAGCCACTCACTGCTCAGCAGTACAGGCTGACATCCTTGACGCCTCTCCTTGTATCCAGTGCTGCATTACCTATGGTGCAGGCTGGGCTGCATACAGAAGAGTGCACAGCCAGGAACTGCTTTTCACACCTAATGGAGGAGACCAAAGTCCTAACTCAAAGAAGATTGAGGGACTTGTTTTAGAAAGCAGCAGCTGTGCCTTTACAGGAGTCAGCGTGGACATGAAAAGGCTCTTTAGTCTAGTGGAGAAAGGTATAACAAAGACCAGTGGTTGGAAGCTGATGCCTAATGAATTCAAATGAAGTTAGGCACAGATTTTTAATAATAGAAGCTATTAACTACTGAAACACACTAGAAGGGAAAATAGTGAATTGACTGTATTGCTTGATGTCTTCATATTCATTCCAGGCACATTCTTAGAGGACACATTTCAGTGAAGCACAAGTTATTACCTCTTGATATGGGGGTAACAGAGTGAAACACAGTGGTCTGAGGAGTCAGACTACATGAACAATTTGTCTTTTCTATCTTTAAACCCCCAGATTTCTGAAACTCTGCTGTAAGTCTGTATGCAGGGGTTTTTTTATCTAACACATGTGATTTCCTGCTAATGTGTGGCATATTAAACACTTCTGTGTCAGACTCAGATTTGTGGATCCTGCAGCTCTTACTGGCTGTGACAGGTGTTCACTTTGAAAACTAAGTCAATAGGGATTTTTTTCTGAAGTATTTGTCCATCTCTAAGCCAACGAGGTGGCTCTCCTTCTGCATGTGAGCTTTGAGCACCTATCCTGAGCTTCTTGAAGCAGGTACACATTGCTGAAGAATTGCATAGGCTATTCCAAGTTGGCTTTTAATTCTAGTATTTTTTTTGTTGAAGGAATGTTTGCCCGTGTTTTTTAAACCCTGAGGAAAACTCTTCTGAACTACAAGAAATTAAGAGAGTTAACAGAGATTTTCAGGTAATACCTTGATTCTGTAACTGGTCATCTTCACTTGTGTCTCTTTATATTGCTTCCCTTCCTCTCATGCATATCCTCAGCAGGACAGAGAGGGATGACTGGGAAACAGCTTGGCTACAGTCTAACTAAACCCCTACCCAGCTAACTGGTTAGCAGCAGTGCAAGTCTTTCCTCACTGCCTTATAATTTGACCTCAGTTCTGAGCTGGAGGCAGATTGAGGCCGATTCTGTTTCCAGGTGCTGTTTTGACAGCTGAAAAGGAGTTACTGGTGATGGCTGTTTTGTTGATATGTGTTTGTCCATTATGAATCCAATGAATAGCTCACATGAATTAACATGTCACTGCAAGGGTGACAGATTACCTTGCATCAGCTGTTTTGTGGTAACTCTTAGCAGGGAAAATGAACTAAACCAACCTGATATTCCTTTCTTTTGCTAAGGGCTGAGAGTGTGCACACAGATAGCTTACCGTGGGTCAGCTTGCTATCTAAGAGTAACTTTTCATAGCCTTGGGCATAAAATTGACTCAAATTTAACAAAGGCTATAAATAGCTATTGGAGCTATTGGAAAAGGTTTTTCCATCATTATTCCT
Source organism: Aptenodytes patagonicus (assembly GCF_965638725.1). Classification (NCBI taxonomy): domain Eukaryota; kingdom Metazoa; phylum Chordata; class Aves; order Sphenisciformes; family Spheniscidae; genus Aptenodytes; species Aptenodytes patagonicus. The sequence continues at coordinate 99,855,566 of NC_134951.1, forward strand.
ATGAATACAGGAATCGCTGTATCAGTTCACGTTGTGTTCTCCAGTCCTCCATTCTGGCTCTGGCAGTGGATGTTGTCTGATGAATCTGACAATGCTCAAAAAATCCATCTTGGAAAACACTTGTATAAACCTATCCAGGGGGTATTTTCCTTAACCAAGGAAGTGGGGTTAGGAATGTTTTGAGATACGACCAGGAGCATTAGAATTTATACCCATAAGCTGGCAAGTAACAATGAGATGTTTTTATTATCTGTATGAATGTCTATTGCCATAGTTTTCAAAAGTGGCAGGTGATTTTTCAATGCTTAAGTTGTATTTTACTTCAAGCACACCTTTCTGAAAAATCAAGCACACTTCAGTCTCAAGTTGGCCTTCTGGACTCGTTTGTCACTTCTAAAAATTTTGGCCTTATGCCTTTTTTTTTTTTAATTCTCTGTAAATTTTAATCTCGTTGTGATTGTGCAGCACTGATTTCTATAAGTAAGGTACCAACTATTTTTTTTTTTTAATTAAGCAATTATCCTAGTTTCTGTGCATTTTCCTCATGAAAATCTCTTCATGAACCAAATTATTTTCTTAGCCGTTCTCTGGACTGCTTTAAACTATTCAGCTGCATTTATACTAATAATTTATGGCTTCCTACATTGAAAGAAGTGTAATATGCATGTTTTTGATAGCTGACAAATGTTAGATGAACCTTGTAAGTAACTTTTCTGTTTCCAACTATGCAACTCCATACAGGCTGAAGCCTTACAGCTGATCAACAGTGGTCGGTACGAGGAGCGTGAGGACTTTGCAGTTGTCATGCAGCCTTTTTTCCGAAACACCTTGTTGCCCCTGGATAGCGTGAGTCCTGTTTTTCTTTCCCATTATGCAAGGACCAGTATCTTGATTTCCCTAAGTGAGTAAGATCCATGCTGCAAGGACTGTGTTTTCTTCTCTTTGCACAGTCTAGCGGCACAGGGTGGAACCTGCGATAAGAATGACAGAGGAGAAGACAGGAAAGACTGTGCTGCCTGTGAATCAAAATGGCTTTAGGAAACATTCGTAGTGTGCACACATTAAACCTAAGCACCCTCTGGCTTCCTCTAAACTGCGTGTTGCTTCCCCTGTTGCGGGCTTTGTTGGCATTCACCACAATTTTCTGCTGATCTAGGTTATGGAAGATGTTCAGGTTTCCTTCACACGGAGACCAGCACTTGCATGCCTGGCTCATCCCAGCCTGGAAACAGGAAGCAGCCTTTGAAGCCAAACACTGATTCTCCTTCTTTTCTCCAGCCTTAGCATTATGTATGCTGTGTAGTTAGGGATACAAGTATTTAGCGTGAATCCTGATCAAAATCACCCAGTTTTGCATAATACTGACCCTTTTGTCACATCATCCCCATTTTGTTCTGGCAGCCTTCAGGTCAAAAGAATGGTCACCATACAGGTAGTGATGAGGCAAATTCTCCCTCAGACAGACATTTGCCACAGCTCGATAAGCCCACAGTTTTTAATGTTGCCTGAAATTCAGCACAAATTTCAACACCTGAAAGGTTGTAAGTCTGAGTTATGGAAGTTTAACAAGCAAGAATAAGCAGTTTTCTATCAGTTCTGTACAAGGTGGAGTGTGGGTCAATGGCAGTGTCCATGTAAGAGCTGAAACTGTTGGTTTAATGATAAGTTTAGGTTTGTTATGAAAATCGTTGTGTGAAGTTGAGCAGGCTGCATTACAGAGAAGGTCTCAAGTTGCAGTAATCAGCCCACAGTTACGAGTACCTAAGTTTATTTGCAGTGTCAAAATATGAGCATATTGCCTTTAGGAAGATACCAAAATTGTGAAGTGGGTATGCCAAGTACAGTGCACTATTAGATATAATATGTCTCATCTCAAAAGTTGAAATGTGCTGAGAAATACATTTTTGCTTTTATCACAGAACGGCAAGCCAGATCTGAGTTTCTTTGCTGCAGACTGCTTTCATTTCAGTGTAAGAGGCTACGCTGAGATGGCCATGGCTCTCTGGAATAATATGGTAAGAGGTTACAACCTTGATCCCTATGTGTTTGCGGTAGCAGTCCCTACAAAAGATCATGAGAAAGGTGTCTGAAACAAAACAGTAAGCAAGAAATAAAATTGATATCCTAACAAGAGGGGGGCTGCTCAACTCTGAGACCCTTCTCAGTCTGCATTGCTTAGGAACACAATCCAAAACGGTCGTGTTGCATAAAACAGTGTAAGTCTTTGCTTATTCAAAATAAGAAATCCTGAGAGTCCTAATGTAATGAAAAATTCCCTTCTGGTTTGGTAAATAACTTGCATTAAAGCAAAAAATCAGCCTAGTTAAACATTCAGTCCTCTAGGTTTCCTGAAAATGTCTGTTAAATGAGCTTGCCCTTCTTCAGTGAATCCTGTAGATTTATTAGGAAAACATACGTGTGATTGAATTTTTGCTGCCATTAATAGTGTGGACATGTTGTTCCACCCACTCTAGTATCTGAAGCAATTCTAGTAGAGTCACTGAAACTAATGGGGGGCTGAAATCACACCTATGATGCCTCTGCTTGCAGTCACATTCCTTCTGTCATTTTGGGGGAAATGATAGCTTTTGAATAGTGCTGGAAGAGTGTGTAAGAGACACATGCTGGACTAGATAACTCGAAGGTCACAGTTGCTTTCAGAACCATGATGTTTCCCATGGTGGAAGGAAGACTATGGCATTTTCATGCCACAGCGACATTTCCTCCTCTAGTCTCATAAACACCAGTACCCAAACACATTGTGGTAGCAGAAATCCTGTATCCTGGTTTGTACAAGAAAGAAGCATAAATGGAGGGGAATTTCTTTTCATTTTAAGTAAAAGTTTGAACAAGATAAGAAACATACAGGATACTCCAGAATGAACTTGAGCACAAGGACTGGGAAATGCAGGGCAGAAATCTGCGCAGTTGCCCAGTATAGCATATGAGCTGTAGGTTCAGGGTTATAGAAAGCAGATGATGTACAGTGCATGCACATGCTCTGAGTAATTGATTTGTGCATGCACAGCAAATCTGCCTGTTTTCTGTCAGGCTTCCCTGTCTGGGACTCCAGATGACAGCAGTCTGGTAGGCTTCATTGTGCGGTAGCTCGAACAGGGCTGATGGTGGCCCAGAAATCCCAGGCAAATGTAGAAAACATTCAAACTGAGCATGGCTGCAGGTTTCAAGAAAAAGAGATGGTACCTGGACATATGGTAGCCTTAAATTTGGCTTCTGTTGCCACGTGGTGTTCCTATTGGCCATTACTCATTCCTGAATCACCATGAGTCCTTTTTCTATGCCACTGGAGTTTTATTCTGTCCAGACTGTCACTCATTTCCTACGCATGTAAAGATATTGACACAAAGCTTTCTACTGGGGTGGCACGGATCAGGTTCTTACTGATGCAAAGCGCAACTATTCCCTTCTGTAGAGATCTGTCTGTCTATGCCAACTGAAGATTTTACTGTTTACTATTTAAATCTAGTTCTTGTAAGACGTCCCTGCTTTTCACTCACAGTCCATGTACGGCGAGGCTGTGCAAGCTTACTGTAAGGCCGTATTGTTTCCCTGTTCCCTGAAAAGCTCAGCAGGCTGTAGGCTTATGGCCAAATGACATGGATTCTTGTCAGTACACGTAAAGGGCCAGACTGTGCCTGGCCACTGCGTGGGTATGCAGGGACGGGGATGGCTTAAGGAGCCTCTCCCTCACCATGATGTTCTTTGCCCTTTTTGCTTCATGTAAAGCAAAGCACACTCCTGCTCTCTGAAGTCAGAGGATTCTGTAGTCTTAAGGGGCCCCCACTGGTCCCAAATCCACCTCATCGGTCCCCTGGCCCAGGAGAAGAGCACACGGACAGCGTGTTTAGCTTGTGCTCTGCCTCCATGTTTGCCACATGCTCTAGAGGAGCTGTGTGTTTCTTCCAGAAGTTGCCCTGTACACTACTCATGGACATGGGGATACCATCATCTTCAAAGCTCGGAAGCTAATGCTCCTGAGGAACAGATCTCATAGACATGAAGCAAGCACAGCTGGCTACAGAATTTTGCACCTTATCATCCTTTGTGTGGGCTCTGCACTAGACTCCTTACCAAGTGCCCTGGCACGGGGAGTATTACAATTATCTACAAATAACCAGTCATACTGCAGACAGAATGCTACAGGATATAAGCCACGCATCTTGCAAATAACCACATCAGAATTTGAGCTGTTCCCTTTAAGATGCAACAAAACTACCAAATTCAGCCTTCACAACATTAGCTGGTGGGCAGGCCAAGTGATTCAGACTCTTATGAGAGTCCAGCAGGACCCCACAACAATCAGCAAAACTTGGCATTCTGTTTTGCTTCGCATCTTCTCTCCACTTGCTAGCTTTCTTCCCTTCCCTAGTCATATTTTGCCATGGTTCATCTCTCTCTTTTCATTTTTCAGTCTTTACTTCCTTTTTTCTTTTTTTTTCTTTTTTTTTTTTTTTACTGAACTAGCGAAAGAAAGTATTCCCAGTGTTTCCATATGGAAATCTTATGAATAGAATTTGTTTTCTCTGTGTTGTGTTGGGCTTGTTGTGGTATTGTTTCTCTCCACCATACAGCTGACACTTTAATCACTTGAGGACAGTAAATGCATGTATAGACAATAGCAGAAGCACCAGCACTCCTCTGCGCTGTATTCCCAGAAGTGCTGGATGACAACGCTGCGGTTCTCTACGGGCCAATCCTGAAGTCATTACTTCAGGCATGTCCATACACAGTTGTAAACACTTCAGTTAACATGACTGAGCAAGCCTCTACTTGTTAGCTTAACTATGGTAACCAATGGTACGTGCACTCCTAGCCAACCACAAATGCTATGCTATTAGCCTGGACATATTTTGAGTTTGAAATGGACTCGGGGTGAGCTTATGGTTAGCTATTGCAACTTAGCTGACAACTGATAGTATAAAAAGCTCTATTTAACTCACTTCTTGCAATCTTGTGAACTTAGCCTCAGCTAAAACTCCCAGGGAATTTCTTGTCTGAGTGAAGACTGCAAAGGTTGGCACCGTCTCGTCCTGTCTCTGTAACTCTACGTCATTTCTGAAGTCAATTCCATCACCGTGACACCTAAGCATCTTTCTTTCAGTACTGTGCTAAGTAATGTGACTAACATCTGTCATGTGTGTTTTCTTTTTTTTTTCCTTTGTGGTTTATACTGTCATTTGAGATGTGTATGTGGGAGAACTGGGTGTATAGTGAACCTCTTTGTTTTAGCAGAATATTTAAAGTATGTGATATTCAGAGTTATTTTCTCCTCCGCTCAGTGCAGAAGGAGGAAAGGCTTCTCCTGTTCCTTGCTTCTTGAGGCAGTTTTTCTGCAGACAGTACATCAGATTCTCAATGTCTTCAGTTCATGAGTGTTAAAATGTTTGGAAACTTTCCCGTGATGCACCTTCTACCACATTTCTTCATTGCTGCAAGGACCAAAAGATTGGATAAAAAGTTGTAACCACCCAAGTCAGGAGAGTCTGAGGAGGAAAAAAAATCATCATGATGTTCACTATTGCTTTTCTCTTCTTCAGCTGGAGCCAGTTGGTGAAAAGCAGACTTTCAACAACTTTACCCATGACAGATTAAAACTCAAGTGTCCAAACCCAGTAAGTAAAGGCCAAGATGTCCACACTCTCCATTAATCACTTTTTTCTCCTTTCTTTTTATTGGTAAAATTCTTTAAAAGAATATCTTTGTGAAGGCTTTAAATAGCTAAAAGATACTCCTGTTTTGTTACACACAGGAAAACCTACTTTAATGCAAAAAAAAAAATCCTCACTGCAGCGGAAAGCCTCTCGTTTGAGCCAGTTTTAATGAGTCTATGCATTTCCATTTGGTTGTCTGCAGAAACAAATTTGGAAATGATGCCATCACTCTCTGAGATGGCTCCTTTTTTTGATCTAGCAACTTTCAGGCAATAGGGCAGGAAAGAGTTTGAGCTAATACAGACAGAAGGCAGAAACAGCTGATAGTCTGTCTAAAGATTGACAGTTCCTCTCTGGGAAGGGGTGATGGCATATTGTCTGAATGCTGCCTGTTGAGTGGTCTGTGGTCAGTAAAACCTTTGCTCTCTCTTTGTAGGAGAAACCCTTTCTTTTCACGCTGAGAAATAGTGGATTCAGAAATTCAGATCTCAACTTGAAGAAAAACGAACCTTCAGTCCCCTACTGGGCTGTCATTGTGGCTGCAGTAGCTGGAGTCCTGGTGGGTTCTTTACTCATCTGGCTTGTGTCAGGAAGAGGAGCCAAGAGGCGCCAACATGAGACTGACACAGAAAAGAACATCAAAACGACATCTCTGTAAAGCAAGTGGAACAAACATCTATCTCTGCAGAGGCTGCTCTCTGGTGTGACGCGGAGAGCAGCAGAATAAAAGAACTTGGATATAAATGAAGCTTCTTGGTTAGCCAGGGATTTTGGGGCCCAATAATCTTGATCAGAAATGTACTGTAGAGTTAGCTTCTGCAGATCAGTCAAGTGGAGGATGAAGTTCGAAGTGTTGAACCTTTTTCATTCTGGGATGCAAATCTCCGTTTCATGAATATTACTCAGGATGTCAATTGCTTGACTGAAGTGAGAAAACTTGTTCATGCATCTTGGCACCTTAATGTGCATCTGCCCTTTTTTCTTATAAAACTGTATATAAAATGTTACAAGTCCATGATTGTGACCTGGTATTCCCCAATAGCAAGGTAAGTGAGATAAAAAAGAAAAGCTGGAATTTCACATTTTAGATTCCAGCAGGACCATTGAGTTGAAGGTGCTAAGGTCATTCTACACAGGCAAGTACAATGCCATGGAAACACCTTTAGGCCAACTTCTGAGCAACCCGGACCATCCATGTGGCATCCCTGGTGCAGTGCTGGGCAGCACAGCTAGAATAACTGCACCCTCTCCACCGCCTTGGACTCCAGGTTCCATCCGTCTGGGACTGGACGTGGAGCTGGGCCATGCACATCACCTCTCTTCTAGGGCTAAATAGCCCAGGGGCAGTCCCGTACCCTCCTGCCCACCACTGTACCACAGCTGGTTCCAGAATGACTCTTCCTGTGAAGAAGGAATTTCTTCACTAGTATGCAGTAGGGGGTCTAAACAAAAATGAGGTACCTGACTGGCAAACTAGCCTGGCTTAACCCTTCTCAGAGGACCTGTGGTGTGTTCAGGTCTCCCAGGCTGGAGTCTCCATGTCTGTTCTCCAAGGAAGAATTTGCAGTTTTTTAAAAAATTCTGATCAGGAGTTCAGAGGAGATCTTTCCTGGAAATTAGACATTCCTTATTTTATACTTGCAGGTCAATTCATACGCTCTACTAGTACAGAAGATACTTCACAGGTTCCCTGTGATCTTGTTTTCCAAGATCTTTCTTATTCCTATGTCAAATACTTTACATTTTGATTTTATTGAAGCCAAAGTGTGGTTTGCACCGGTGTAATTTTTTGTGAGGTGTACTACATTTCCACTCCAGAAAAGCAAATGAGCAGAAAATTGAAATGTTTCAGAGAAGAAAGTGTTCTGGTGTTCCTAAATCTACTCGTTATGCACACAGAAGGTATTCAGACTCCTTCTTTTTCCATTTCACTCCTGTCATTGTCCTTGCTAAGATAAAAAGAGGTGGGTAAAATAAATACAAGTTGTATAGTCAGGTTTCAGAGGCTGCAGCTCCACTCACCTCTCCTTTGATCTGCACTCAAAGGTTGGGCTATTACTAGTAGAACTTTTATTTGCCTAAATCTTATCCACAGATGTGGGAGCTCTACATGCAGCCCCAAGTGGGGGATGTATTTGGAATGCAAAACAGAAGCACCTGCATCTTGTTTCAGTGCAGCACAGGCATCTCTGTTCCTCTTCCTGTCCCCGTCTTCACTGTGGGTTGTTAACTATCTACCTGATATCCCAACTGCTGCTATTTATTTAGCTCAGTAAATGGAAGCAAACACAGCCTCAAACCTGCAATGCAGGAGACAAGATTTACTGTATTCCAGTCCATTCCACAGCACCTTCACCTCAGACACATTGGAAAATATAAGCCTCACGAGTGAGGAACCTGAGCAAATATCCCAGTGGATCATGAAGGCTACAATCTCCTCTCATCCCTAAATGTTGTTTTTGTGAGTCCTCTTCCCTCCTGGGAGCTTGGATAGCTACTGCTCATACAGCCCTTGGCTTGGGAAGGAATAAAAAGATATAGTTCTCTGCAGAACCTTTCATCAGTACTGGGTATTTCAAAGGAAACTCAAAACAGTAGTTCAGTGCTGATTTACCTTTCTAAATCATATGTGCGTGCATGAAGTGGGGTGGGGGTCCTAGAGCATGAGTTAGAGGTACAAAATACTGCAGTTTCTCACATCAGGTTTGTCCTGCCTAGAGATGGGTACAAGTGCGTCTTGAGTTTCATGCTGGTGCCCCCTGCTATAATAACTAGACATTCCCTTTCCTCACTTAGAAAGCTAAATTGGTTCTGAGCTTCTGAAAGCCAAAACGTAAGAGGTGCAGCCAGTTGGGAAGTGAGGGGAAAGATGGCTGAAGAATGCTAGACGGTAAATAATTCTTGTGCAGGAGCCAGGGTGACTCCACTTTGGACTGCAGATTCCCAGTTCCCTGTGGCATCCAGCTCCGTAAGGAATGCTGCCTTTATTGACACTTTTGGCAACTGAGAAGCCATTAAGCTTAAATTATATTGGCCCTGTGCTGCTGCTGCAGCAGGAGACTTTCCCCCTAGTTTCTGTAGCTGTGGTGTAGCTCCACTCCACTGCACTGCTGTGGCAGGAGCACATAGGAGCTGGAGCTGGAGCATGAACTGGCAAGCTTCTCAGTCTATGGAAGTATCTTCTGGCATCTTGGTTAGGTAGACTGAAGTATGTGATGAACTGCACTGACATTTAAAAAACGGTCAAGAATGATGCAGTTTGCAGCTGCTCCACAAGCAAAATTATTTCCTTGAAGATATTACTGCTGCGCGTTCCCTCTGTGCTCATTAAGCGGAGGTAAGATTAAGCTGGAGTGAATGATAAATGATTAGGTCTGGATCTTAGTCTGGCTGCATTCAGCGTCACATTAAATCAGAAAGTAATCTGTACATCCTGTCTGTCAGTTGTCCATTCCCCCTTTTTTCTTTAATAACGTGCCCTTGGTTTCAAATGCCCTCATGGCATTTTTCCTCACTGGACCGCTGAGTAGGCCAGATCGCCTACTGATGCACAAAAGAAGAGGGGCTTAGGAGGAACTTCAAGTCTGTATGGAAAAATGCATTAAATGGATGCCTTCTTAGCCCAGGATTTTGCTCTGGCCAATGGTGGTCTCACCCACCACTGAAAACTGCCTCTTCTGTGTAAAGTGATTTCTTAACATCCTGAGAAAACAGGCTTTGGGGATTCTTCCTCTGGAGAAGAGCTACAGCTCAGGCCGCATGAGCAGTCACTCTCCAAAGGACTTTTGTGGGTACTGGCCTTGCTGCCCAGCTCTGGTTGTTGTGAAGGGCGTTGGGGATAAGTGTTATGCTGTTGCCTGGTCTTGAGAAGTAATCTGTTCTTCAAACAGGGAAGTGATGGTGCCCAACAAGTGTTGGCAAGTCATTTGTCTACAGCTTCGGCAGCAGTCGAGTTCAAGTTCTGGCCTCCTTTGCTGCTGCTGCCGGACCTCCCTCTCATCATGGTCGAGTGTCTGTGTTTTGCTTTGTAAGGTGAAATGGCACAAAAGAGTTTCATCTAGGGTCAGTTTGCCCCAAAGTCCAGTTTAGGTGCTCGGTGAACTTAGGGAAGAGAGGGAAAATTCAGAAAAACATCTGCACAGAAGAATTTTGTGTGGCTTTGGAGATTGCTAAATATTTCCTCCCACCAGCTTCAGGATGGTGAGATACAGATGTACTGATTACAAATCATGTCATTTTAACAGCTGGTCAGTATGTTACAGATTGGGACATCTGGGCAAGAATTTTGTTACTTTGAGGGGTATTTAGCTAAAATGTTGAGGTGAAACAACCCCACCCCAAAGAGAGGGGTATGGAAAAGCCCTGGATTTTTACAACTCTGCGTTTGCATGATTCGTGTTCCCTCAGGTATTTAAAGAATTTGCTACCGGAGGACCACAGGTTTGCAATGCTTGCTCTTTTTTACCCTTTTTTTAGAAGGAAGGTATCTGGGATTTTGGGAAAAGCAAAACAAAAGTCTATCCATAAAGTAGTTCACAAATTACTTAAATGAAACAAATTTTCTGCGTATCGTAGACCTCTGAGCATGACAGGGAGGGGTGCTCCCGAGATCTATCATGTTAAAACTATTTCTGTCCTGAGTTCACAGTTTGCTCATCCAGGGACCTGAGAAGTATTTCTAGCCACAGGAGTCTGTATCCAAAAAAGGGGGTGGTGGAAGAGGGGAAAGAGGCTGGCACATTTTAACTTAGCACGTGCTGAGTATCTTCCACTTAACTGTCAGCAACTGTCCTTGCTACCACTTAGCTTTTGTGTAACACCAGATGTTACACCATCTTTCACCTATTGAATTCCTTTCTGAGTTCGGTAGATTTCTCTTGGGCATTTTGAAACCCAACACTATCAGCACTCACCTGACTGGGGGGCTGCAGGGGAGCTTATTAATTTCAGCTGCTTTTGATGAACCTCCTAGCACAAAGCAAAAATTGTTCTGTTTCGATCATCAGAGAGAACGGTCGCTCAAGGGAAAAGACAGAGAGCCCATGGCTTGAGCAATTTTAGAAAGAAATCCAACAAAACACAGGAGACCTTATTTAAGGGCTGGTTGGAACTACTCACTGGCTAGAAGCTGGAAGAAGTTCCCTTATGTCTTTCAATTTCTGTGACCTATGTAACTCACTCATAACACAGTCATAACTAGATTAAGTTATGTGGATTTTACTGAGAAAACTTCATTCACTGAACTGTGTGGGTTTTCCCTAATTGCAGGCCTTCAGCAGGATTTGTAGAAGTCAGGTATGGAAACGTGCTCATGTCCTCTGTCAGACAGAGTATGGGATCCATGAACGTGTTTCAGTGGTAGAGTGCTTGTGCTCTCCAGGCCTTCTGCTTCCTTACGAGAAGGAATAGTCCTGTTGGAGTAGTGGTGCCGCAGGGACATGGTTCAGTGAGAGGCAGTCAGGAATTTCTGCCATCGATCCATGGGCTGACCCTGGAGTAAGTTATTTCAGCTGGAGAAACCAGCTGCTTCCAAACATCTAAGAGTGCTTTCTCATCTGCGTAAAATGATTATGGCTGTGAAGAAGGAAAGTGACCTGATACCTTTAAAGTGTCTGTATCATAACCATCAAGAATTTTTTAGAACTCTTCTTAGTGTTAAAAACTAGCCATGAAGGAAAATCCTTTAGCTACCATTTGCGTTGCTTAGGTGACTGGAAGCACCACCTGAGGGCTCCAATGGCCTGAGGTTGTGATAGGAGATAATCCCCAAGTAAAACAGCGGCCAGGGCTGCTGTTCAATTTAACAACAGCAGGGGAGCTGGGCCTTGGACATTTCAGAAAAATATGTGTAACGACAGCTTCACAGTGGGTAGGTGAGGCAGAAAGTACTTTCCATGCTCTTGCACCACCTCAGTTTTGTAGTCTTGCTAAAGTGACGGGAATTGGTCAGTTCAGCAGCTCTCCACCCAAGTGCAGGGGTTTACCTGCACTTGCCAGGTTGCCCACAGGTATCCTCTGACTCAGCTTTCAGGTCAAAGTAAAACACAGGAGTTAGGATTTAAGTGAGGAGGAAGCAGCTGGGATAGATTAGACAACAGAAATCAAGGGTGCATCTTCTGAAAGTTTCTAAGACTTGCTCTCTGCTTAGCTCTCTCAGCAACCATCTTGTATTACTTCAGTGCGGACGTTGGGACCCTCAGAAAGCTCACCTGTCTGCAAATACGGCCTCTAGGGCCTGGAGTGCAGGAGCTCCTTAACGTCCCACAGCAAAACTGATTATATGAATCATATAATATCCCTGAGTATTCCTCCCAGACCCTGTGGGGATCTGAGGTGTTGACACACCTAGGCTGTGAATCCCAGACAGCCTCAGGTGGAGGACAGACAGCGAGATGCTCAGTGTAGGCACGAAGATAACACCTCTGGGAAGGTGCAAAAGCAGAACTTCAGGTATCTAAATGCTTTTTAAGTCCAAAAACAGAGTTGACCGTGTATTCTGAAGAAATGACATGGGACTTTGTGGACGATACTTAACATATTCCATCACTGTCATCTGCATAAGCTTTTTGTGCATCTGGGCTGAAAATGACACAAATGCCTCTCAGCCTTTGGCATAACATTTCTTTATCACGTACTTGTTTTGTGGCATTAGCTGAACTTTTCCTGTTGCTGCTCCTGCTGCACTAGTCAAACAACCTCTTCACCCTTTTCCCTACCTGAGACATCCTTTTGGTACTGCTGCCAGAAATCTCTGGTGCAAGGTAAGTAAATAAGCCAGCCTGGTAATTAGGACGTTCCCTGGCTGTTACTTATTCAACAACGAAATACTCAATGCCTTTGCTGAAGCATCGTCTAAAGCATTTTACAAATACTTATGAGGGTAATTTGTGTGTCCTAACATTCCTGTGAGATAGTCTTATTACCCCCCAACTAAAGATGATGAAATTTATGTGCAGAGAGGTGAAGTGATGTGCCCTGGGCTAGGTGATGAGTCAGTGACTGAGCAGGAAATTAAACCCAGAAGTCCTGGCTCCACAGACACAGCCCAGTTGTGTAACCACTATACAACTTATCACTCAATCGCTAACATAGCTAGACTGGTAGCTGTGCCAATTTTACGCCTGTTTTTCCCCTTAGGTTGAATGCAAATACAGCAAAACGTTGGCAGTCTGTGTGAGTGGGGAGAGGGCGGTGGGGAGCAGCAAGCTCTGGGGTGTGCAGGTCACTGAGGATCAGGTCTGCCCTGATGCTCCGTGTCCATACAGGAGCACTGAGCGCTCGGCAGCGCTTTGGCAGAGACCCAGGCTGCAATTATCGCAGGGTGGGGAAATGGAGAGGAGAGAGAAATTCACTGCTCTCCCATCGTGCTCCCACTTGCATTACCCACACCCAGTAATTAGCTCGCCAGGTTCCACCTCCAGGCTGCAGGTTGCACCCTCTCCTCGCCTAGGTCTAAAGGGATGCTTGCGCATTGCTTAGAGTAGGAAGGGTCAGGATTTTCGGGGATCTGATCTCAGATCTGTTTACATGGTGAAGGTATGTCCTTTAGAACAGGAAAAAAAAACCTATTGAGAAGAAATGTTGCTGAAATGGAATTTTTTTTCTTGTGTTGTTGGTCTGTTTGTCTTTCATTTTTTACTTGGTGGAAGAGAAATGATGGGGAAACGTGGACCTAAAGTGAAATTTTTCATTTCAGAATGTTATTTCAAAGACTATTTAGTTTCAGAATATTCAGAAGTGCAGGATGTCTGCCTTTTGACTTATTTTCCAGCTGAAAGCATATAGTTGAAAAATATTACTGATTTGGAACCTTTTAATTTTTTTATATTGCCATCCTGACTTCTTAAATGGGAACTAAGTCTAAACCATCAGCATGTCCAGGGAGAAAGAAAAGTTGTTTCTACTGAATAGTTCCACTAAATTCAAAGATGTTATTTCATAGAATCATAGAATCATTTAGGTTGGAAAAGACCTTTCAGATCATCAACTCCAACTGTAAACCTAGCACTGCCAAGTCCACCACTAAACCACGTCCCTAAGTGCCACATCTACACATCTTTTAAATACCTCCAGGGATGGTGACTCCACCACGTCCCTGGGCAGCCTGTTCCAATGCTTGACAACACTTTTGGTGAAGAAATTTTTCCTAATATCCAATCTAAACCTCCCCTGGTGCAAGTTGAAGCCATTTCCTCTCATCCTATCACTTGTTACCTGGGAGAAGAGACTGACACCCACATCACCATTTCAGTGCTTGAGAGGCAGCTTCACTGCAGGGCTAACTCCTGTACTGATCAACGTGAGCTGTTTGTACCAAGTAACCACGCCAGCTCTGAGAGCAACAACAGACTAAAACCGCCGTCGTGCATGGTCATCATCCACGCTGTTTGACAGTACCAGTATGTAGCTCTAAAACCAAATTATCAGTAGCCATCTTCAGTAAGAAACCCTGCAATGTAATTATTGTAGCAGCTGCAGCATGTGTGTGACCATAGTGATTGGATAAGCCTTTCCCACTGACTCCAGCAGCAGTCCAGAATTAAAAAAAAGGGGGAGGACGAGGAAAAAAAAAAAAAGGTAGTTTTCCACAGAAGGCTGCTTCCCAGCAGCCGGGCTCTCCTCCGGAATGCTCACGGCTCACACCTTCAACACACTGCTCTGCTTGACCTAATTGGCGGTGCCACCGCTGGAAGGGGACAAGGGGTTATGGAGAGGGGGAGCGTGCAGCACTCCCTGTGCTGCTCCATCCCAGGGAAGGAAGATCTGCTTCAGTAGGAAGCCTAGTACCGGTCCTGCTTATCCTCTAACCTGCAAACAATACCACGGAGTCAGGGAACTGCTCTTGGGCTTCCTCCCATCTTCCCATCAGACCATTTTTAGCAGAAACCTGTAGCTTACTCACGCAGCTTTTTTGGTTTTTGAACCATCGTGACTTTATATGAAAGCAGTTGTGAGCTGGAATGAATCCGCTTGATGGGAAACAGGGTTGCCTCTGCAAATTATCAAATCTCGAGATTATGTTATTTACCAGCGCGCTCTCCTTTGGTCCTCCTTGGAGCTGCCCCAACTGACTGTTTGCTATGACAATCTAATTATAACTCAGTTTGGCCGTGAGCACCAGCTGCCTTCGGTTTCTTTTATCTCATTGAACCGGGCGAGCAAAAGTTAGGTGCTTCAGAGCCTGCTCCCTGTGTGAAACCGAAGGAATTCAGAAATGTATTAGAAAGGCATTAGCTTCTCCTTTTCTCTCTTTTTTCCACTGGAGCCCATCCAGATGGAGCACAAACAAGGAGCGGATAAATGCAAAGTGCTCTGCCACCCTGAAAGCACGCGCTGACGTCAGCTTTCATGAACTGGCACTTTAATCATCGCATGGGGAATGTTTCTCTCTCTTTCTCTGCAGCCTCCCTTTGAATCTCTCAGTGCACCAACATCAGCATTTATGGCAAGGAAGATATATTTTCTTTGCTGGTTAAAAGAGTAGTAAATTCAGAATGCTGCTAGACAGAGAGCCCTGGAGATCCGAAATCCTGTAGGCTCAGACTAGGTGCGTCAAGGACAGCAAAAGGGCAAGCTTCTTCCTATATGTATTTCCACCTGCATTAACAGCTAAGCTGAGAAGCAAGGGGCTAGTCCAGTCAGCATGCACAGAGAAGTTATTAGCTTCTCCAAGCCAAACCGTGCAAAGTACTCTGGAGGGAAAAAAGTATTGGGTACCAGACATGAGGGACAGATGGATTAGGGACCCCCAAAGGCCTTTTTGAGTCATGTAAGCAAATGTCTTCAGAATTAAGCACTGAAAATCAGCAGACTTGTTTTCTGCTCATGTGTCAGGCCTCAAACGAGCACCTTGCTCTCTTCCTCTACCCCAGTCTTCCTGGCTGGACAACAGGTAACTGGACTTTGACCCCTTCTTCACAAGAGCCAGGAGTGATGAATTCACTAAAGTGTGTAAGAGCATTTTGAGCTCCGTGAAGAAGAGCTCTGTGTAAGTGCCTTGCATTTGTTGTTATCTGTCTGCTGGCATTTAGCCTAGTCTACTCCTCTGCATCTACTATTGCCTAGTTGTATTTTCTGTATTTCCTTTGTGTCCTTCATGCATGAGGGAGCATGTGTGAGGCAAGAGTAGGATGCGTCCACCCTTTCTTGGCTGTTTGCCACAGGTGTGCCCAGAGGTGAAATTCTCCCCCCTGGCATAGTGGCCATCATAACACGTAAGTTTGGGTAGATCTCAGTGGAGCAATTTAAAGAAAGATTTCTGTCTTTATGGTGCGGGGAGATTACCTCACTCTAAACATTCGGGGGGGGGGGGGGGGGAGATGACAGATACTAATGATGCTAGCAGGCTATTGTCAATGTAGATGCAGTCAGCTGGTCCCGTCAGCTGCTTTCATTGGACTGCCTGCTTCACAATAAAGTGGTTTCCTAATTATAGCCTTCCCTTCACCCTCCGTACTGTACAGTCCTGCGTCATCAGGTGCTGCTGCTTCCTTTATGCTCGCTGGAGCACACTGCAGCATGGAGCTGCCTCAGCATTAAGGCCCCGCTCGCCCGTGTAATTAAAGGAGGATTAGAGATGGATTTGTGGCAGCTACATTCTTACTTCGTAACTCTTGCACGTAGTCGCTGTTGCGTCTGACAAGGCCTTGGGTGGCTAAAGGCTTGCAGGCATTTAAAACACACACATATATATGTGTGTGTATATACACACACGTATATGTGTATATATATCCCAGTTAGTGATGCGTTTCCCAGGTATTTGAAAACTTCTGTAGTGGAATGTAAGAAACACAGACAAAGAGATAGGGAGCAAGTGCAAAGATTGTCATTAAAGATTTAGCTAGGATCTGCTTTTAGTCTTTCTCCTAGGTCCATCTCTCAGACACAAAAAACACATGAAAACTACAGCTGTTCCTTCCTACCAACCCCACAGCCACCATATTTTACTCTCTTATCTTTTAAAAACAGATACTCCCTCTTAGTCGCCTCTCCCTCAAGAAAACCAAATTTTCTCCAGTTGAGCAGCCAGCAGCTATCAGCTCAACTCAGACCACTACACGTCATGAGCTGTCTGCTGGAAAACCCTGAGAGTTTTAGGAGGTTTAATAATTAGTTTGATGTGCTTTTTTATTTACTTTTTTTCATTTGGAGTGCTTGGTTAATGTTTTTTAAACTTTCAAGGCTGGAAACATTTTTTACTTTTAAATGAGAATGGCAATTTTCATGTAATTACAGAGCTGCAGGAGCAAGGGCTGTAGAAAACGGCACCAAATATTGTGAAATTCACGGTATCATCACCACAGCGTTCCTGATGTCAGTTCACAATTTGACTCGCTAATACTGGAACCCTGGTTTTGTTTTCCTGGACTGTCTCAACCTGCTGCTTGCCCAGCCATTTTAAAATACAAAGTTGCTCAAAATGACCACTCTGCCCCTAATCTAGTATTTTGCTATGGTCCACTGCTCACTAGGAGAGATTTGATGGTATAGCTCTTCCTGCAGTTCTTCTAGCATAGGCTCAACTGGTGCCCACCAGCCTTCTGCCACCCTCCCATATTAGCACCCAGGGTGAAATAAACCGCACAGTGACCTCATTCTTTTGTCATTACAAATACATTATAAATACATTTTTGCTGATATAATGTGATACAATTTTTCAGCACACCCTTATTGGATATTGCTATACTGATTAGAATCAGACAGAAAAACAATAACCAATTACGGCCACTGCAGGCCAGTAAAAAACAGTTCCACAGAAATTCATGTTTTGCAAATTTTGGATGGTGGTGAAGTGTCCTGCTTTCTCTTTTGGGGATTTTTTGGAACAAAGCATTTCCTTTTTCCATGTGAAATGTTTGTTTTCAGAACAACACCAAAACTCCACAGGCAGATTAAAAAAAATTCCTTCTGCATTATGATCAATCCTAAGCAATTATTTTTCAGAGTTTTGCCACGTTCAGTTTTCATTCCAGTGTGAAAAGAAGACACATTTCAAACTCACCGTTCACACAAGAGAGGTCTTATCCTCTAGTTAGCCCTATTGGTGGCACATATTCCTGATAAACCGGTACCATTTTGCTCAGAGCTGGTAGTGGCAGAAGTATGGGGTACAATAATACCACTCTGGTGATGGCGGAAGACCTGATGCAATTGAGGTGTTTGCAGTGTTATGGTTCTCCCCCAATATTCAAGCTCTGTAGATCAAAGGTTGCCAAAATGTGGGCTGCTAGCACCCAAAGCAGCTCCTACTGCTGCGCTGACCCCTTGCCACTTCCGTGGGGTTTGTGGCACCCTGTGGTGCCCAGGCCATAGTTTAGGGAGCTCAGGTGGTTTCATGTTCTGTTTTTCTGCGGTACTAAGTAACCTCAGAAACACTGGATGACTCCATTGCAGCGAGCTGTTACTGTATAAACAGTTATTTAAAATACTGTGCCCTGAAATACCCGCCTCATAGTCCAGGGAAATAGTCATGTATTACTGCTCTGTGACACCACGTAATCAAGGGTACTGCCTGGCAGGTGACAACCGTGGTGCCTTCTGGAGCCGCGCGGATCTAAGTAGTCATCACTAGAAAGCAGTGGGGAAATGACTGGTCAGCATTTCTGACCCTTACTGACTCCTGCCGGGCAGCTGATCCTCCAGGATGATCTCATGCAATCATTCCAAGTCTACTGTGCCCACTTTATTGACATTTATATGCTGGCAACTTTTATTTCCAAGAGCTATAGCAGCTATTCAACTGGAGCTGCAGACTAGCTGATGACTCACCCAGCTGAAGCTGGATTCAGATATCTCCTAACCCCTTCCCAGAAATGAATGTCTGAAACCTTTGCATCCACCCTGCTGTCTGCCTCATTTGTGTTTTAGGAGAGAAATCTTTGTTCCCTTCTCCTTTCTTTGACTCTGTTTTTCTGGATGAAAGAACACAAGGAAGAGTGGGACCAAGCAGAAAAAGTCACTCACGCTGTACATGCGTCTGCACACCCCCTGCACCTGTTTGCCCTCCCTATTTTTGGCCCTACAAAATCCTAGGAATTCTTCATCAAAGGTTTTTTCATCAGCTACCTTCTGACAGCAGCCAAGATGGCCATCTGTCTATCCAGAGGAAGAAGAAAGCTGGGCACAGTGTTTTCCTTTGGACAGGGGGCCTCTTGCTGTTCCCTGAGCCATGGCCAGAGCTCTTTTTAAAGGTGTCCCCGGTTTCTTCTTTGATCTGGGCCACCGCACGCAGGTTGCTGCTCAGGTTCTGCTCTGCATCTTTCCGTATGACACAGTGACCTACATACCTGTCCTTACCGCTAATGGATCATATCCCGGCTTATCTGGTCCTCCCTTTTCCAAGGGTGATAATAAAGGAGAGACCTTTAATTATCTGGTGGTCTCCACCCACCAGTCCCCAAGTTAAATGTGCTGCTATCCTCCATTCTTGTTTGTGTGTTTTTGAATAAGAACTAACTAACCTAAAGGATTTCCATCCAGGCATCTCTGTGGAGTCTTAAATCTTAATCTGCCCACAATCTTAACTAATTGGATTTGTTTGTGGAAGAAAGCTGCCTGTGGTTTGACTTTCTGCAGAACAGTTAACACACAAAAAAAAAGGGGGCGGGGGGGCAAAAAGATAGAATCTAATTACAGTAATGAAGAAAAAGCAAACTGCATCACAGCTTACCCTGTTGCACGATAGGTATAGACATTGCTTAAATTTGCAGTGGAGGTTTTGCATGCGTAAACAAATCAGTGGACTACGTGGTGCTTAATATTCCTCTGCCCTTGTAGGTTAGTTATGCAGGCAATAAGCAGCAGCATTCCTGCAACAAATCACACTAGCTTATGCCTCATTTCTGCTTCTAGCACCATTGCTCTAGCAAAGCTCAGAACGTAAAATGCTGCTTCTCTTGAGAATGGCTTGTAAGTACTACCTTACTTTTGCAAGCATCACTGACGAATTGGTAAATGCAAATAAAAACATGGGTAGCCAGGGAAACCCAAACTCAAGAGGTTAAATAACTCATTTTAGATTTAAGAGTCAAAATCAGGATAACAATACCTATATCCACTGACTACTGCGGTACTGTGCCTACCACAAAGTTAGTATACCAGTACTGCCTGCTGCTATGCCTATGTCCTAGGCTATAGGACATCTACTATGGCTGCATAAATTATGTTCAGATGACCAAAAAAGCAAGTGTTCGCCCAAGAAAATGCACTCCTGCAAACACTCCAACACTGCCTAAAATGCTACCACATCAGGAATGAAAAATGCTGCTTACAGCTCATTTAGCAAGGCCTGTAGTTCACATATGTTTTCTGTTTGGTGCTTCAGACTTCCTCCTGGTTGGAGGCAAGCAGAGGGAGCCCAGCTGTGCCCAATTATGGTCAGAGACGCATGGAGGTTAGAGTTTAAAAGCGGTGCAAGAGGTCAGTTGTTTGCTTTGGCTTGGAGATGGGGCTGTGTCTTTGTGCTCTGTTTTGATTTTTTACCAGTTCTGCAGGTTTGATTCTAGCTTATTTTACACTAGCTCTGTACTGATGTCTGTCCACTGAATCTGGATTTCATGAAGGAGAGGGTACCGCGAGGCCTGTTCACGGTAACACAAAAGGTCAATCTGAGCTTGCTTCCCATTGCCTGTGTCCACCTCTGTGATGGATACCAGTGGCAGGGGCTGGGCTGAGTGTAAACCAAGCCCTGCTGAGCATCAGAGACCTACTTGAATCCATGAGATTTCGGTGAGGGCTATAATGATTTCATTTTTCTGAGCTGTTTTTAGGAGTCTGGAAGAACACTGGTCTTTAAGCGAATCTCTATCTAATGCATTTAGGACCTGTGTGATTGATGGCGTCTATAAATACCATGTAAGCACACAATAGAATATTTAACATACCATTTTCAGCAGGCTGTGAGCCAGGCTTGCTGCCTTGCTCCTGCCGCAGCTTCCCCTGCCTGTGGGGGTACCCTCTGGGTGGTGTGTCCTTGGCACTGGGGACATATGGTTGGGGGGCTCCCTCAACACCACCCTCCTTCATTTTTGGCAAAGGTGTTATCCAAAGAGTATGCTGGGCAAGTGAGGTGCTCGGGGGCACCAGGGAGGGTGTCAGGGGATTTCTGTGGTCAGGTCCCCGAGCTGTGGGTTAGCATGGGGCAATGCCTGTTTTTCTTACAGGAAGAGAGGGAAATAACCCAGAGGGCAGCACAGGCAATTGGGGCAAGTGGCTCCAGGCAAATAGTTATGAGAAGCAAAAAACATGAAGGGGGGGGGGGGGGAGGGAAAAAAAAAAAAAGAGGTGAATTCTTCCCCCCAATCCTCCCACATATATTTCTCAGAGATATCTGTGGTGTTATTTATAATATTAATGCTTTTCTTGGGGGGGAAAAAAAAGCCCTTTATAGGAAACTGATTACATGTTTCTATATTTAAGAAGGGAAATGTTTTTGATTGCTAAAGTAGAAAAAAAATAGTAGTTTACTGTATTAAAATTTGCAAGTACTTAGCGTAATGTAACGATTAAAGCAGTCTTTTACTGGTATGCTTGTAAATCATAAATTCCCACTGCAGAATGGCTCCTGTGGCATTTTGCCAATTAACCTTTGCGTGCTTTGATCTCGCTTTGACTCTAGAAGTTCAGACTGCTCCCTAGCTTGTTTAGTTGTTGTTGTTAACAAAACACTTGCCATTTGAAATACACAGTGCTTAGTATATATGTGCTTCAGGTCCCTGAGCACATGCAATATTGATGTCTTGCGGATCATCGAAAAAGCCTGACTCATTAGTGAAGAGATATTAAATAAACATCCTCAAAGAAAGCAAACAATTACGAAGACAATTTTTCAGCCTGAACTGCACTAGCAGAGACATAGGAAATGCAAGTTTAGTGAACTGGTGAGGAGAGAGGAATCGTGTTGTGTTCACATGGAGCCAAGCTATATATCCCATGCCCGCCTTGCAGACTTGCATAGCAGTCAGCGGTGTCCTGCCTGCTGTCCTGCCTTTCTTGGGGACTGGGAGTGGAGCTGTGGGCCAGATGGTAAGGATGGAGCTTGCAGGGAATATTCCTGCCTGGCGTCTGGCAACCAGCAGCCAGCAAGCACAACCTTTCTGCAAAGCACTGCAACCATGATGGCTCCTGTGTGCACAAGTCTATCCTCATTTCTCCTGGGTTCTCATCCAAGATCTGCCTTTGGCTTACCCCCTCTCTCGTCTTCACGTTTAAGAGTATAATGTATGGTATTTACCTTTCTCTTTCCCTCCCATAGGTAGTCCTGCAGTCAAGGGCTGAAAACACTGGTTGAGACCAAAAATACTGTAAGATATAAAGCTTATCACGAGCATTGAGTATTCTTAAATAGGTTGGACATATACTTTGCAAGCCATGTGACATTTATTATTTATAACTAATAAATATGTGACAGTTGAGAAATATGAAAGAGAATTTGCTCTCTATGTTCAGGGTCTCCCAGTTCACATGAGTCAGTCTCAGAGTCTGAAGCCTAAAAAAGGTCACTTTGCAATCTGTAAGGAGCTTTAAAGCCTTCACGGGCCTTAAAGCATCAGGCTTAAGCCAGCGGAAAAAAACCTCCTGGAACAAGGTAGCTCTGCCAGCAGAGAGCTGGAAAATGGAGAGAGCTGTTAAGTCTGCCATCCCCTGCTCTTGAGGCAGGTAGAGGAAGAAGAGCAGAAGGTTTTCTAGAGGCTGAGCATATGTCTGATTCATCACAACTTCAACTAATAATTCTCACATTTATCTATTCCAGGCTTATCTCCAAATGACCAAATGTAAAACTTGACATTTCCTTATGGATACATGAAACAATGGAACTGCTGAGTAGTCCTACCTCCACAGAACCCAGTATTCCCTTATACTCTCTCCTGTCTCCTGCCTTTCTTTGTCATCGCAGCCTACGTATCCCGCCACTCAGCCACCAGCACCTGTAGTCTGCTGCTTCTCACTAGACCCACATCAGCCAAAACTTGCGACAGAGTAAGCACATCCTTTAA
Organism: Aptenodytes patagonicus; assembly: GCF_965638725.1. NCBI lineage: Eukaryota > Metazoa > Chordata > Aves > Sphenisciformes > Spheniscidae > Aptenodytes > Aptenodytes patagonicus. The sequence goes on from NC_134951.1 coordinate 99,878,232, forward strand.
ATTCAGGTTTTCCTTCCATCCAAACCTCCAGTACCCACCCATGAGGGAAGGTGAGAGCCTAGATATCTTTCATCACACAGACGACAGAAACATGTTGTCTCTCAACACGTAGCTGACTCCCCTCCTCTTCCCCATATTGAAAACCCAAGGGTTGTGCTTTCATAAAGAAGGTGCCTGAAAACACAGTCCCTCCCTAAGACCAGTTGCCCTGTAGAGGACGTGGACAGACACCCTTTTGCGAACAGCTATGGCAGTGAAAAAGGTTACTGCCCCTCTTGACCTGCCCACAGGAGCACCTCTCAACCTGCTCGTGTCAGAACAGGCTGGATTTATAAGGTAAGGTTCCCCTTGCTTCACTTTGGCTGAAGCAGGAGGAGTGTTTGCATAAGCTCCTCAGCTGGAAGATGAGCCCCGGGCTGGGGTAGGGATGAACTGCAATCCCCAGGGGCAAGTCTGGAGGCAGGTCAGTCTCCTTGGATCAGCACAGCTGAATCCGGGGGTAAACAGCTGGTCCCTGCTTATTTGACATAACCAGTAGGAGGTGGATGAGCAAAAGCGGTTAACTTTCCCTCAAGTGGAGTTTCCCTCCACGCTGCCTTACACATATGAGAAGATCTGGGACGAAAACCCAGCTCGCCACCTCCCTCCTGACTTCCTATCCTTCCTTTAAATGCCTCGCCAGCCTGCGAAGCTGGTGCCAGCTGTCAGCATTGGACTGTGACTAATGTTCGTTTTCTTGCACAATAGTATGCTTGGTTTCTTATTACCTATCTTCAGCCTTTATGCCATCTTCTTCTCTTCCTATCTCCGTATTTATTTCATGCATCCATTGCAAGTAATTAGGTCTTAGAAATAGGAATTGCAAGTCTGGTTTCCTCAGGAAATGAGGCTTAGGTGATCGTGCTCGGTATGTCCTCAGATAACTGTTGAATACACCGGTTGATTTAATTTGGCTGATGGAGAGGGGGTTCAAAGCTAATTGAATTCCTACAAGTTTTGTGCAAGTAGGCAACTAGCTGGAGCAGAGAGGAACCCTGAAGTCACGTGCCAGAAAGAAAGGTAGCAGATAAATTTGCATCTTAGTAGATACTGAACAATTCGTAAGGGAGATAGATACACTAATAAGTGTCAAAAAACTGCCTCAGTTTGTACTTGCAAATGACCACAAGACATAAACCCATAAGAAACCTGGACTCTTCTAGTGCTTGTTGAATTACTTGCTTTTTTATGTTGTTTGCACTGTGATTGGGACAGTATCTTTACATCCCTGAGAGAGATTTTTAGTGTGTTACTACAGACTGTGAAAAAAAAAAAAAAATAATAATAGCAATAAAGGCAGACTGTACTAATGAATGTTTCCCATCCATGAAGCTATTTTCAGGGCAGCACCTTTCTGTCATCCTGCTGGCTTTGGCACTTCTCCATAGCTTTCTCTGCCACAGCCTTGTAAAAGTCTTGTTCAGTCTTAATACACTAATTTTGCATCTGTTTCATTTCAAATGGTGGCACAGTAGGGCTCAAAAGGACATTTGGGCTTTCTTAATCGTTCCTGCTAGGAACAAAGGGCAACTCTGGTGCTGTATCACCAGGGTCCACCAAACTGACATAGTGCAGTTGGGTTTTAGCCATCTTCTCAGGCTGCCCGCTCTCCTGGTCTGTGAATCTCAGGAGATCTAATCACCAAGGGTTCATCTGACAACTGCAGGGCACAAAATCTTACCCCACCATTTTGGTTTTTTTTGCTGGCAGTAGATACTCAGCCCTTGCCCACTCTGTTCCCCTTCCAGGGATAACCTTAAAGGTAGCCAGATGACATGTAGGCATGCGTAACCCTGCAAGAAATCAACTGGCCTGCAAATGGCAGGTGATGGATCTAAACCTGGCTCAAGGTTTCCAGCTCCTGACTGCTTACACGGCAAAGGTGGTAAGTGCAGTACTAAAATCAGTGTGAGGTTTTGCACAGTGACACGTGCCTGCCCAGAAACGGACAAAAGGGAGGATTTAACCACAGACCAATTCTATTTTTTCTGCAAAAAAGGCACTTTTCCACTGTAAGGCAATTCTAAAAAATAAAAATAAAACCATAAAAAGGCTTGTGCAGCAGTTTGGCTGCTGTGTTTCATGCAGTAGTGTCGTGTTACAGAGATAAACATCAGTGCTTAGCTTACAGATTGTCTCAACACCTGGAAGGCTATTATAGAGACAGGTTTAATAATTAATTGCTATTTCCCTGAGACAATGCACCCTGGATCTCTTAAGGAGCATATTGCACACCAGGTAACAGGAGGAGTAGGCAAAAGAGACAAAAGCATTAGAAAAGATAAAAAGACTGAGATCAAATAACATTATTCCTCATGTCATGGTGGAAATGGGGCTATACTCACCTGATCCTGTGAGGAGGTTGCCTGGAGATGGTTCAAAGTACTTGAGGTCAAAATACTTGTATTCCGAAGTTGCTTTTAAGTAAATGACTATCACACGGCTGGTGGCAGGAAAGACAGGAGCAGATCAGTTCCTTGACGTTACTATGTTGGGCTTATGTCATGTCACCCTGCACAGAGGGGGATATGGAGGGGTTGTTTTATAATCAGAAAAATATGGTACCTGGAAATGGTGCTGAAAGGTTCCTATAGTACATACAGAAAACATATCCTATATATTTTTCTCATCTACATTTAGCACTACATTTTTCTATGAAAGCTATAAACCTAATGAAATTAAATGCTACAATGAAGTGAGTAATGAGAAAAAATATTATTCTGCTGGGCTCCTTAGTGACCACGACCCAAACCATAAACGTGGGCCATACTCTGGCAGCAGAGGAGCACTAGCATCTATTTTTGTCTGCGTCTCGGGCGCCTTTCCATGACAGTTGCCATCACTTACCACCTTACTGGGGGCCTGTGTGTTATGATAGGGGTGTCAAGAGGAAAGGTAATGTCTGTCTGCACACATGTATTGGAGGTGAGGGTAGAGGGCCAGGTGAAGGAGGTGGCAGGCAGGAGGGGAAGCGCTTGGGGAGGGGAGGCCAGGCCAGGCCTGGGGTATGCAACAATATAAGCACATGCGACAGGTAAAAGTGGACTGGCGTTGGGGTGGGCAAATGGTGTGTTTCAAGACACAGTGGATAAAGGCATCAGATGTGTGCGTAGGGAAGGAAAGACCCCCCAACATATCAGCTGCACCTTTCTCCAACTAATGCTTATATTTTTTAAATCACTGCAAACACATAAGGGATTTCAGCCATAGGGATATTAATGATGCACAATCTTAATTCAAACTAGAGTGCAGGTACAAGCACCGCGAGCAAAGGTTGTCTGGTAAAATGGATGAATAGATACGTAGCAGCTGATGGCACAGAGCCGCACATTCTGGTAGCAGTGCTGTTTTGCAAACTCCAGTGCAGGGTGTAATCTTATCATAAAAGCTTATTTGACCCAATGTGTATGTTTACTGATGTGAATAGTCTGATCTTAATGGAATCGATGAAATGAGCAAAATTATGAACACATTTAAGATACCTGCAAGGACAAGACTAACTGCTGGTACCTGCTGCGCTGTGAGTTTAGGCTGCTGGTCATCAGTGTGTGTTTCATCATTGAGCAAAGCTCATTGATTTCCTGGGCAAGACGCAAAGCCTATTTTTCCCATGGTTTTTATTGCTGAATGGATCTTGATTTCAGTGAGTCAGATAGTGTTCTTTGGTAACCGTGTCAGCTCAGATGGCTTTGAAAAATGTGTTTCCTTATGAATTGTAGCTGGGTCTCAAGCTTCTTTGATAAGCACAGTACACAAATTGAAATACCCGTCATGGATCTGGGTAGTTCAATTACTTTTACAGATGGGGCTGATGCTGTTGGGCACATTTTCCCAGTGCTGCTGTAAAAGGAAGGAACTCCTGAGCTGGAAAAGGGGTTTAATAGAGGAAATTACTTGGGATTGCACTGGCTTCTGTAAGATAGACAGTTGCTGAGGAAAAGCTCTGTTGACAAGCTTCCTCTTAGTTTACGGCCAGATCCTCAAAGTATAAGTCATCCTAGGCCAACTGAAGTTACTTTTATACACCTGAGTTTCTTACCCTTTATAATCATTTTTGGTAGCTTTCAGCTGTTAATCTGCCATGGAAAACCAACCTAGGCTGAAGCACGGCATTTATCAACCAAGTCTGTAAATCTCTCCTCCATAAGACATTTGAACTAATTCATTGTCTCTGGCATAGAGATTTTAAAATACATAATGGCAAGTTGTATGTGAAGAACCAGTAGGAGCAACAGTGAGATGTGTTTGTGGAGATGAGGGAGTTGCTCTCTTGATTATGAAAAGCAGCAAATAGCTTGTGTGACTCCACAATGTCTGGGTTTTTAAGCAAGTGCTGGAACATGCAATCATGATACCATAACTGGCTTGTAAAGATTGAACCTATTTCAATTTTGGTTCCATCTCTGATGAAACAGCTTTTTCCTATCTCCTCCTTAGCTGTAAGTGCTGGCACTCTCGCTACCTACCACTGCTCCAGCACTGGTGATGACAGTCAGCATTTGCCAAGTACTTTACATACTTCCAGTGCTGGAAAAACATTAGCTGGTTAAATCTTCGAGTATTTCTGTAATAAGAGCGGTCATTAGAATTGTCTTCACTTTATGGGCAGGAATAAGGGAGAGTGGAGAGTCTGTGACCTAACCATAGCAAATTAGTGGCCAAGTTAGGATGGTGCTATTGATTTCTGCATATCTTCTAAATACTCCTGGAAATCATATTCCCATTTACTCAGCTGAATAGCCTTGGGCTTTCTCTTATAGCACTGGGGTGGACTTGGATCTAATAGGTAGTGGGATTTCAAATTTCTGGAATTGATTTTTTTCTTCAAAACTCTTTGACACTAACTGTGAGGCACTGGAAAATTTTAAGGCTGTTGAGTTTCCATGTCTTACTTTCCTCACTCTTGAATGAAACAGTAAAATCCGTATCAGGAGGAGTTTGTAAAGTACACCATTGCCTGATGGAGCGATGGGAGGAGCTGCTCAGTGGTGCTGCCACTTCCCCGTTGAGTCACACTGTGTGCGTGCCACGCCAAGCAGTGCTAACAGCATGGGAAGGGGAGTACAGTCCTCCTAGGTCCTGGCAAATCTACCCCTCTACACCGAGCTTCATGGGTGGGGAGGGCTTAGGGCAAACCACCCTAGCATTCATTCATGGCTCTACCCACAAGCCTAAGACTCTTCATAGTCTTTTGCACTTTTACCTGATTCCTTGCAATAGCTGTGGTGGTGGAGTGGTGCCCTGAGTTTGCAGAGCAATTGCATGCCCTGATTTTTGGAGAGTTCTCCCCCCATTCCATGCAAGATCATGGCTTGGTATCATACAGTTCCTTGGGAGCTGGCTTTTTAATGTGTGCCAAACTCAAAGCAAATGCCGGATTGGATTTTCTGCGTTGTCACTCATGTGACAGCAGTCACTGGCATGCAACTGTGCATCTCCCTTATTTAGATCACAGCTGCCCTGGGTAGACTCCTTCTTGCATGCTGGAACAACTGCGAACTCCATTAAAACAAAAAATACTTAAAAGTATGGGGGCGCTTCCAAATCAATACAACCTTTTCCAACTACTCATCTTGATGTCTTCTGTGAAACGTGAATCTTTAAAGTTTGATTGCCACTCCAAGGTCATTTGTATTTTGCATCGAGGCCTGTGCAATGATTCACTTTTTACTCCATTTGCCACTGATAAGAATGGATCGTCTTTAGAGTTTGATTTCCTCTGCGGAGTTTTCTAGGAGCTGGAGGTTGGGTGATTAATTTTATTGGGACAATAAATTATAAAGGAAGGACTATGTCATTCTTCTTCAACAATGCTTCTTCCCAAGATGACAGCATAACAGATTAGAGGCGTACAACAAATTCCTAAATGCAATCAGTTGACTCGTTGTGCTGGGTGGGTGGAATAAGCGCAGTGCCGATGGGTTTGGTCACTGAAGTCACAGCTTTGCCACTGCCTTATGTCAGCACTGGGTGATCTACTTTTGACAGACAGTTGAGTCTAAAAGCTCACACTGAAAAATGTTTCTTTTGACAAGGTCAGCTGCTCTGTGCATTGCTGACAAAGATATCTCCTAATGTATCATATTTTAAAAAGTAGGGTTTGCCTTGCTGGATTGAACCATTAGTCTCTGAAGATTTTCATCTGGACATCATCTAATGATCAATGTCTGAGGCTTCAAAGCAAAAAAGGGGAAAAAAAAATAGCACAAGAAGTCCGAAATGTCTGCTACTTACATAATTATTGTATAGGGACAGGAATCGTCTGTTCTCAACCCCTTGGTTTTCAGCTTCCATCTTGAAGATTTGCTTACCCCTCCGTTCATGTCCAAAATGCAGACATTCTTGAATAATAAAGTTACGTAGCCCCTTTTGTTGCCTTTCAGTGCCCTGTACCCAAGCAGCAATGTATCGATGGTGTATTCCGTCAGGGATGCAATGCAGGCTGTAAACCGCTATGGCTTGGGAGCTGCTTCACAAAATGTTTTGAAAAGAGGGGACAGGAGCTGGAATCAGTAATCACATGAGCTGTCCCACTGCATTTATCCCTTCTCATGAGTTAATTAATGGATATTAAGTCCAGCAGGGACCGTTAGGATTGTCTGCGCTGAACTCCTGCTTACGTTGTATCATTTAACCTGGTAATTCCTGCATAGGGCCAACCAACCTGTGACTGAACAAGAATGTATTTTTAGAAACACCATTAATCCTGATTTAAGCATTTCACATGATGGAGAATTATCCAAAAAAGCCTTGGAAAGCCATTCACCTGATTTTCCTAATTAGTCTACCCAAGGGGATGCTAGGAGTTGCCAGCTAAGGTCAGGGAACAGAATGAGCGGATGAGCGAGCTCTCAGCCCATGCTGTCAATATAAGAAATCCTTCCACTCCAACATCCATAGGATGTTCTCGATCAAAGTGAAATACACAACTTGTCTTTCTAAAACCATCAGCTGTTAGTTTCATTAAGTGCCCCTGTACATGACACCCCGCTGGGCAGTCTCTTACTGTTTTGGACTGTGTTCTAAGGTGAAAAGATGCTCTTCAGAAAACCGACAGCCAGTGTAAGACTAGGGTTTAGAAACGCTTAACTATATTTTCTTCTCCTCTGTATGGCTGAACAATTAAAAAGCTTCAGTAACAGGAGGCAGGAGACACAGCTGCTGGCTTCTAGGCATGACCCCCTAACTTGTACTATTTATACTTTTGCCAGAATTAACCAACATAAGGTGTGTTGAATGCAGGGCAGCTACTGGTCAGAAAAACAAGAAATCTGTTGGTTCTTTTGCTCATACACAGGCAAATTTCCACTGATTCTTATGCAAAGGCATCATAATTTAGCTCATCAGCTCTGCTTTTTAAACAAACATGTAAACACGTGCACGTGTGACACTCCTCTCTGTCCTTTTAGGGACCATAATGTGTTCTTAAGAATTTGGGCCACAGGTTTTGAAGAGAAAATCTGCTTAGTGGCCCAGATATTTATAAAGCTGCTAGCAAATATAAAGAGAGAGACGGCACAACAGATGTGCAGACGCAATTAGGAGGAATTGTTACAGGCACGAGAATCGTTTGTCGCTGACGTGTGTTCCCCTGCTTACTCGATGCATTTGCAGGGTACCCTGCAAATCAAACTCGACCCTTTGTAGGGTACTTGCTGTTGTGTGTTTTTCTGGCAGTGTCCTAGAGAATCCTACTTTCAGAGTGTTGTCACTGGGTAGGGAATGAGTCCTGTTCCCTTGGGGTTCATGGGGGCTGGATGCATTCTATTCTGAAGTCCAAGGTAACAAGCTTTACAGGGTTAAGGTCTTTGATACCAAAGCCAGTAAGAAAAGGAAGGGGGAAGGAAAGCAAGAAGGGGTATAAAAGTCCCCATATATTTACTATATTCCTAGCATGAGAACTACTGAGCTGGAGCCTTCCCTAACCCCCGTTGGTGAGGTTTCCGTGGCAGAGCTACAGAAACAGCCAATATGTTACAGTTGTGGGCGCTTACTTTCTCTGAGATCCAGGCAATTTTGGTTTCTAAAGGTGTGTACAGTATTTTAGTACCGATTGGGGAAAAAAAGATATTTTTCTAATTTAATCATTGATTAAATCTCTTTGTCCAAAGCACCAGCTTAGGGACTCATACACTTCAACCTCAGATCTTTCTTTTTCAGACTCATGGGTTTGAGGCTAGACTAGCCCACCATCTCGTATATATATGGGCAAGGTTCTTTGATGCATTTTTTTAACTTCACTGTTCACCACACTGAAATGCGTATTGTTTCTTTACGCCAACTTTATCTTCAGACTAATAATCCTGGCATAGTCTCTTAACAATCTTTGAGTGTTTGCTGCAGAGAAACTTATTCTGAGTCATTCTTCCTCCTCCTTTGCTTCTTTATGGTTACTTACTAGGTTAAATCAGGAGAGAAAAACGTTTTCCTCGCTGAAAGTTGAATGGGCTTTGATGAGCCATAAATTGAAGCTCAGCTAATGCTTTCAGCGTACTGGGGGTGAGGACTCATGTAGGCAAGGGACTGTGAGCCAGAAGCTTCCTTTGCTTGGATTAATAGTGATAGTAATATAGTGATCACTATTCAAAAAGTAAACATTCTTAGAAGCGAGGCATCATACAGAATCCATATATTCCTATAAAATAACACTAAACCAGTCACATCAGGTTCTATAAAATGTTTTTTTCAGAGACAGCTTCCAGAGAAAGTAAAGAATTCACTGTATTTCTGTGATCACAATTCTCACCAGAAGCAAGCACTTTGTTGTATTGTGTATCTGGCCCCACAACAGCAGTGAAAACCTGTGCTTAGAGGAACCCAGCTTTCTAAAGGACTAAAAAGCTGAGCTGGCATGCTGGTTCTGACAAGGGTAGAGTATTAGCCCTTCTTTGGAATTAGACCAAACAATCAAATTTTATTGTTTCATCTGAACAAGCAAAATATGGCACAAAGATTGTGAAGCAAGTATGTTTAAAAATTTAACAAACTACAAAGGTATTGCAGGATTTGAGCCAAAGCCCACTGAAGTCCATGGAGAGGACTTTCTCCATGGACTTTCTCAAACACAACGTGAATGAGAGAGAGGGAGAAGGAAAAACAGTGGAGAACTTCAGGAAAAGAGCAACAGAAAAAACAGAATAAAGTGTGACAGGCTAATTGGAATTATATCACAGCTCCCCCTCCTTAATCTCCATGTATGTTCCCCGCTATTCCTGTTATTTTTTCACGTATTCTTTATGGTAAGGCTGCAGCTAGGACCCTGTTTCTGGAAGAGAAGCTCCCTGCCCTAGGCGTTTGGCTAGCTGGCTGTAAGGCTCTTCTGTTCACATCAAACCTTGAAAGAAAGATCTGCTCTTCCTCCACCTCAGACCTCCCCTGACAGGCAAATGGAGATGCCTTTGCTTCTCCCGGGACCTGCCCCTCTTTCAGCCCCCTTGGAGAATTGTAGGCGCTTCACTCCTGTGCTGTTGTGCCGCAAAATCCCTCTTTTGTCCTCCTCATTGCGGATTCAGTCGTGGCTCAGAAACAGAGACAGCCGACCACAACAACCTTCTCCAGAGGTTCAGCACTAATCTTAACACAATCTGCTGGCACCAAAGAAATAAACAATTTTTTAATGAGACTGGATAAAAAAATAATGTGAATGCTTATCTGATAAAGTAGCTTTTCTTAGTTTATGGAATTATTCTTCAAGTCTATGCATGTTTTCGATTTGCCTTTCTTCCAAGCTGAAATTCAACCCAGGCAAAATTTACTTTCCCCTGCATTATGATCATCAAACTTTTACCTGAGTGAACTTTCTTCCTTGAAGCCAAAGTCAGTTCTGTGTTTCAGCCGATTTTATTCGCAGCTCCAGTCAAAAGCACCAAATCTTCTTAAAGTACACAAAGGATATATTTGGTCCACTGTGAAGCCAGAGCCACTGATGAGCATGGAATTTCTCATTGTCAAGAGAGAAAACGCTACTTGGAAAAGTTGCACGTTTCTTTTATAAGTCCCCCATCAGGAGTCCAGGCTGCTAAGCTACTGGAAAAGTAGGGTAGTCAGCAACAGAGAAACTTTTGGGAGGTTAAGCATGATCAGTCAGATTATTTGACATTGAAGTCAGTACACCAACAGGTCCCTGTACCTCTCCCCCAAAGAAATATTTCTTTGCTGAAAAAATACCACGTAAATGATGAGAAACTGCTTACCACTGTGGCTAGGGTGAAATGCTTTGGGTTTTTATTTTATACGTTTTGTGTGTTAAAGGCTCTAGGCAGGTGAGAAGATGTGTGGCACCACATTAATATGAAATAGTGATGGCAGCTGCAGAGATGGAAACGGAATGCTGGATCATCTTAATTAAGGATACCATAAGGCAGACGTGGTGCTGTTTACCGCACCGACTTGTGCTGTTCACTGCACTGACTTGTGCTGCTCAGGTCGACCATGGTGCAGGCCATGAGCCAGCCTTGAGGTGTGGGACACGTCAGGTCTCTGTCATCACCCCACCTTCTCCACGGGGAGATGAAAATCCTCTGTTTGCCCAGGCTCTTCCCCCAGCTTGTCTTTGGGTGCCCTACAGCACTGAAAACACCCCTGCGCCTCTGCCGGCATGCATGCTTCAGAGGTGTGCCGCAAGCAGGGAGTTTGGCCGGCAGCCCCAGTCACACGGGTTTCGTGTCCCCTCCTCTCACCCACACTGGAGCAGACCTGAACCACCAGGGCATTACGGCTCGCATCCAGAAACTAAAGGCAGGGGAACACAGAGTTTTATTCACGTTTGGAGGAGTTTGGTTTTTTTTAATCTATTGTTCAAACATTCAAGGAACATTCGTAAAGCCCATACTCTCCAAATTATTTACTATTACTTCTAATTAATTATAGTAACCCCTGTTGCTTTGTCATATGGGAAGTAAACAACTGCTTTGACTAACTAAATACTCAAATCAGGTTGGAGAAGGTTTTAATTAGTTAATGTCATTAATCACAAAGTCTGTTTGTTGCTGCTCATGTGCCATGGAGCAGTAGAAATGGCTGTTGTTATGCAACGAGACTGCAACCATGCTTCTTCCTTCGAGATCGTTAAAAAAGGTGTTCTGTCCGTGTCTTGTAATATGTAATGACAGGTGTACTTTTTCTTAGGTTTTTGTCTTAGAGTTTAATACAACTAATATCCAGTATATCATTTGTTGGGGAAACATACCTTACACTAGCAAAGAGAATGGGTTATGTGATTTATAGAGGCAAGTTACAAGTATGCAGTGAAATGGGAATTCTGTGACTACTACGGTACGTCCTGTTTATATCTACCAAAGGTTGAGAAGGACAAAAATATCAGAATTCGAGACTGGATTAATGAATGCATGCACAGAAAAAAGAGAAAAAAAACCCCAACTTTAAAGTACTTTTCCAGCAAAAAATGCCATAAAACACTGTGAAAAATCTAAACCTATGTGTTTTGCTCCTATGTCCTGTAAAATTAATGTGGAGGTTTGAAATCTGGTATAGTAAGAGAGTGGAAAAAATCCAATGCAATTCATTTGAGAAGCATATTTTGTAACTTTAAAAGATGGGACAATTAGTAGCCATATTTTTCAAATACAGCAGCCATATTTGAGAAATATATGTAGTGCTCATAAAAATCTTCAGGCTGACATCAATGTATATCAAACAATGTAATCAAACCCTTTTGGGCCAACTCCTCTGCAGCGTAAGTGATGGTAATTACTCTGAAATCAATGACCCAAACTCTGACAATCTGGACTGGCTGCAGGTCTGCCTGTGCTCATTTTTCATACGATAGGTACAGAAGGGGCAACGGTGAAGCTAGCTTCCTACGCAGGGCAATTGCTTCTCCACCCCGATCAAAAGGGATTATTCCCAGATCAGAACTGAAAGAGACGATTAATCTGCGTACATTGTTCAGTCCTGGGTCTTTGCATTGTGGTCAGCAGTTCATGAAAAACCTGAGTGGGAAGCACCACCACCTCTTCTCCCCTTGGCTGCCAGGTAGTTACAACTTTCAGTCACTACTAAACTGGTCTAGACTCACACAGTAGCCTGGAGGTAAAAGATACATGTAACCACTAATGAATCCTTTGAATTGCCTAGTTCCCACTTCTTCACCTAAATTACACTTTTTAAGGCTATTTACCAAAATTACAGAGTATTCTTTGAAGAAGAAAGTTTCTGCTTTTCACAGGCATCATTCTTTATGTCCTCTCTTGGAAAATTGCAGATGCATTATATCACTGCTATGGGTGTTATTTATTATTATCTCTACAAGGAAATCAATTGGTGCTGCAGAGGATAACAACAAACACTTATAGCAAAGAGGAGATTATATTCTCCTGTGGTGATGTTGATGACACTGATAGATGGTAAATAGATGGTTGGAGAAAACCCTACTGTTAGCCTGGCAGGACTGACCTTAAACAGCTATGTAGGCCTATATATATTCTGATTTCAGCCTGCCACCAAAGCAAAAGCAATGGGTGCAGTACACATGTAGGCTGAGTGCCAGCATTAAAATTGCATTTGCATCACTTTTGTTTGTTTTTAGAAAAATGCTCTTGGGTCTGTTTGCTTGAGTAGCGAAGCAAGAATTTCATTGTTTTAATATGAGGCTCTGTGGCCTGAAGTGGAATAGCAGCCACTAGTCCTTTACTGTTCTTGCAGTCAAAAAACAATACTAAAATATATCAAAGTGTCCGACCTCTCCTGGTTTTCTGAAAACCTCAGCCACTGCATCTACTGCGTATCCCATGATCAAAAGCACATTCCAAGGCTCCACTGCACATCGGGTCCCTGGTTTGGCCTATAAGTTTGTCCTTTTTGTAGCTTTCAGTGGTGGTGGAGGTGATCTCTCAGAGGATTGTTCTCATGTAAAGTCCTACAGAGGCCACAGTAACACGACAGACTCTCTTTGCCAGGCACTGTACAAACGCATAACCAGCGATAGTACCCGCCTGGGATGAGGCACAAACCCCACCTGTGGCAAGTAGCAATCCCCTGGTATTTTCTGTAATAAAGAAACAATGCCCTAATTCAATTCCCGGTTGGGTAATTACATTGTCTAGTCACATTTGCCAGTGGTATCACCAGGATGTAGTGTTCTGCACTTACTACTCTGGCTGTTGCTAACTAACTGTTCAGCTATCACACTCTTAGCTAGTACTGAAAGCATGATGACAGACATTCTCAAAATCTGTAAAATAAGCAGAGCTGATTGAACAGGTCCACATCACACTGCAGAATTAGTTGCAACTCAGAGAGAAAGGAGGTTTCTCCTTTATTTAGCGTAGGCCTAAGGCTACTTCCTCTGAATTCAGTAACAAACTGTGACTGATTCCAGGGCAAATCTGGTTCCAGTCCTTCACTAGCAGATGGACTTTGGATTCGCAGTAGGTGAAATTCGCACTGCACGTGTAAGATAGCATTGTTTTACTACGTGACCTAATAAGTAACTTTCTGTGACTTCTTCAGGTCCTAGCCTTGCCAATTTTAAAAACTTCTGTCATTGTTTTCTGAAGGGCAGCATTTGCATTTTTGAGGAAACCTAGCAACACTCATGTGAAAGAAAAATAATTAAAATGCAGTAGACTATTAGAAACGCAAGACTGAATTACAGTCTACTGGGGAAAACTAGTCTAAGTGTGGCTAATGACATCCTTTAGAAAGTGATACTCAGCTAAGAAGATACATTAATGTCATTTGTATCGATAATCTATGTTAATGCTTGCAAATATTTTAATTTAAAGGATTCAAAAAATTTTAGGGAGTCTATATTTACAGATCCAGTGGAATATCCATCAAAGTGACAGATATTTTTTTCTCACTGGTATCTTAGATATGTTTACAGTTCATGGTATCAAAAAATGGAAAACGAATATGAAAATCCTAAAAGGAAAAATGACTCTTAATACACTTAAGTGAGATGAAAACCAAAGTACTGTATGTCGGAAGAAATATGTAGGTAAAGCTAGTGAAAAATAAGCTGAAATAAAGCAAATTTCACCCTGGCCCTATTAATCTATGATATAATTTCAGGCAGATTGAATGGTCCCTGTTTAACCACAACTATGCAAAAATCAAATTAGATTATAGCACAGCGGATACACGGTTAGTTAATATGATGCTGAATGGGATTTAAGCTTGTCTCTGCTGACTATTCAGTTGTGGTCAGCACATTCTAACAAATCTACCTTGATTTTCCATAACTGTATTGAAGCACTGTAACATCTGGCTGCCTAGACAAGGTTTAAGATTTTGGTTTACACTTGAAGGCTTTGTGTTGTGTAGGGTGATTTTTATGACATAACTACTTCAACAAAAGCCCTAGCGTAGACACAATTATACCAGCAAAAAAAAAAGGGGATTTGATGTTATGGCTTATATCGCTTGCCAAACTGGAATGCATTTTACAGGCAAAAAGCACTCTAATTATGTAGGAGGAGTTTACTGGCGTAACTACACCAGCATGACAAAACTTTCAAGTGTAAACAGGTGCTAGGTGCTTATTTAAGTCAGTATGTCTTCTAACCACTTAACAAAGTATAATTTGTTTTCCAAAACCTCCCCTTCCCCAGCCACACGCTGGGCCTGACTCTCACCCGGTTCAGAAGGCAGCAGCAGGACGCCAGCCCATCGGAGAGGGAGAATCAGGCCTGCTCCTTTAGAGAAAGACTGCACCGATGCGATTCACCCACTAGCAGAGGGTGGTATAATGAGAAAAGCAATGCCCTGGGAAGTACAAAAAAATGCAAAAAATTAGTCCTTGTCCTACTTTTACTTACACATTTGTACAACTTCTTCTCATACTTCCCCATGTAACCCATGCCAGCTCTAACCTCCTTATGAACCAGTGTATGGGTGCAGCTGGGACAAAAGGGATTTAAGAAAACAGCATGAGATGCTAACGGGGCACCAGGCAGGCTGTGCCCTGCACAGAGCAGGTTCTCCTTTGCGTGATACGGCTGCCAGCTCTGGCTGCCATAACCAGCCACAGGAAACCTTTTTTTCTCATCTGAGGCCAGGCTGGCATGGCTAGCCTGCATCTGTGTGATGCTGTGTGAGGACACGTTACCAGCTTGGGTTGTTGATAGCTTGGCTCATTCTTCCAATTCACAGGGCAAGCATAGGAAGGACCTTATGCCTGCAGGAAGACTATGGGCAGAAGGTCAAGTTTAAAGGATTACAGCAACTGGGCAGTAGAGCTTGCACAGTACCTGCCTATTGTATTTCTGACTGTTGCCATCACTATTTTAATGAGCTCTACTTTTACCCCTTCCACTTCCCCCTGACCCAAAAAAATGCAAGTCAGACATGGAAACACCTATTTTGTACTTTTTTTGGTATTTGGGTTGACAAGGGCAAGGAAAAAAAAAAAGACAAATCAGTAAGATCATGTTCCATTAATATTTTGGAAATCCACAGGCTTAATGAGAGAAAAGAGCTAAATGCATGACTGGTGTCACTAGCAAGTCATCTGGAGCATGCAAGGGAAAATGCTTTTAAAGTCTTCAAAGTAAATGATCATGCAAAGACACAGATAGTCAACACTTGAGGCAAAAGGTGTTTAATTAGAGTGGGAAAAGTCTTCGTTCTAAGTAATTAGAGGTAAAATTCCAGAGTAGATGAGAGAAATCCAAACTCCTTAAGCATTTGACAGCTTTAAAGAGAAACCTGCAAGCGTTCAGGTCCCTGAAGTAGGGTGATTCAAAGCACCAGAGAAGTAGGTCCCTGCCCATGTAGGGTGATTCAAAGCACCAGAGACAGGCATACAGACATCCCCTACAACCAAGGAGCAGAATAAGCATCCTCCGAAGAATGACAAAAAATCCCACACGCTAACCAGGCAGCTGCCTTGAAAACTTGTGTAAGGCCCAAAGCCAAAAGGGTCGCAGGCGCTGTGGTGCTCTGCCCAAAAAAACCTGTGCTTTTTTTACCTAGTCTGTAGGTAGTACTATGCAGAGGTGTACAGAGAGCAATATAGGCTGGATGGGACCTAGGGGTCAGTGGCTCCATCTACCTAGCTCAAAACAGGGCCAGTTTAAATCAGGCACCTGGCACCTTGCTGAACTCTTGTCCTGCTCAGGAGCCTGGGGGTCTCGCTCCTTTTGCATGCTGGTTATAGGCTCCTCACCTTAGCTAAATATTTAGCAGGAGGAGGATTTGCTCTTTAAAACAAGGCTGTGGTGGTGATGGCCAGTTTTGCAGAATGACCTATCAGCTAAAGCGTGCACCCAGGAAATGGGATTTGGGATCAAGACATATGACGTTGTCCAGGGCATGCTGTGCCCAACCTGTGGCATAGTCTGAGAAAGAGGGAAATGTTTCCTCCTGCTAGAAGAGCCCGCCTGTAGGCAGCTGGGCTGCAGTCGTGGGGCTTAGACAAGCAGTTAGGGCAACCTGCCATGCAGTAGGGCACCTAAGCTTTGGTCCTCACTCTCAAAGCTGCTAATGGTTTTTATATTAGACAGCATCTTCTTTATATAGGACACAAATAATCCTGGTATCAGGGACAAGCAATACAGACGAAGGAACGTAAATTCATGGATCCTCATGAAGAGGAGATGTTGAGGTATCTGCCCGTGCTGAAACATCTCTGCACATGCTCAGAAACAGGACTGCAAGCACACAGAGGACGTAACAAATCTAAGATTTACTAACCAAAGCCTTCACTCAGAGGCTGATAGGGCAACTGATGGTTTTGGAATTTGGCATCACAAGAAGGAACTGTTTAAGACTGAGGCACCTACATATTTTTGGATGTCTAACTATAAAGATACGCACACTACAGTGACTGTTTTACATGACAAAAGGTTTTATATGATAGAGTTCAATCTCCTGGATGAAAGAAAACTGGAAAAATCCTCAGTGCACTGTGAACTGAAAATGTTCCTTTTTGTTTTATTTGTTCTGGGTACAACAAAGTCAGGTATTAGTTGTGTAATCTTTCGATTCCGATTGTTTCCAACAAAATCCATACTTTTCAACAAGCTTTGTTGTATGAGAGTCATGACTAAGCTTTGAATACTTTGGATTCTACTACAATTTTTAATAGCATTTTCCAGTTTAGTGCTTTCTCCCTTCTCTGTAATGGTTGCCATTATAAGTTTATAAGAAGATTTCCCAGCAAGAGGATTTCTTACCGCCCAAAGCTTTCCTATGGAGACACTCAGCAATATTAGCAACCATTTTTCGAATTATACTTACGACACAATTATACGGCTACCAAGTGTACTGCATTTCTCTTCATTAACAAGCTCACTGATGTTTACTGAAATTTATTTTATTGAATTTATGCATATATGAGAGGACACTGTCAAAAGCTGTATCTTTTCTCAGCGCTGGCTAAGACCAAAAAGCTTGAAGTTTACAGTCCAACTTCTGACCAGCATGTGGGGATGGACTCATAATCATCTGCATAAAAGCCTAAACCATTTCCTAGCTACACATTTTAAAAGGGCTTGTGACAAGTGGAAGTGGGATTACCTAGGATTATGCAGAGTGAGCTAATCATCTAAGGCAGGTATCAAACAGTATAAAAAATACCCGGATGATTCCTGGGAATCTTTTCTTCCTAGTGGAATAGGAGAGAAAACAGAAGAGCTAATTTATACTTTAGCAAACAGAAAGTCAGCTTGCTGCTCTCAGAAGAAAAAGACAAACGCTGAGTCTTTATCAAAGGTACTGCAGCAGTATTTCTGAGCCCCAGGAAAGAGTTAAAACTGCCCAGTGGTTGCTGAAAGCCTGTTGTCAAGATCACTAACTGGCCAATTAAAGTTTATTCTGATTAGGAAGTGCTCATATTTTAATGGATGAGTATATGAAATTTTAACTATCTGTCACACTAACTTTTCTGGTCATTTAATTAGAAAGAAGATGCTCAAGAAAGTCATTAATTTTTTAAATTCCTGGGGACAGCCCCAAAAAGGAGCTCAGCTTCGAATGAGGGATTTACACTGCTTAACTCCGAAACTTGTCTTGTGAAGAACATTGTTTGTAAGTCACCAAACACTGAAAGGACCATGCATCTCACAGGTGCCCTGATTTTCTGCACTGTAGTACGTACCTAACACGTACTGCGTACAAACAGAAGTGTCCTACCCAGGCCTGTTACGTTAAACACAGGCAAGGTTCTTCGGGAAAGTAAGTTTTTTTTGTTGTTGGCTGTTTTGTGGTGGGGGTTTTTTGCTAACTATATCAGCTCTCTCTCTCTTTCTCTCTCTCCATATGTATCTCAATATTTTCTTGTTGCCTGAGTCAGACAGCTCTGGACCCAGTATTTTGGTTTCTGGGGGTCTCATTCAATGACCCAACTGCTTCTGCCCTGGGCACAGGCTTTTTTGGGCAGAGCACCACAGCGCCTGCGACCCTTTTGGCTTTGGGCCTTACACAAAATGCAGCTTTGTCCTTTTACTTCTGCCCCTGTGAAAGTCACGGAAGTGTTTATGAGAAAATGTTTGCTCTTCCACTTCTGATAGAGCCTCAGTAGCTCAGCTGAAAATGCCTGGATGTTCTAAGCTTATAAGCATCATCCCACCAGAGATGCGTTCTTGAATGTTAAATTTAGGCTAATTGGAGGCATATCCTTTAATTTAGCAAGCTGAGGTTACTAATACAGATCAAGAGCTAAAAATTAACAGTGGAGCTGATGTATGCTAAATGCCTAAGTGACATCTTAACCTATAATTATATAAGTTCTGTTAATAGTGAATAACTCAAATCTTCAGGGAATTCAATAGTCTAATGGGCTGCAGTTATTTCCAATTTACATTATGGTTGCTAGGTTTCATTAAAATGAGAAAAAGGCTGTATAGTGTAGCAGAAGAAAATTGGTGTTTGAAGTTATCACCCAGGAATCAAAATATGAAATTTAAATTAGAAGGTGTCCAAGCAACACAATGACACCAAAGCCGAGTGCTGATAATGAAAGTAGGAAGAGAGCGAGTTTGCGGAGAATATTAAAGGAAGACAGCACTACTAGCAACACGTTCCGTAACAACGATACCTTCAACGCTGCGCTACTGTAGCATGTAAGGAGTCCAAAACATATTACAAACCTCAATTAAGCCTTGCTACATTCTTCTGAATTATTTAAATTTTGTTATCACTGATTTGCAGATGGCAGGCTGAGGCACGATAAAGCACATGGCTTATCTGAAATCATGCAATGACTCAGTAGGATGCGAGAGCAGCAGCTCGGGGCTGCAGCCTCCCCGCTAGCTGGCCGCCGGGTACAGTTACGCCACACTATTGCTTTGGGAGGCTGCTCAGCCAGTCCCCTTCCACGGTTTGCCACTGCCCGTTTCATCATCATACCACGGTCCTCGGTCTTCTCAGCTGGGCTGAGACACGCGTGTTTGGGAGATGCGCTATACACCAGATCACTCAAAGCAAGATGGGTTAAAGCTAGTGCTTTCCAGAGAGCCAGAGGGAGTTGTTATTCATCCGGATCACTGTGGACATCTGGCTTGCAGTGCAATCCCACAAACACACCAGCATGACTGCAGGGATGGCAAATCACAGTGGGAGCTTGGAGAGACCACCTTCAGCCAGCATTGCCACCACTGAGAAAGTGCTGTGTATCCAGCCCCGGCCACATGTGTTTCCATGGACCCGGGATATGCTTTTGGGGGGCCGCAGAGTACACCCCCAAAACCCACTTACAACCGCTAATGGCCTCCTCTTAGCCAAGCCCACCCAGGCTTTCAGAGTAAGTCTAGATTTTGCTGACTCCAGGCTTAAATCTGTCAGTGTGACCCATTGCTACTAGTCACAGTGATCTTGTCTCTCCCAGCTCCTGCTCTTCTGAGCCATACTGTATGCAGGTATTTTTGGAACAGCGAAGATAAATTAGATTACTTAATAGATAATAAAAATACCACATAAGTTAATAGGAATGATCAGCATGTGTTACAATTTAGTAGAAGTCAAGGTATCTGACACATTTTGATATCTAAATTTGACTTTGAATTTCTTTTTTATTCTTCTGGAGTGTACTTTAAATACAGAGAGTATCTGCTGCTTACGAGCAGTTTAACAACTAAAATAAATGTTCTTTTGTACCTAAAGATTAGCTATTTCCTCAACGTTTTGTTAGTGATTCATGTTACTTTATCTAAATTCAGCCTCAAATTCTTCACTTGTATATCAGTTCAGTTTTTGAATCTAAATTAAGTATCTGAATTTCTCTAAAAAGGCAGAAAATACTGTGGGGTTTGTTGGTTTGTTTGTTTGTTTTAATTTAAACACCTTGAAGCGCTGCAGTTTCCACGTTAGTGAATGAGCCACGGGATGAAGATTTATAACTAAATAGTTCTTTCTTTATAAAATAGGTTTTCCCAACAGCTCCTTTTTATTTTTTCTGAATCAAAGTAACCTCTTACATCTCACTCTGAAATACATGTACCCATTTTGTAACATATTGCTAAATATCTCTGATTTACATAAGAAGCAACAGCAAAACTCTGTGTACATTGTGTTAGTTAAATTATTATTATTATGTAATTACATAATGGAGAAATAGCAAATTCAAACTCCTAAAATGCTGATCATGAAGTATGTTAAATTATAGCGTTGCCTCAACTGCAGGGCAGGTGTGCTCAGTGGCACACCCTCTGCCATGCAGACGATGGGATAAACCAGAGCACAATACAGCTTCTCTCCTGGAAACCGAAGGAAACCAACACCTAAGGAGACATTTTGGACCTCTGCTGTGTCCTGCAACCAGGACACACTTTAGGGTTCACAGCTGTAGGACTTTGAAGCAGTACCTAGTGATTCACAACAAATATGCATTGCACTAAGTGATCCAGAAAACTGATGTGCTTTTGTGGGCAGGTTCACTCTGAAATTGTAAGTAAAAAGAAATCCTTGCCAAGCCTATTTTTACATGCAGCAGACGATGGGGAGTCAGCAGGTTTGGATTTGGCTCAGGAACGCG
This sequence comes from Aptenodytes patagonicus, assembly GCF_965638725.1. NCBI lineage: Eukaryota > Metazoa > Chordata > Aves > Sphenisciformes > Spheniscidae > Aptenodytes > Aptenodytes patagonicus. Next base: position 99,899,206 of record NC_134951.1, read on the forward strand.
TGCTGCAGCCGTCAGTGACCACGAGGCCTGAAGCCCCCTGCGCCTCGCTCTTCAAGCGATGAGTAATCTTGAGCAAACCACATCAGCCTCCCAGTAGTACAACAAAACGGTGTACCTATCAGAATCACATAGTGTAATTACTGAGTGGTTGAAAACCTTTCAGATTGGTAGAAAAGAGATGCCTTGTTACTACAGAGTTAAGTTAAGCAATAACAACACAAATCAAAATCACCAAATAATTAAGCATCTTAACACTTAACACCCATTGCAACTGCCATTAGCAAGTGGTTTGAGGGCTGTTCACAAATCTCTCTAGCACATTATAATTCCCCATAGAGCACTCAGATGTCCCAGCTATAGCGATGCATGCTGCATACACCGCAATCCTGTCCCTGTGCTATTAACAGTAATGGTTTCACATTTAAAAATCGTGTCCTGGGAATGTGGCTGAGGACACAGCACACTAGAGAGGCATTAACAAGAAAAGAGACATGTGGATGGTCAGAGCACGCAGGAGACTAGACCGTGACTCACTGCATAACCCAGAGGAACTCATTTACCTTCTCGTCTTTGGTGTAACCCTCTGTGAGAACTGTGTATCAAAATTTAATTACTTCACAGACTGTTATGTAGTCTGATTAATAATATTTAAAGAGCACTTGGAGATCCCTGGATAAAGGTGTGGGGGGGTTTCTAAGTCTATTATTACTACCTTCATAGCTTTCATTTCTTGTGTTGTGTCCCTGAGTTTAAAGGAGTTCTTTCTAACGCTCTACACATTTTGTGCAACTCTGGCTGCTAGTGTCAAATGCCAGCATATTCACAGGGCATAAACCATCTGGTTTTGCTGAAACTAAATATTCCCGTGTTTACTTAGGAAAATGGATGCAGACACTTTCAGTTCTCGCAGCTGTTCCTTCCTGGGAAACAGGAGGAGAACATTTTTCTCTCCAAAGCAGAGGAATAGTAAGCTCGATTGATTGACATTCCCCAAGCTGCAGATCCTGCAGGCCCAAATTATTTGCCTTGTTTTGCTTCAGAAGTCCTTCCCCCTTCCTTGCTTGGGGAATAACGCCACAGCAGGTGTTGTGTATTTCTGATAGTTTGTGGGCAGTAGGACAGGCTGCCAGGGGAACCGAGATTGTATCATATGCTAATAAATATAATAAAAAAAAGCACCTCACGCTTTTAAATAGTTCTGACACTGAGAGATGAAGTAATCTGTGATACGTACCACTGGGTACGCCTCATCTTGTCCTTGTTTTGCATGTGGCTCCCAGGAGGCTCTCTCTTGTGCCTTCAAGGCAGTGCTTATCTTGCCCAGGCTTTCTAACCCAGCTTGGAGCTATCGGGATAGGGCAGGGGTAGCTGCTCTTTTCAAAATAAGACTTTCAAGTCACATGTACTGGATTGAAATTTCTATTCTATTTTTTTTTAACTGTTTCGACACTGGTTCTTGACATCAACAATCTGTTTTCTTGTTTTAATTCCAGAGAAAATAAGGGAACATCTAGACCTGTCCTGCCTTTTAAGTATGCATAAAAGGCAATGAGGGCATAACTACATTCACATGAATCGAGGGTCAGTATTAATCTACAAAAAACCTTGTTCTTCAAAAAGTACTATTACTAAAGCTTTGATGATTATAGCAAACACATTTGTGTATCAACTAAAGATCTCATCATGTGTTTCAAATATTTCAGTTATGTCTCTTCACTCCCTGGAGAGGTTTACATATGTTATTATTCCCACTTTACTGATGTGGGAATTAAAATTGAGAGCTCACCAAAGCTGCCCAGGTAATGATGAGCAAATGTATGACAAGAATCTGGGGAGGCTGAGTCTGACTTACCTATTAGCTCTTTGAAGTGGAAAGAATAAGTGTAAAACGTATGTAGAATATTTACGACGTTACTTTAATAACAGCCTGCCTCTTTGGTTGGATTAATATTTAACTATTTCTACAAACTATAATAGCTACATCAGGAGACATGGACCAGCTCTGCTGCTGAATGATTGGGGCATTCACTCAACACAGATCCAGACTCAAGTTCCTGCCCCAGTGGACATTTAATTATTTATACAAAGTGTTGCAGTTCCAAGCAGTGATACCAAGAGACCCGCCTTGGGCGCGGCAGTTCAGAGAAGAGTTTTTCACATCCTAGGTACGTGCCTCTGAACCCAAATCACCAGCTATTTTGGGACTGTCCTCCTCCTTCTCTAATTTCTCAGGAAATTTGAGAAAGCCTTGGTTTTACCTCAGTGTAGAAAAGTATTGCTTTGTTTTGTTTTGTTTTTAAATCTTAAAAGGATATAACGAAACCTACTATTGACCCAGCCTTAGTGCAAATACTGAGAAACGAAAAAGGGTCATAAAGTTCTATGGAGTGAGATCTGTTTGGTTTTCTGCACCTGTCTCTGAATCTAAACTTTTGGGACAAAATAGTGATAATTTATCTGCAGCCTTGTATATTTTGAGATTACCTTAATACAGTTTCTTGCCATTTCTGACTAAAGAAACAGGACCTGTGAATATTTTGTAAACAAACTATCCTAAGAAAATACATTGCTGATTTAGATCACTAATTTCTGTTTCAAGTCCGAAACTGAAGAAGGCCACTGAGGAGGCAGCGGTGCTTCAGCTATCGCCGCCCAAGGAGAATATGCTCCTAATTACACACTAGAAAACTAACCACATGGCTCCTCCCAGCTTCCTCCTCCCATCTACATAACAGCTGCAGTCATCTCTGAGTTACAGTCGGCAAAGGTGATAGAGTACATTAGAAACAATCCTATAGTGATAGGATAACGCTGTAAAATACTGCCGTGTGCTGTCTAGCCTGTAACTGATGACAGACCTAGGAGGGTCATGTAGCTGGGGCCATGGTTTTTGAAAGCAGCAGTTACAATGGCGTAGTAAATAACTTAAAAGTGCATGTAGTGCACTAACTTTAAAGCGCAGTGAGTAGCAGAAGTACTGGCTGAACCAACATAAGGTTACTAGGAAAGAGTAGGTAACATCAGAGATGCTGAGACAGTGCTCTGTAGGTGGGGATGCAACGGTCTCAAATTTGCAGCAGCAGCCTAAGTGAGGACTCGCGTCTAGAGAGCCACAGTTTAGGGAATGACACTTACTAACATAAAACTTTTTGCCACCTTCTTTGGAAATGTCTTTCCTTCAAATCTTTTAAACTCAGCAGAAGAGCTGTGCAAATTAAAGGACACCTTGAGATGGCATGGGGATAAGGAGAGGAAAGTTGACACACAGGGTACTTAGGATAAATAACACTGAAACCAAGTAGGAGAAAGTTAGAAGCAAAGCCACGTTGGTGGACATAAGAGGAAATTTCAAAATAACTGAAAGGAAATTTAGGAAGTTGAGCATTATTAATGAGAATTTGCCACAGGCATCAGCAACGTTCCTCCTGCTACTTAAATCACCAGTTAGATATCTTTGGTCTGTACCTGTGTAATGCTAAAAATTACTGAACATCTCCCCCGATCAAAGAAAATGCATTCAGTCCACATTAACTATTTCTTTCTGAATCACAGAAGACAATGGGACCCATTCTCTGATCTTTTAACTCTATTTGCTGTACTGGGATTATGCCAATGTAAACCACAGGACCTGTCAAGTTTTACCCACTGAGGGAGAAACTCACATAGTCGTTTCCCTGCTCAAGCTACGAAGGGGGAGGGGGGGCAAACTTTACAGGGTTATGCAGCGCATTGAGGTGACCATCCTCCCATTTGACAACCCACGTACATCTGGGGAGTGACTCTCTCACTCAGCTACGTTCCCACCGCATGGTACGATGGAGAAGGAGGGAAGGCGTGCTGTGGTGTGCGAGCTGGGATGCAGCCGTGATGGGAACCAAGAGACGTCCTGTGAGGTGTCATACTTCTGACGTCGAAGGCAGCACCAGCGGGCTTTCCTCATCTTATGACCCAGTGTGATGCTATCCTTCAGAAAACTGAGAAAACAGAGAAGGAGTGAAATGGAGTAGAAAAACCAAGCTTCATGTGTTTACCAGTGATCCTCAATAATGCAATGGCACGAGTTGCACAGGTCAATGTAGTTCAGATGTGATGTGGTAAAATAAAGTAAGAAGCTCGCACAGTGTCTACAAGGAAAGAAGTGAGGGGGTTTTTGCAGCTTGTTCCGTTCCATAGCATCTCTGCTTATTAAATTATTTTGTTATTATGATATGCTGCTGAATTGTTTCTGGAACATGCTGACATGCCTGGTAAAAACAGTTGTTACGGAATTATGTTTTGCTCAGTGTATCTGAAATTTGAGTATATCTTGTGGAGTTTTGGAAGACATTAATTGTATCTTTATGCCACAGCGAAAGATAATTCCATATCCCCGCTTTGTTGTTAATGCAGAATGTTCTGTGATAATATAATATTATTATGCCTGAACCTGATGTTGCTTGCGATGGCTTAAAATAACCTTCAGGGCAGTTCGGTTGTGTGAAATGGAACTGGGACAATTCCTAAAAACTCAAGAGGGACTGCGGATCTATTAGTTTTGGCAGCAATAAAGTAGTTGACATAAGGAAGATCTTTTTAAAAGCTGAATAATTATTTTTCCTAGTTTGACAAAAAAATGAAAGAAAAATATTTTAGGATTTTTTTTCTTTACATTTTCACTACTAGCAGAATTTGAAAAATAAGAAAGGATAGCTGTATATGCTTTCAGCAGATGAGTTGGAATTACATTTCCGTATGTGCTGCCTACAAACGGAGATACAAAATCAATTTTCTTTTCTGGAGTTTCTTCCTCTTCCTTCAGCGTATCAAGTGAAACTTTATTATCATTGCGTAGTTATTTCAAAAGAGTGTTCTTTTACCTGACTGTCTGGACACCTAGCGTCATCTGATGCCTAATCATTGCCCCACCTTGTCCTAATTGCTTTTGTTTTGCTCATACTCATTTTCTCCTAATCAAGAGATAAAAGACTGGGTTTTGAAATTATTTAAGGTGACTGGATTTTGCTGGCTTGTACGGACCAATGGAAAAATTCAAGTTCGAGCTCACAGAGATAAGTTTCTACATCAACATCTATATTTAGGCATATAAATAAGTGGCTTGTTTTTTCTAGAACATCTGCACTTTGTTATTTTGTCAACACACATGTATCTCTCTGCTGTCCCAGTTCACAAGAAGTTTTCACTGCTAACATTTTAAAGCACTTCTCTGTCCAAGGCAAGCATCTGTTGACAAAAGTATGTAAACTAACATGTCTTTAGAGAGCTCATCTTAAAAAATAAAAAAAACAAACCCCATTTCAGAAGTCACCAAAAAAGTACTCTTACCCCAGCTGCAATGAAACATAAACCACATTAGTTAGTTTTTTCTGACAACTGTGTTAGAAGAGGGCTATAAAGAGCACAACTTGTCATTCCAGTTCTGACAGATTTTAATAAACTGTGAACTGTCACAGGCGCAGTTTCAGCAGAAGAAGGGGTGACACACAGGTTACACACAGCCTACTAGGACTCATTTTCTTGCCTTTTGTCCTAGTTGATGGCTGCCAAAGTAACCTCTTAAGGTAAAGCCACCACTCTCCTGCAGTAACATGCTACAAGGACGTGGGGCGCCATGAGAAGTGCCAAGTATCCCCACATCCACTACGAAGTCCTCGGAGCTGCTCCCCGAGTTAGAGCCGGCGGAGCTGCCCAACCCCTCAGGACCGGCCGCTGCAGGCGTCGTGACAGGAAAGGCTTCCTCATCCTGCACCCTGTGGAGGCCTGAAGGGGCTGACCCAGAGTCGGACCCAGAGGATGCCGCGCGGAGGCCTGGCTTGCGAGCCCCCCAGCTCCCAGGCCCGGGCCGGACAGAAAGCAGCCCAAGGAAGCCCGGCTCGGGGCGCAGGGGCTGGGCAGCTGCCTCCTGCGAGGCCCGCAGGCCGGCAGGTGACTGGGTGACCGCCGCCGCCCGCCGAGCGACGCCCGCAGCACCGCGCGCCCGGGCGGTAACCTGGAGACCCGCGGGGGATGAGGGAGAGGGCCCGTGACGCTCTGCGCATGCGCCCCGGAGCCCGCCTGCACCTTCGGCGCCTGCGCGGTGCCTGGAGCGCGGAGCGGCAGAGCCGCGGCGGCGGGCGAGGCGGGGGGGTGAAGGGGCGCATGCGCCCTGGCGGCTTCTGAGGCGGGGAGGAGGTGCAGGGAGGAGGGGTGGCCGCTTCCCCCCCATTTAGCGGTGAGGGAGCGGGTGCGGCGCTTTCGGCTGCCAGCGCGGGAGAAGCCGGGCGGCCGCAGGGGACTGTCGGAGGGGGGTGGGGGGAGCCACTGTAGCTGCGGCCACCGCTCCCTGCTCCTCCTCCTCCGTGAAGCGCCCTCCACCCCGCCCTCTCCCCGCCCGGGACCGAGTCTGGTGGCCACAAAATGGCGGATGGGGAGCTGAACGTGGACAGCCTCATCACTCGGCTGCTGGAAGGTAAGCGAGGCGCCGGGCAGCCCCGCCTGCCTGCCGCCCCACGCCCGCACCGCGGAGGGCGAGAGGGCGCCGTCGCCTCCCCCCGGCCTCCCCGCGGGAGCCGGGGCTGCCGGCGGGGTAGGGGCGAAACGGGCGGGGCGGGGCGGGCTCGTCCCGCGCTGCGGCCGGGGGGAGCGGGGGCAGCGCCTCCCCCGCGCCTCCGGGCCCGGGGTGGCGGCCGGGAGGGGGCTTGGCGCGCCTCGCCGGTGCCCCGAGTCCGGCCCTGCTGAGCCCCTCGGAGGGAGGAGGGGCGCTTTTAAGCGTCCTGTCGGCGCTGGTGTGCGCGGGGGTCCGTCCTCCCTGTCTAGGTGAAGTGGCTGCAAAAGCCTCGCTTTCCTTCTTCCCTTCACCCCCGTTGCAGCTGCCTGGCTTAGGGGCGAGCTGGAGAAGCCTCGCTAGCTGAGCTATGGACGGCCTTATCCCTTCCTCCGGTTAGGGTTAGTCGCAGTCTTCCGTGTTTAAAATTATGTGTATAAGCTGCGTTAGGTATGGAATTGTATGTACGTGAGTGTTAGTGAAAGCAGAGGGATTTAGTGGGCTGACATTCCTCTGCCTGCCTACGGGGCAGTCTCCAAAAGTGGCTCTCATGGATGGCTAATAAAAGCTATGAAAGGTTTTGTGTGTATTAAATAGTGAGTCTTTCCTTTAAAATAAGGAGGAAGCTGACTTACTCCCTGCTTTTGGAGAAGCTGAGGAATTATTCCTGCACTTTCTTTTTATTTAAGTTATGTCTTGAATATTTAGTCTTCTTAGGCCTCTTCTCCCATTAATCTTTCGTTCCACATTCAACAAATACCTGGTATGTTGGAGATGAGAGTACATGCATGGGTATGCGCTGTTCACTTGGTTGCTGTATTCCTTGGATAGTTGGATTACTTTGCAGAAGGCTTATGGAAAGGAATTTCTGGAGTATGTACAGTTCTGGAAGTGAAACAAGTTTTGTAACTCAAAGTTCTGTTCAGCTGAGTTACTACAAAGCAGAGTTTTTAGGGCTTTGAGGATTTTTTTAGTAGTTGCTATCTGTTCTTTTTAGATGTGAAAATTATGAACAATAAAATTAATATTTTAAAATACATACAGGCTTTGGGCAATTGTGCTTATGTTTGTGATTTAAGGTATGCAGTGTAGTATAGTATGAAGAAACCTGCAGGTATTATCAGTCGAAGTTTATCTTTGATCACTAATACAGATAAAACTCCCTTTTTCTGGATGTTGAAACCCAGATTACTAGGTAGGTTTTTAAGACAAACCAAATAGTAACCTAGTAGACATTGACTTCGCAGTGCAGATTTTTTTGGGACATCAAAATGTATGTGTGGTGGTGGGGTTTTTTGAGAGGCACCTTAAAAATATGTGAAAGGTACTTTTCCTCTTTGCTCATCAGTGTAGTTACTTAAATATAGATTGCTTTAAGAGGAGGGGATTCTGCAGTGTTTTGGTATGCAACTTGTTGGATTGTTCTTAAATATTACTCTGCTTATCCTTTTTAACTAAGACTTTTAAAATTCATATTCCATACCTTTTACATACACCATGAATACTTGTGTTGCAACTTTCTAGCTTTTTGGGTTATGATTGGGTGCCTTGTGTCCGAGCAACCTAGTCTGTGCTTTGTATTCCATAGTACTTTAATCTTTAGTGATATGTATGTGCAACTTCTGAACCATGCTTTGCTTACAATTTTTCATCTCTGTTTCTCAGTCTGTTTCTCCCTCTGAGCAGAGATTAGGAAGATTCTTAAGGGAAGTGGGGTGGTTTTTCTCTGCTTGTCACCTACTAACAGTAGTAGGAGTGCCTTTGTACAACATCTTGTATGTGAAAGGGAATAGATTCTTGCAGGGTTTTTTTTTTAAAACAAAACTATTAAAATAATGCATTGGGTATGAATCGGTTTTGGTTCCATTTAACATCTTTTATTTGTTGTACTGCTACCGTGTAATATTTTAAGCTGTAGTTCGAGTAGTAGTGTTTCACAATGAAGCTTTTTTGTACAATTGGCAGCTCACATTCTGGATCTCATGCTGTTGCTTAGCTGACCTGTTCTGGTAAAGTGAGTATGAATCCCTCCCCATACTGCTTGCTCAGAAAAATTTCCATTGACTCTTATCTCTGGAGCAATTAATTAGTTTAAAGCAAGTTTTTTGGCTCCATTACTCACACTTCAACTTTGACTTAAAGGATAAGGAACGTGGCTTTTGAGCTGTAAAAATGCACATTGAAATAATAAAAAGACACTTTTATGAAATGTTGTCGTGCAGTACATATTTAGTCCTTTTGGTTACTTTTAAGTGAAATGGATGGCTTTAAGTTTGAATAGTAGTCCGCAATTGTTTCTCAGTGGCTGCTGCGCATACATTTTAAAGGGTAGCTAATACATATCAAAAGCCACAGCAACAGGAAACTTCCCTGCTGTCATTGGATTGCTGGTTGGTGACACCTGTTTCTAGGCTGTGATATTAGCTGTCATGAGTTCTTGCTCTTACTTTAATTAGGTTACTCTAACTGTTTTTACCCTTGTTGCCCAAGACTACGTATCTTTTGGGTTATATGACACGTTAACTTGCCTTTTGATTGGAATTACCTACTCAGATCGTCTTACCCTCCATGTGTTGGTTTGTTTTTTTCTTTTTTCTGTGATATCAATATGAGGTGACCTATAGCTAGGCTGCTTGGGAGAATTCATCAAGAACATCTTCCCAACCCTTGACACACGTGCATGCATGCTTATCTTGAATGTGTACTTATTTTGGAGATCTTTTGAGTGCTGAAAGCCAGATTAACTCTTGAGTTAAATTGGGGATAGTTTTCAAAAGACTCAACTGAACCATAGTGTAATGCATGGTGATAGTCTTCTAGGATATTAGCTTTTAATTTCCATGTTCTTTTGTGTATAGCAAGTTCTTATCCTTTTATTCGTTGGTTAAGTGGTGAATTTAGGAATGTTAAGAGCTTGTTTTGGATTGCATTTCTCTTGCAATGTGTCTAGTACTTGGTTACTAGTTAGTGATACCTTACAGATAACTTCTATTTGGAGGAAAGTAAAACTAAAGTGTACACTGTATGCGTAAAGTCTGAATGTAGCAATGCTTTCTCTTACTTCTTCTACCTCCAGACTTAAATTCCCATTCCTTTTTCTTTACTAGAAGAGTGAGGGAGATGCTAGTGCTCTTAGATGTGTGCCTGACTGATCTTGGAGATACTTCAAGCTTTATAAGATTTCTTTTGATAAAGAAGTCACTCATAAGTTAATTTGCAAAGATTTACAGGTCATGTAAACACAAAATTCCATAGCTTTGCTAAAACACTTTTGCACTGATATGTGACCGTGAAAGTGAATAAGCCAAATTAGTCTTAAGACTGTTTCTTTCTTGCACTGGTATTCAGAATTCTAGTCATGGGTCAGGCTTAGTTGCACTATGGTACACAAAAAGATGATAGCCTCATTTTTTCTTCAGTGTGTTGACTTTGTTGTTGTTTTGTTTTTTTCTTCCTACCTTCCCAGCTATGCCATCTGGTGGTTAGATTTTCCCGGTCCATTCTAGCTGTGGACAGCACAGGAGTATGCACACACATGAGACTGTCATGACTACAGCAGATGTGGAATATGTTGTGTTTTGCCCCATCTAGGCACATCATGTGTTCCTCTATGGGAAATGCCCTGAAATTTGCAAAAATGCTAAATGGCACCAGGCTTATATTTCATCCAGGCCCTAAGCTAATTTAAACTCTGGTGATACGTGGAAAAGTCCCCTCTATATCAACGCAAGGATGCTGGAATAGGTGTGACCTTACTTGTAAAGAGTGCTGTGGATGGTGTTAAGACAGACTGCTATATTTCTGTCTGGGTGTTGGGCTTCCTGTTTCTGTGCTGTAACTGTCTCTTAAAATGTCTGGATATAAGGCAGCCCAGCTGGACTGGACTTTCTGCACTTCCAAATATATAGGTATCTGTCTTGGTAAAGACTAAGGAATTTCCCATATGGAAGAGAAGATGTACTTGGGGAAACCCAGACATATAGTAGCCTTAAATACAAGCTGGATTTCTGTGAAGAGCGTTTATTTATATAGCTGTACAAACAAATTTACCTTGTTTAGGCAAGACCCCTTGCTTGCCTAAATCTAGCTGACCTATTTCAAATTAACAACTTGAATTCATTTGATGGAACTTAACGTGGATCTGCTCTAAAACAAAATTATTTTTGGTGAGGCTAGGAGGACTACTAGTTCTGATAGTACTGATCCACCACGAAAGCTGGGAAATACTTATCCAAGAAGAGAGTTGTCAGACGTGGAGAATGGTTATTGCTTCAATGTTCAGCTCAAAGTGTGATTTTTATGATTGGCTTAAAAGCTGGTTGCGCAGTGTTCTTAACATGTCATGTGATGTCTTCTAAGAAAGCTGCAACCTTTAGTTTCTTCTGATTTCAGAGGTCTTGCAGGTTGTGATAAAGATAAATTTGAATACTAGTCAGTTTTTCAAATGGAAGTTGGATTTTAAATGCTTATGAAATAATTGAGATTTTCCTTATTAGTTTTAAATGCTATAGAGCTACTGGGCTAATGTATTATGGTCTATAATGTCTGTCTTGTTTGGTTAGTGTCTTAACTTGTTAATGTATCCAGCCAGCCTGATGGTGTTGTATGATACAGTAGTAGTGCTTGCAGTTCCACAGGCTCTGTAACTGATACTGGAAAAGAGAGGCAGCTGTAGAGAAGAAAAATAGACCTTAATGATCTGTTGCGGAACAATATAAACAAACCATGGAGGTGAACCTTGAATAAACAAGGGTTATTACCTGGTTTGGTGTGAAATCACTGGATAATCTGCTATTAGAAAAATAAACAAGGAAAAGTTAATAAGGAGTTTCTTGTAAAGGATGTATTTTTGAAATATTCTTAGTCTTTAGAGAGAGAAAGAAAATAGGCGGTTTTCATATGTTTCGAGGAGGGTAGGTATTGTATTAAACAGGGAGAAGGGATAGAAAGAAGAACAACGTTTGTTTCTGGGTTTGTACAGCAGTGCAGATATCAGCCAGTTCATCTTTAGCTTTATAAGTGCATGACGAATGGGATAGTTGGCTTGAAAAATTGCATTGAAGGCCAAGAGCCCAGCATCGGGCAATGTGTGCTGGTGTTCCTTTATTCTGGCTTGCTGTTTTGCCACTTGAAGGCTACATGATTCAGTAACTGTTTCATTTAGATGTTCTGCAGCACAGTTTTTACTTGAGTCATTCAGTGTCTTGCTCAGAGTACAGCTAAACCATCGTATAAAAGGAAAAAAAATCACTGTATTTAATGTAGATTTTTAATACTTGGTAGTTGCAATTAAATGCTCATTAGTGGCCACCAAATGTAGGTATGTAATTTTTTAAAAAAGGAAAAAAACCCCACCACAATATATGGTTTAGCACTGTGAAGTCAAGCATACTATATTTGGCTATTGCTTGGTAAGGTCAGATGCTGTACTCAGTGAAGGGTGAGTGTGTATAGGGGAATCTACTCTTAACTACAACCTGAGGTGCCTCTAACGTGATATGTATCTGGATCATAATTCGAACATAGAAATGAACCTATTTACTGACTTTTCTTACTGTTGTGTGATTTGTCTTAGTACATAGGCTAGGTCATCTTAGTTTCACAGCACCATCTTCTGTGTGTTTTGTGGGGTTTTTTTAATATCAAACTTGATATAAAGCTTTTGTGTGTGTATATACCACATAACCATTATTAGTTAAATAAGTGAGAAATTGAAGAGGTGCAAAGTCGTGTTAAACCCCAGCTTTTTGTATTACAACTTAAGTAACTTCTCTCCTTGTTACTTCTCTTACTTCTTACTTGTCTGTCGGAAAAGGACCTGGGGGTGCTGGTTGACAGCCGGCTGAACATGAGCTGGCAGTGTGCCCAGGTGGCCAAGAAGGCCAATGGCATCCTGGCCTGTATCTGAAATAGTGTGGCCAGCAGGAGTAGGGATGTGATCGTGCCCCTGTACTCGGCACTGGTGAGGCTGCACCTCGAATACTGTGTTCAGTTTTGGGCCCCTCACTACAAGAAGGACGTTGAGGTGCTGGAGCGTGTCCAGAGAAGGGCAACGAGGCTGGTGAGGGGTCTGGAGAACAAGTCTTAAGAGGAGCGGTTGAGGGAACTGGGGTTGTTTAGCCTGGAGAAAAGGAGGCTGAGGGGAGACCTCATTGCTCTCTACAACTACCTGAAAGGAGGTTGTAGCCAGGTGGGTGTTGGTCTCTTCTCCCAAGTAACTAGTGATAGGATGAGAGGGAATGGCCTCAAGTTGCGGCAGGGGAGGTTTAGATTGGATGTAAGGAAAAATTTCTTTACTGAAAGAGTGGTGAAACATTGGAACAGGCTGCCCAGGGAAGTGGTGGAGTCCCCATCCCTGGAGGTATTTAAAAGACGTGTAGATGAGGCGCTTAGGGACATGGTTTAGTGGGCATGGTGGTGTTGGGTTGATGGTTGGACTCGATCTTAGAGGTCTTTTCCTACCTCAATGATTCTATGATTCTCGGGAGTTATGAAGTAACTTGGTAATTTGCCTCTGCCTTTCTCAAATTTTAGGAATTTCATTAGCACTGCTTTATAGGAAAAAGTCAAACTTTGAGAAAGAAGCTGAAATTCTTTGTTTCATGAGATTTTTATGCTAGGTTAGCTTTCCAAGTGGACTAGGACAGGAATTGCCACCACTTTGTATAATACAGCATAGTGAGAGGCTTCTACCTTATGCTTTGCTAGTTGTATGAGTTTTAGGTTCAAGTGTAATTAAGCAAACAGTACGTATAGACTGAGCTTTAGGATTACACATTTTGCTTACAGAATGGAGTAACTCATGTGATCTTATCCTTCAACCTTGAATTCGGCAATTCTTGAAACTGTGCATGATACAGAATGATTAAGACTGTCAGTTTATGGAACCCCTGTGTAAGGAAGCAGGTGGTCCATGAAAAGCAAATATAATGGGTGGAGGTTGGTGTAGGAACACTTGCGTGTTTTCATGGGCTTATTTGGGTATCCCCTGAAGTGACTTTAGATACTAGTTTCTAATAAAGCTCCTTCTCCATGAGCATTAATTCTGCTGAATAGTATGTATTTTAAGAATGTAAATTCAAGTTTGGGTAGAAGAACACTTCATTGTTTGGTTATTTTCCTGGTAAGAAATTGAAGGCTTGGGCAATCTCTTACTGTGCAGTGAATTTGGGTTTGATGTTAAGTAAGTCCTACTAAAATGAGTTCACAAGCAATCACTGTTCTTCAGCAAAATAACTTAATATCAAGGGCATCCAGTGAAGGCAAATTTATTAAGATTTTGGCAGTGCTTGGATATAAAAGCACAGTTCTTCAGGTAAAAAAACTCCATAGAAGGCTGATTCTTCTATTTTTAGTGGGGAGTTTGGATGATGTACCCTAGGAAGGGTACAGGGCTTTGCTGCATACACCATGCAGAGTAGCTGTATATTCAGCAATAGGCTTCTTACTGAATTGACAAAACTCTGGCAGGGCTTAATTTATATTATTGTTGTCCACCAGTGTAACACATGAATGAAAGCCATTCTAAGGTTAGTTCTGTTACAGCAATTCTGAAACTTTGAAGTTGCTGGCTTAACTCTCAGTGTTTTGCTGCAAGATAGGGAGTGGCTGCTTCTGGATGACAGCTGAACAATTTGAATAACAGAAAATATTTTGAGGGAGTAGAGATTTTGCTTTCCAAAATGAAAGACACTTTTTAAATCCAATGTAGGATTCCTGACTTAAAACCATGATAATATATAACTTGGATTTAAAAAATGCTGAGAGCAGATAACTTCAGAACATGTTTCCAAAATCAGTGTAAGAATTGTTTGTTTTTTTCCGAGTCATAGGTAATGCCACCTTTGGCTTCCAAATCCATTCTGTTCCTACTATTGAGAGGCTGTTCAGGATTCATCAAATACTCCAAAGTACTTTGAAGTACAAGAAATCAATAGTTAAATGTTGTAGTTGGTAATCACTAATGATTAAATATTCTACAGAATGTTGGGGGGGGGAGTGTAAGCTTGTGGGAATTGCTTGCGTGCAATTTGTAAAATTGCATGCTTGCAGTCTTGTGATGTAGTTTTGGGGTTTTTTTTAGATATACTCTGGCAAAATAGATCTCTAAAGCCATAATTTCAGAAATAAGCTTGGCTGGAGCTACTGTGAAAAGAAGCAGAACCAGCTGCTTATTTCTTCACTAGTCCTAGCCCAGGTTCACACTGGATGTTTTCTCTAGCTTGCGGAACTATCTAGATTACATTTTTGTTTTGTTGTGTCCTTGTACTAGAAAGAAAAGATCAGTTCGCTGATGCAGTTTACTGTGTGGCCACACAAATTCATATGCCTGCAAAAAAAGGTGTAGGGAAAGAAGGAGGCTGCTACTTAGCAATAATGCTGGCCCAATTTTTTGAGACACAGAAGTCTGTCTGGGTTTTAATATTATGCTAAAACCATGAGTGTTTTGTCTAGTAAACAGGACGTGTGTGGTATTGCGGAACATGGTATAAATGCTTAGGACAGATGTGCATACCACAGCTGATTTAGTAATTGAAGACACTTCTATTCGTGATGCCACAAAATGAGCAGCTTAGTTACTTAGAGTGAGAGGCACACCAGAAACAGTGTGACAAAATAGGTTAAATGTGTTCTCTCCAGTTAATGAAAGAGTACGGCAAAAAGTGATGCTCATAGAACTTCTAACAGCCAGTTCTTGACCCGCTTTCCTCAGTGTTATTTATTTTCTTCCTCTCCAGTATTGCCTTACATAATCTGCTACTCTCTGGCATGAATTTGGAGGCATTAAAAAAAAATAATTACTATTTTTGAAGTTTTTCTTTTCTGCTAGTGTGCAACTCATGTCTCTGATTACTAATTGCTGTTAGTAGACTTGCTAAGGTTGCTTATCACAGGTTATGTAGATGCAGAGACTATTTTAGTATTGATTAGGGCAGCTTTTGGATTACTATAGGATCTATTGTGTTAAAATAATATCCTGACAGTACAATGCATATAGTTGCTTTTAATTCTCTTTATTCCCTGCTATATCACTCTGCTTTAAGCTTCTTGCAGCAAAGGCTTGTTCTGGTGGGATTGTGCATTGCAACAGGAATTGCTGTCCCTACCGGAGACTTTTATGTAAATCAAAGCTTGTTTACAGCATCTGCATCTTAGATTAAAGAGAACTAATTTACGTCTAATGTTGAGATGCTGTTTCTGCTCTGAGAAAATGACGACCATTAAAAATGATGGTTTTCCCAATGCTGTTAAAGGCTTTTTGTGAACTACAAATTTTACAATGCATGCAGCTATGACTTGCTTGTTTTAAGAATGGTTAGCTATAGTAATTTGTAAATTAGTCTGAAAAACATCACTTACACTCTTGATCTCATTCTCGTAACCTCCTCTTAAATCTGTTCTTGGGGATTTGGCTTTTAAAAACTAAATGTGGTGAGAGATGCTCTTGTTTACAATCCATACAGTGCTCAGCTGAGTCAAGGAAACTTGAACAAAATTCTAGTTGTAGTGTAAGCTGGTGAAAGATGTGCTTAGTCTTGCTTGTGTACTTGTACCACAGCTGTGGCACAGCTGTTTTGGATGACTGCTTGGCAAACCTTTCAGTGCCTTTGTGATTCCAGTTAAAGGGCTGAGGCTTCCAGGGTCACAGTAGCTTCTAGTTTTTCAATATGTAGTACCCTTATTGATGATCAGGGGACTGTGGGAGAAAACTTATTTTCTCTTAACTATATTATTGATGATTATTCCTCATGAAACCCCAGTCTTTGTACTTCTTCAAATGTGACTGAGCTTATATGTTTGCTATGTGGAGCTGCTGACTGACTGGATTGGGGGGGGGCGGTGCGGTGCCTTCGCAAAGGTGCAATGGCCCAGATTTGTACCCTTCCCAAGGGCTGGAAGTAACTGCAGTCATTAGGTGTGTGTTGTCTCCTTCTCTGAGAGTGATGTACTTGCCATAGCTGTAGAAGCTTCTCTTATCTGGAGAATCTGAAGTGTGGTAATAAGTTACTGCCCTGTTTGTTGCTTTGTCTGTTAAGGGCTTGCAACATTTAAGGCTCTACTGTAAAAAGTAAAGAACTAACATCAAGACACTGGATGCACTGACTATGGCAGTTAGTTAATTTTGAAGTCAGGAGCTGCATGTTCACTGTGTCTTCTAGTGCAAAAATCCAGCAGTGCTTAAAGCCTCAATCCTATAAAGCAATTGTTCCAAGTTTAAACCTCCATGTGAGTTTCAAAGGAAGCTAAAGGCTGGTGTTCTAAGAAATATTGATTGGATCAAAGTTATTTTAAGTATTATGAGTGCCCTCCTTGAACTGCTGTCTCAATTTTGGACTCTGTGCTTGGTCTGGTGCTACTTATGGTAACATTAATGTTGTGTATGGTGGGCTTTCCTGGGTTTGAGTTCCAAAACTAGAGTGGATGTAAAAAGTGTGCAGTTCAGTCATTCTTGGTTTTAATCTACATGAAATGGCTTAATTCTGGTGTTGCAAAACATTATGAAAGTAGTTAAATACAGAGGAGATTTTAATTGCTTATCAAAACAGGTTAAAAGAATGCACAGTTTGTAGAGGGAAAAATGGGACTGAAAAGCTAGTTGTGCTGCATGCTTCTTCGGTGTGACCTTGATATTATAAGCCATGGGTTTAAAACATAACAATTGCTGCAATAAAATGATAACCACTGTGTTATTAAGACTCTGCTCTTTCAGGTGGGAGCTTTCTTATGTATAATGACAGTTTATTGTGCCTATCAAAATGAGTTTCTGGTCTATGAAAGGGATCGTTAATAAGGTACCGGAATGCAAGTGTTTGAAAAGGTGGAGATTGTTGGAGCATTTTGGTACCTTGCAAATTGGATAGTCAAGTCCTGTGCAAGCTGTCAAGCCTGAGACTTTTTTTGCTGATAATCCCTATGGGGCTGAAGATGTATCTATCATTTGGTAGACGTTTGAGATGTGGTGAAATGGAAGCCTGTAGGCATTTATTGTTTTCTAGTCACCTTGATTGTCTCTAATGTCTGCCTTTGTATTCTTTTAATATGTAAGCCAACATCTTAATGCATGAAGAATAACAACAAAAAAGTGTTGCTAAAAAGCTGTTTGCTTTCTCAAGTATAGTTGAAATCTTAGTTAGCAAAAGGAATGTGACTTACCATGTGGTAAATATCACCTGGTACTGATTCAGAGTTTTGCTGAAAGAAGTCCTGTATGCCACAGCCTTGTTCTTGTGGGATTCTAATGAGCAAAGTGTTTCCAGTGTATCCTTACTGCAGATCAACTAGCCCTCCTGCTATTTTGGCACTCAAAGTGGCTGTCCCAGGATCTAGTTTCACATCTTCTCTTCCCTGCTTGAGAAAACCATTCTTCCTTTCTGCCTTTTCACATGTTACTGTGGCTGCTTCCTAAACTCAGTTTAACAAGCGTGCGTGGTGTTTATTAAAAACAAAAAATAGAAATTCATAGCACAGTGTTGGAATGGTTAGATGTGCAGTTACACTCGGAGAAGTATGCGGTGATAACCAGAGCAGAGCTTTTTGAGCTTAACACTTTGGACTGTAGTATTAGGTGGCCTAGGACAAACTGTTGCCCTGTATCCTTTTTTCCCCATTGCACAATGTAGATAATGATACTGATCTCTGTAAAGTATGTTTTCTAGGACCTAAGTGGAAGTAAAAGGAAAAGGGAGGTTATGTTAATTTAAAAAAAAAAGTTGCAAGCTTAATCTTCTGTTTTGGAGAGGGGAAGCAGGCAAGCCAGGAACTTATTTTATGTGTGAAGAACTAGTTTTTGCTATTCTGTTTGCAAATCTATCTTACTAGACTTCCTGAAGTTGCAGCTAAAATTTTTATGAAGTAATGTCTTACTATGTTTGACTTTGAAAGCATTTGGATTTGAACTGCTAAAGTTTCGTACCACCTTCTCTTGTAGGTACTACTGTTGTTTTAATGCTGAATGTTGCTTCCATGTAAAGCAGATGGCAGAACAGGATTTTCGCCTGTTGTAGACACTGATACATCCTGGCTTATTAGTTTGAACTCTGAAGTTTGGGTTATGCTGAGATGCAAGACTGAACTGGATCAGCCAAAGTGCAGACGCATTTGTTCTATCTTACTGCCTCATTAAAGCCTCTGACAGAGGAATCATATAGATATTTGTGGAAAGAAGCAGCTGCAGATAAACTTGCCAGAGGATGTTGGTTGGAGTGCAATGACATGTGAATGTTTTCTTTGAAAGCTTAGTGCTAAATATAGGTCTGAGTACCTGACTTACTGGTTTAGGAATTCAATTTCATTCTAATTAGAATGTCATTGTTTGGATGTAAAGGTTCCAGTAACTCAAGAGCCATTATATATGAATGAAGATTTCATTGAACTTTCATAGCTTTTAGGGTGGTGTTCCTAATATGGCCATTTCAGCTGCCAAAAGCATAAACATGGCTGTGGTTTTTTCTTTGTATTTAGCTAGCCCTGTTGAACTCAACAGTCCTAAAGAAGTTTATTTTGTGCTAATGTGGAAGTGTTTTCAGGATTGCCATTCTCAGGATTTTTTTGCCTATTATGAATATTCTAGCATAATAAGATTGCTAATTTAAACACTTTTTGAAGTTGCTATTTATCCAAATGTGGATGAAAGCAAGGCTTAAATTGTTCTGTTCGGAGAACCTGATTTGACAAGAATGCATACAGACCTTTAAGCACAGCTTACCACAGTATCAGAGATAAATTTTAAATTTGTTGGAATACGTAATTCCAATGCATTTGGTAGATATGTTGGAGTGTGCTGCTGGCTTTTTGTCAAATACAGATTTCAAATACAGCTCATCTGCCCTTACCTATTGCTGTGTATCTGTGTGATAGTTACCTTCAATTGTTAAACATCTCATTTCAGTACGAGGATGTCGTCCTGGGAAGATTGTTCAGATGACTGAAGCAGAAGTTCGGGGCTTGTGCATAAAATCACGGGAAATATTTCTTAGCCAGCCTATTCTCCTGGAACTAGAGGCACCTCTGAAAATTTGTGGTATGTAAACTTCTTATGTATGTGTTTTATGTAGGTGTTTTAATCTAGTTGTATGCTAGGTGGGTTGGAAGGATACTGAGACAGGCAGGTGACTGTGGCTTGGGTGATACGGATTGGAGTGAGGACTTCACATTCTTAAATGTAATTTTCAGCTTAGATTGGATTAAGTCGAGAAAAGGCAGCTAACTGTTGGTAGATTGCTGATGCTCCCAGTACTCTTTAGGAGCAGGTTCCGTTGGCAGTAAGAGCTGCTTGTGCCCTCGTCTAGTGCAAATTTTGCAACCTGTCC
The DNA here is from genome assembly GCF_965638725.1 of Aptenodytes patagonicus. Classification (NCBI taxonomy): domain Eukaryota; kingdom Metazoa; phylum Chordata; class Aves; order Sphenisciformes; family Spheniscidae; genus Aptenodytes; species Aptenodytes patagonicus. Next base: position 99,919,036 of record NC_134951.1, read on the forward strand.
CTTGTACCTCCCTAGGGACTGCTTGTGCAGAGCTGCTCCTCTTTCCATTGCATTTAAAAAAGCAGTTAGCTGCTTTAAAAGCAAATGTTTAATGTTGTAGGTTTTTCTCTTCAAAGCATAAGCCAAACAAAGATCTTTACATGTTGTGAAATGGAACACTTCAAAAATAGTGTTGAAGAAAACATTGTTAGTCTTTCAATTGAAAAAATAAAACTGGATGCAGACTGTTAAATTAGGCTTACTTACCAAGTAATAAATTCCTTGAGCTTTATAGCAAGTTTTAACAAACATGGTTATTGCTGTCAAATGTGGATAAAACTGTGTGTTCTTTACCTCTCTAAGCCTTTATAAGATACTAGACTTCTTCAAAAGTACGCTGTTGTTAATAGGTGTGCAAGCTTGTTAAAAACTGTTACAAAAATATCATAAATACTGGCTTGTAATAATCTTTCAAGTTATTAACAGCAGAAGCAGTCTTAGAAAGCATAAAATTTCTTGAATTGGGCTTCTTAAAGTGTCATAGTATTAAAATTGAAGCAGTCTTTGAATTTGTTGTTACTAACACGCTCAAAGATAGATTAGCTTCTTCCTGGCAGACCTAATGTAGCCACATCTCTTACATTAAGAGAGGATATTACCAATTAAAAAAAAAAGACACTAATGGCAAAGTCATTTTTAAATTACTAATTGCTTGGTAGGGTGGGGAGGAAAAACTGGACCAGCTTGCCTAATGACATAAAGTTGAAGGTAGAATCCAGCTTTACCATGTTGTGTTTATGTTACACTGAAAGGACTACAGTAGTCTCATTGTATTCCTAGATAAAGAAAAAATGAAAACTCGGATGAAATATTGAGATTGTACATAAGTCAAGGTCTGCAAAGTATAATTAACCTCCTTCAAAGTTAGTTTCTCATTTGCTTAAATCGAGACATTTGAAAGGACTGTTAGGTGTACAATAATAGGGTAGCAAATGCACGGTTAAATAAGGCATTTGTTATTTCTAAATTGGATTCCAAACATGGTGATAGCACCAGGAAGTGTCAGGTGCATCTAAGTTTAATAGAGCAATTGTCAAAGTTGCATTTAGATAAAAGTGAAAGAAAGATGATTGCTTTCACCAAAAGTAAAATATGCAGCTGTACTGCTTTGAACTATTTTAGTGTGTTCAGGCAATGCCTGAGGAACCATTGTAGGATTGTCTTTTCTTCTAATCCAAGTCAGTTCAAAATAAGCTTTTACATCTTGAATGGCTGTGTTTTAATGTAAGATGAAAGATACTCTTATGTAAACATCCATTTTTAAAATAGGTGCGGGTTTTACTGTAAGGCTTTGTATCTGGTAGACATCAATTCAACTTGTGCCCATATGAAGCTGTATTTTTAAAATGCCAAGTGCCTTGAATGTATATGGAATGTAAAGGCTTTGGTTCCTTTACAAAATTGTTTCTGTAAAATGTTCCTTTACCTTTAAGTGCTTTGGTCCCTCTGTCTCATGTGTGTAACTGAAAGTAGACAACGAACACAATTATAGTATTCTTTCTGTAGAATGTTTACTTGGTCGTTGATTCTGGTGGTGGTGAAGTCTGGAGAGTGTATTGGTAGTGTAGTTCTGGAGTACTAAACTCAGCATAGCAATGACTTGTTGAGGAGTCCTCTTATGTTTTCTTCTGGTTGTGACCTGGAGATTTCTAAATATCAAGTAGAATAGGAATCGTTCTTGTTGCAACATATGTGAAAATTATTTTAGCCAGTGAAACTTCAGATTCTGTCTGGAATTGGGTAGTGGATAATGTCCCCGTTATTAGAAGAAAATTGGGAAGTGATTCCTCTCCCTGAGTGAGAAACAGTTACGGAAGAATGCTGCCTAAAAGAGGAAGTATTGCATTTCTCATGAAGAGTAAAGAGGAATATAGCTATGTATTCTTCTTACCACTGTATGCTTTAAGAATTGAACTGGAGAGCATACAGGTTGGGGAACCTTTTTTCTTTTTTAAGATTATGGAAAAAGTTGTGGAGATGTCTGTGTTGGGTTTTTTCTTTAAGGCCATAGTAGCTAGCGCTCTACTGGAGAACAGCTGTGCTTAAAGTCGAGATTTTGCCACTGAACAAGCAGCAAAAGTGAAAATGCATTTATGGAATACTTAGTGTAAGGGACCAGGAGATGCTAAATTTAAACAGCATACAGCTTGTACTGAAGGTTTCTTGCATAGCTTTTTTGCATTCAGTCACTTTGGTAATGAATTCTACAGTCAGCTGGAATACATCGCATGTTTTCTACAAGTTACTGTAGAGCAGCTCTGGTATCTTCTTTGACCTTATGGGCAGCTCACAAATAGTTAGCTTTGGCTAGGCTTGATATGATATGCTGTGGTGTTGTAATTGCCACACAGAGCTGTTTCATGGAAAGCCTGCTTAATTTTAAAGCTGGCAGTGTGATGAGTAACATGACAGTTATTTTTCCTAAGACATACCTGCAGGGTTGACTATCTTGTAAGGGATATCAATCTTTTGAGTCTCTACTGTTTTCCTATGAGTAATTGCATCAAAGGAGGAGTTACCCTAAATGCTGGGGGATGGGAATCTTAGTTGAGCAATGTTATGGGAGGACAAGCAGTTGACCTTTGAAGTAAGTGCTCTCTGCCGCAATGTTCAGTTTCTCTCCAGTCTGTCTAGATTCTTTACTGACCTGTTTTTGCAGTAAATAATGTGACTTAACTTTTTCTTAATACGTTGGCTTTCTTGCCATGTAACTGTTCAATTAGAGGTTGTCTTTCTGACCTTGTTTTAATTTGAACGAATTGGAGCTTGGTTAGAAAGCTTAAGCTTAATTGTGAAGACTTCTGTAGCTTTTGGTTTTCAGATTGGTTTGATAACTGACATAACAGTTCTGCAACTACTGTGGGTTATTTACATTTAGTGAGTACTTCAGTTTGTAATATTAACATGGGTCTCACCTTTTTGATACCTATTGCCAGTCTGATTTTAAAGGAAATGTTAATGCTTTTTTAAAGATCAATTAGTAAAAAGTGATTAGCTGACTTAAGCTCTTGATTTGTGTACTCTTTATGTTGTTGCACTAATCCTCGGTAAACATTTTCTTATTCAGGTGATATTCATGGTCAATATACAGACTTGCTTCGATTATTTGAATATGGAGGATTCCCACCGGAAGCTAATTATCTTTTCCTTGGAGATTATGTAGACAGAGGCAAACAGTCTCTGGAAACAATTTGCCTATTACTGGCATATAAAATCAAGTATCCAGAAAATTTCTTTCTCTTAAGAGGAAATCATGAGTGTGCTAGCATCAATCGGATCTATGGATTCTATGATGAATGTAAGCAAAACCTATTTCTTTTGAAAGACTGTTATACTGTGTTTTGGAGACACTTCTAGTAGGGACTCTTGTACTGCAAGGATTTAATATTCTGTGAACCTGCTTTGAAATTTTCTAAAAGTACATTTCAACCAATTCTAGAGAATTATTATTTGTTCTTCTGCTGTCCTTGAAATGCTGTTGCAGGAGACTGAAACCTAAGTTCATTAACAAAAATAAAGCCCTGTGAAGACAGTTCGCTAACATTTTTGATCAGGTTGTGATATGTATTGCAGGTTGACTTTAAGAAAACAGCCTTCTCTTCCTAATGTCTCACGCTCTTCTTGTAGGCAAGCGGAGATTTAACATTAAGCTGTGGAAGACCTTCACAGACTGTTTTAACTGTCTGCCTATTGCAGCCATTGTGGATGAGAAGATCTTCTGTTGTCATGGAGGTAAGCTGATGACTGCTTTTATAGGCTGTGTCTAAACTGATCTTTGTGTTAATGCTATACCAAATGGAGTGTGGATGTGCATACCTGATATTTAGCTGGAGACATTTAACCTTATATTGTCTGTAAAGGTTGCTGTTACGCCTTGTGCTTTTCTGTGTGCCTGGCAGCAGACAGATGACTTTCTTACCTGATACACATGGCCCTCTGTGCCTGAGGGGCAAGCGCGTCTGTAAGTATTGCCATCAGTACGTCCCTCTCTGAAGGATAGTGAATGCTAGAGTTCTTGCCTAATTTGCCACATGACTTGTTGCTGTTACCATCTATCAGTGCAGCCTTAGCTAACATTGGCATCCCTAGCAGTGAAGTGAAAGAAAACTTTCACAAGTAACCCCAGCTCTGTAGTCTTGGCCTCTTTAGCTGGTTTCATAAAATGTTGGTGGAAGGGGCCTCTGAGGTCACATAGTCAAGCCTGCTGCTTGAAGCAAGACGTTTGTTAACAATAGAGCAGGTCAGCCATGGCTTGCTCTGACTCATAAAACCTTTGCTATTGGAAAATCTATGTTCTGTGGGCACCTGTCCCAGTGCTGCCTTGTTCTTGTAGAGAAAAAAGCGTTTGGTGTTGATCTGACTGAGGCTTGTGACTTCTCTGAATATTGGAACTTACTTGGGCACTCTTATTTGTAGAAGGGGACTTCCCATGTTTTAACAGGCAATGATGCTCACAGGTTTTCAGCACCTTGCAGAGTCAAACAATTGACAACAATTTCAAATTACTTGTAGTAGGAGCCATCCTGCCTTTTTGCAGCTGTCTTTGCAACTACCTCCATTAATAAGCTACTTGATGCCTTGCACTGAGTCATCCAGAGATGGTCTGGTAGGTGTCACACCTGCATTGTCAGTGAGATAATTAGAGATGAGTGGAAGTGAGAGCACTGCAGATCCTCTAGTTGGAACAGCTCCATTTGGAATTAGAAATAGTGTGCATCCAAAATTCCTGAGCAGACTCTTCCAGACTTTGTGAAGTTGTATTGATGGCTGCCATCCTGCCTTTATTAATTACAGGTATCTCTGCAAGAGCTCTGCCTGTATGGAATGTGCTGTAAAAAAATGTGCATCTTGTATTGAAAGCTTCTGCCTTCAGTGCCTGCTAGTATAAACTACCAGAGTCTTATACATAATATGCTCTGAGGTATTGTCATGTCTCTGTAAATACAGAATTAATGCAATGATAGACGGTTGAGTCTGCCAGTCTCCAGGTAACATTGACATGTTAGAGAAAGTACTTGTTTTTCTCACAGCTCATCTTTTCATCTTGTTCTTAATCAGCTGTGCTGTGGTGTCTCTCTTCTTTTTTTAAGAACTGGTACCTATTTTATGAGCTAGATCTCATAATTTTAAGACTGTGAGATACAAAACCACTTCTGCACTGAGGTAGCCAATTATCAGTGGCTAAAACCATGTAATAAATTTGTTTCCAAAAAAGCTGGCGAAGGAATTACTCTTTTACTATCATTATACTTTTTTGAATTTTGTTTTATTTGGAAAACAGTAGAGAATGAATGGAGACAAAATACTGTGGTGTTTCAGGCAAACAGTTAAGCTTAGGTGGGTGGTAGAAAGTAATCAAGGAAGCTTAGCAGGTAGAGTAGAATGCTATGTTCTATGGCAAAACTGATAAGTGCATATACACACAAAACTGAGACCTGAGTCACGAGCAAGAAGCCTAGAAAGCTATTTTTCAAGAAAAAAATTTAAAGCTTTATTATAAATGTATTGGGGGGATTAACCTCTTGTTTAATCAAATAGGAAAACTTTTATTTTGTGCATAGTATGCTTTAAGGATCCTCTTACGAAAAGCAATATTTACTTTTCTATTGAATGCTAATTGTCCCTTAAACTTGTACAGGCTTCATCTGTAACCGAAATTACTATCACTCACAACTGATCTGTGGCTGTGAAATAAAGTGAAAAGATTACTATATGTGCCGTGTGCTCCTAATAAATGAAAGTGGACATTCAGCACATAAATAAGTTTTGCCCTTTTTCCGCTCTTCTCCAATCCTATCCAAACTGCATTCCAGATCCCATGAAGTCATGGACTGTCAACGCCTTTTCATGATGTTACTACTATAATAAACACTGAGGCAGCAACAAAAACGATTCAACTCTGCTGGAGGTTGAAGCTAGCATGTAGATATAAGGTAGGTGCCTTTTTTACTATATTGCGCATTTTTGCATAGTTTATTTTAAAAATATTGTCCTCTGGGATATACAATAAAACTTTGCAAAACCGCATAACATAGTAAAACAAAAGGCACCTAACTTACCCCAGTAGGCTATCTACAATAGCTTAAAATCCTGAGTCAGCTTTTTTACCTATACTTTTCTGGGCATCTGCTGGTTTGAGTTCTCTACCTCACAATATAAATCAAACCTCTCTTGCTATCCCTGTCTCCAAATGTTCATGCTGCTGAAAGGATCTTTCATTGTATCCTTCCCATCACCTCCCTCTCTCTTCCCTGTCTTTCCAGATTGCTTGTGCAAGTCATATTTTGGCCTTTTCTTAAGGCTGTCCTCTCAACTTACGTCTGACTTTGCTCTTTATCTCGCTTCATTAAAGCTTATTCCATAACCATTCTTGACTTCTCCCTTTTGCTCTGCTTTGTATTCTGTACAGTATTGTCCTCTTATCTATGACACCACTCTAATTCTAATCTTTAGAAACCTTATGTGATTACTTTCAAGTTTCTATAAATTAGGTCCATGTTTTAGTGTCATGTTGATGGAACACATTGGTCTTACCACATTGGATTTAAGCTCTGAGATGAGTCATGTTAGTTTAGTAGAACACTGGATTTATGTAATATTTTCAAGCTCTGGAATTCTGTTTTTCTTGTGACATTAATGACAATGAAAAGTATGTTGAAGATGAAGTCTACTTGATAAACTTACATAGTATCCAAAGAGACCTGAGGAGCTTCCTGGATTACACTATAAAAATAAGTAACCATCACTCTTACTTTACCAATTCCACCTGATCAGGGAGTGGTTCAAGTCTATAGAGCCTGGATTTGATGAGTCTGCCAGGAGTAATGACAACTCATTGTCTGTTTTCCCTTAGGGAGGGGGTGCTCTTATGCTTCAAGAAGCTAGTATACTGAAAGATACTTTTCCTGTGCTTAGCTGTCATTATGTGACGAGACAACTTAATTCAGTTGTGTACTTTTCAGGTTTTTTTCAGTACACAGTAGTTTGCAGCAATCACTGTAGTGGCAGCAGCTTGACAGTGAGCTTTGGTAGCCTGTGTTTGCATTCTTATTTCCTTCATTTAATGCTGGTCATGTACAACTTTTGTTTGTAGATCTGAATTTGAGACATTAGCTATTTCTTTTTGTACAGGGGGAGTTAGGAAGATACTTGGGAAGAGAAGAGCTCTTGGGTGATTACAAAGAGGTCTACAAACATGCAGGCAGTTTTGTGGGGTTTTACTGTTTTACAGTGCTGTAAAATAGCACAAAAATTAACAGCTGCAGGGTTGAGACGTGGTTTCTAATTATATATTTTCTTTTAAAGAACTTAATGTGTTGGGTGCAACCTGAAATGGTGAGAGCTGTAACCTCATAGAAGGTCACAAACTGATTGTGCTTATTTCACTGAGATTGTCCATTACTATCTCAGGGTGTGATGCTGAGTAGAATCAGAGTAGAATCTACATGCTTTTGTGGTAATGTAATCTGCATGCAAATGGATCAGTTCTGGGAAAGGGGAAGAGGTAGGCTGGTCAAAGTTTAAAAGCTGGTTATCTACTTGAATTTATATTAGTATCCCTGTATTGTTGTGTAAGTAGAATTGACTAAAACTGCTTTGATACGTTTTTTAATGTAAGATTTCTGCCATCCTTTGCAACCTCAAGGTAGTATTGTGATGACAGCGTCAACAAGCTGGTGAGGAAAAGCCTTCTATCCTCAAGGCTTTTATCATAAGACTGCTTCAACAAAAATAATATCAAATCTTAATACTTGAAGAAAAGTTTCTCAAGTATTTTTATCAAATGCATTGGAGTCATTCTTCTGTAAGACATACGTTGCCACTGTGCAAAGTCTATCAGCTGAAATTATTTTATGTGGTGACTCCTTTCCGATGACAGGTTTTCTTCTATCATGTTCAAAGTTCTGGACTGAGTCAAATGGATATGGCTTGTTAATATGAAATATGTTTCATCACAAATTAGGTCTTCATGCTCTATTTGCAACTTTCTTAATTAGGTAATCTTGGCGTAAGTCATTTAAGTCACTTTAGGACCCTTATTTAAGGACATGTTAAGATGATAGAGCATCCAGTAGGCTCTCTTTCATGCCTGTATGCCTCAAGTAGAAAAGCTCTGGAGTGTGTATTTAAACTGTTCAAAGGGTGGCTTTGGAATCCCATGCTTTGGCTGTAATTACATGTTAATATGGCAAAACTATACAAAAAGAGCTGTGTCTTTGTGATAAATTTTTTTTTTGAGTAATCAAGGTACTATGGTTTTATAAATGACTAAGCAGCTGAGCTGTAGTAGATGACCACCTCTGTGCTCCTTATCTATTGCAGCTGCACAGTTTAGTATTTGTTTACAGCATCCAGTGCTGCTCAGCTGATATGTGGTAAAACACTTGAAATACAGTGATGTGACTTATGATTCCAGTCATACCTGCAGGCTGCTTTGGCTTGTGGTCTTTTAAAGCTGGATAGGGGATTTTCCTTTAGCTTTTATAAAGGTGGTTGTAGAGAAGGTCATCTGCATCCAGTTTAATTGTGTTAGATAATGGGAATGCTGTCCTTCACTGGTTCTCTCTAGTAAGCTGTTTAAGAGAACATACTTAACTGTAGAGTTCTGTGCTGTGTCACTAAAAGGATGGTAGGAAAACAATTAAAACCCCTTGCTAATTTCACTTGTGTCATTTTCTGTCCCTCTGTTCAGGAACTTAATTGTCTTATAGCAAACTGTCTTTTGTTTATATTACAGTGGAAACAATGGATGCTGTATGAGTTTGAACCTCTAATTGTGTGTTCTCTGGAACCCTTTTTACAGGTAAAAGTCACTTGTTTTCTTGTACTTACAGGACTGTCTCCAGATCTCCAGTCAATGGAGCAGATCCGGAGAATTATGAGACCTACAGATGTTCCTGACACAGGTGAGTGAGGTGGAATTTACTGTAAATAGGTCTTAATGGTGAAACGGGTTTAATCAATTTCTCTACAGGCAATGCAGTGGCTTAACACAACCTGTTCACAGTATAGTATTCCTTGATGTCTGGGCAGGGTGTGTCTTTCCTCATGATGGTTAAATTATCTGGTATGTTAGAGGCTATTGCCCACATTGTTACTGCTTGTCATAACAGAGTAGGATACATTATCCGAGTTTGGATACATTATCCACAAGTTTGCCTTAAAACAAACTTAGAAATATCAAATGGAATTAAACAGCTAGTTCTTTTGCCTTGGTTAGGCACACCCAAACCTTTTAGTCCATCAAAGAACATAACTGTTTAAAGCTTGCTGAGTATGTATTTGGGCTTCTCTCTATTTGGGGCCATGTCTCCTCCCTCTTTAAATTTGTAAAGTATAGCTCCCACTTCACTGCAGTTGGGATTTCAATTGCTTGTATCAATGTGTTAGTCCTGAAGTTTTCTTCTACTAATACGTTAATACTTTGTATGTAGATGTTGGATGCAAATTGCCAGTGCTTTCTGTACAATATTCTTTTGAATCGTTTAATTAATCATCTTCCTCAGTGTGCCATTTATTCCAAATTTTGTTACTAGTGGATTGAAAAGACTGTCAAGCAGTACAATGGGATATTTTTTAAAGTGTTGATTTCAACAGTGGTCTGAAATTAACTTTCAGAGGAGATATCACATCTAAACCTTTTTTTGAAATACAAATTGCAATTACAGTTAAACCTGCTGCCAGCAGGTAAGGGGATAAGGGAGGCTGCGTTTTACTAGAGAGACACACATATTCATTGCTATTGCACTTTATTTCTGATAAAGGTGCAAAGCATCCAGCAGCTTTGAATAGAATTTGAATTAGAAGAATTCTACTTCCTGTAATGTTCCTCAGTGCTGATGCATAGGACTAATTCAGGGACTAATTTTAATACATCTGCTGTCCCTTAAACAGCATTTCTGTGCAAGCTGGTATATACACACTTGACACTGAGAAACATTACTAGACTGGTAAATGAGTGTCTCTGTAGTATAAATTACTACATTGTTCTTCCTTTTGTGCTACTTATAATTCACTTGATGCATAACCAAATAAATGTCAGTACAAACGAGTCAATCTTTACATTTATCAGAGCTCTCAGAAAAAGTAGTTCTATTCAACAGGCTAATACTACTGCTTGAGCCACCCCCACTTCAGGAATGCCCTTGCAGAATGTAGTTCTGGTTTCCATAGACACTCCACTGAAATCATATGTATTCTTAGTACTTCCTAAAAATAAGTATAGAAATTTTAAAAAAAGGCTTTTGATCTACGGAGTGGTTTGCAGTCTTAATTTTGCTTTCAGAAGCAATAGCCAGATGTTTACCAGCAGAGGTAAAATGAAATGTCCCATCAGAGACGTGTGCATACAGTACAGTGACATAGAAGGTCTTGGCCTTTTGGACCTACTTGAGGCAACTGATACTACAGAATGGAAGTAAATCTTGTGGAAAAATGAAAAAATAAACTGAAGTGGTCTCACTTTGGTGAAAGTTACAAGTCCTTAAAAGCTATCCCTTTGTGGAGGGGTGTCACTTGGAGAATATTTGTGTCGATACAGAAATTCTTGGTAGATGTTTGTGTGGCTTGTGCTGAGAAGATTAGATAATTGTGATGGTTTCTTCTAGCCTGATGAAGATAAGCCTTTTCAACCTCGACTGCAATTTAAAGATCTCTTATTTTGGTGGCATTTTTATGGGGTTTGGAAGCTGTTCTTTCAAATCTGACTCTGTATTCCAACTTAAATCACTCATCTTTGGTAACTGTTAAAGTATTTGCATTTTGTGAGGCCAAGGTATAAATGATACAACTTCGTCAGTGTTGCCAACCATTTGCTTATTAGGAAACTGTAACTCCCTCTTGCGTGTAATCTTGAATACCTCCTATCAGCTGTGTTATGGTATGCTCCTGGTCAACCTAAGCTATTGCAATGGTAGATGTTGCATGTTAAAATATGAACCTACTTGGGCAGCATAGCTTAATTTAGACAAACTTGTTGCAAGGTTCTGTTACACCACTGCTAAAGATTATAGGACAGATTTGCCTATTGCTGTGTATAACCCTAAAGATTATTTGATTTTGGGGGGAGAATAGAAGAGGAATTGCTTCCTAAGCAGCTGAGACAAGCAGCTTCTGTCAATTGTTGGAAATTCATTATAAGAAACCATTAGGGATTGCAGCACAACTATTCTGTTTTGAAAAACATGTTATTCAATATAGAACTGAATTTCAGTAAAGAAAGTTTTTGTCATATGCTGTCTGTATTCAGTATTTTATTTCTAGATAGATATTTTATCTAAAATGCAGTTGTACTTGCTCTGTTCTGTCTTCTAAAGCAAATAAAATCTTAGCCTCTGCTACAGAGGAACTGTGACTGGCAGCAAAGACCATTTGATAGCTATATGTAAATACAAAATTATCTAGTTGCACAATAGGTTTCAGACATTAGTTTTGCTTGATTACAACTTGAAGCATCTGTTATTTAAGAAAGTCTTTGATATTTTGTTTAGCAAATAACCAGATGTAATTGTAAATCAAACTTCTGAGTGCCAGTTAAAGGAGCCTGCTGGCATCTCTTTCAGATTGCGGAACAATGCTTTTAAGTATTTAAATGTTTAAGGGTTAGCCATCACAGGTAAAGAAAGTACAATTTCATGGAAAACTATGAAATAGATTTTGAATGCTTTTTGTTTTGTTTGTGTTGTAGTTGAATTGGCCTGGTTCTTTCTCATGTGAAAAAGCTTTGAAAGTTCTATGTATAAAGGCATTGCAGTTGATCTAGAGAATTTTTTTTAGTACCCAGTTTTAACTCCAGAGTTAGCTGACCTTTTGTTGGCAGCAGAAAAAAGATCTTGACCAGTGCTAAAATGCCAGAGGTTTATTGTTCTAATTTAGATCAGACTGGTTGGCACAAGGCTTTTTGAAAAGTCAGTAGTAGTCTAAGCAAACTGAAAGTGCTACCTGAAACAATGTGTCAGAATTTTGCCACGTTAAATTTTTATTTAGTCACCTAAGGTTCTTCACATATGGTAAGAAAGGTAAGAATCAAAGCTGATCCACGTTCAGAAGGTTGTAGTACAAACTTGTTTGCTGTATTTATGACTGGCCTTGCATAGGATTTTAAAATTTACTGCAGTTCTCAAACTAAGCTTTCTTGGTGAGCTGTGAAATTGATGGTTGCCTTTTAAAACACACCCACTGCAGTATTTTTAAACTCCTCAAATGCTCAATGTAAACATGCTGAATATTACAATTAAATATTATTTCAGGGAACTATTTGGCTCTGACTTGTTTCATCTCGAGGTACTATCTGTGGTGACGGGGGAAAAAATCTCCAGACTTACGCAGCCCATATCTTTTGTCTGAGTCGCAGTTTAACTATTGCTGTATTTGTTGCTAAGGCTTATTTTCTTTACACTGTAATTACACTGGTAATTACAATAAAACTATTTTACATTATAGAATGATACATCCTAAGACTAGCATTTTCACTTGTATTATCTTTCAAAGGCTTGCTGTGTGACCTGCTGTGGTCTGACCCAGACAAAGATGTGCAAGGTTGGGGTGAAAATGATCGTGGGGTCTCTTTCACTTTTGGTGCTGATGTGGTCAGTAAATTTCTGAATCGTCACGATCTGGATTTGATCTGTCGAGCTCACCAGGTATGAATTATGCTGCTGTTGCTTCTTAAAACCTCTCCTTCTAGACTTTCTGCCTCTTTGGTGCTGTTTATCAGTAGGATGTATCTGAAACTTACTTGGCATTGTGTTACTTTTAGAAAAAAAAAATCTTCCTAATAAAGGGACTATAAGGCTGTGTCCTTCTGTTGACTCCTATTGAACTGTCTAATGTCAGTGAAATAAAATACTAACACTAGATTTCCCCATTAATCTTTCTTTTGTATTGTCTGTTTACTGCTATGTTTATGAACATTAGAGGTAAAGTGTCCAGGTTTAAAGTGGCAAAGTGACTTGAATTCGAGATTTACACTGACGTTTCAGAGTTCTTCCATTTCAGTTGTAGTCAGTTCTCTGGTAGTTGTGGCTTAAACTATCTCTGCTTCACTTCACGGAAGTATTAAATGCATTTTGAATGTTTCTATAAACAAGTCTGTACATAAAAGCTTTCACTGTTGCCTTAATTTTGGTTCAGCTATCTAGAGTACTTTGGCATAGATTGTTTGACTTAGTGAAATGTGCAGAAAGCAAGGTTATTTTTGGTATTGTCTATCTTTAAGTACACTTTTTGCAGTTTTTATTAAGTTACTTTAAGCAAGTGTCCTAGTTACGTGGACATCAGGTTTCAATTTCCTGTAAAACATTTCAGTTTCATTATTTAGTCAATTTTAGAAGCTCGTTCCTGCTGTGAAACAAAAATAGGCTTTTTATTCTGTGTCACTGTTAGGCTTGGGTATACTATCAGAACACTTAAATATTTCTTCTTGCAATTTTACTGCTAAAACATTAGAGAAGATTAGTCAGTGTGTGGAATGGATATTAAAATTTCTTAACTGCCGATCAAGATTGCTACTATTTTCCTGTATTCATGTAGTCACTTCAGTTCTTTATAAAAGTAGTATGACATCTTTTAAAAGACCATGGTGATTGGATCAAAGCGAGCAGTTGGTGCACTAATTTCACTACATTATAACGTCAGGCTTGTATTTTGGGGAAGAGGGAACATCCTTAGCTGATGCATCATGCTACTTGTACTATTTTAAAGGTGAATTACGCTCTTAGGGAAAATATGGCAGAACCACTTTGCTTTTAGAGCATCAAAATTACAAAAAAAGCCTACACTTGAGGTTTGTACAATCAACACCAGTGTAAGTGAAACTTAGTGGTTACAGTTGCAATGAAGATGGTATCCAAACCTTGTGTGCTCCATAAAATGCTGGGAGTCCTTAAACTGGCAGTGTATAATTGGACTTCAAGTAGGAAAATATTGAACATTCAAGCTGATGAATATTTAACATTGGAAGTGTCAGACAGGTTAAGCTACCTGATTTGGCATTCAGTGTCCAGACAAGACAAAATGACTGAACCTGTCCTGTCTGAAAGCCAAGACATAAAATACATTTTTGATGAATTCTTGTCATCTCTTTAATATAAGTTCTGTTTGCCTCAAGGCTGGCTTTTTTCTTAAAAAAAAAAAAAAAATTTGATGTGAGCTGTATTGATTTCTCTGGTGTTGACAGGTGGTTGAAGATGGATATGAATTCTTTGCTAAACGGCAGTTGGTCACCCTATTCTCAGCTCCAAATTATTGTGGAGAGTTTGACAATGCAGGGGGTATGATGAGCGTGGATGAAACTCTGATGTGTTCCTTTCAGGTATGATATATTTGTACATTAAGTATTCCTTTAGGTGTTGGGCTGTATGGACTGAGTTAGTCTGCTTGTTGATGTGCTTATGGTTAGTCTAGAGTAATATACCTGAGCTACAGAAAGGATTGCACAGCAGGCTGGTGTCTGTGGACAATTACAACTGCAAACCAACTGTTCTCCGGAGAACTGTGTGGGATTTGCTATTTTTGAAACTCCTGCGTATTAAGTTATTCCCTCTATTCAGATGTTCATTTCAAAGTTTAATTGGCTGATTCTTTTTAGTCATACCTAGTGATCAGAGTACCTAATTATGCAGACTACTGGGACCCTTTTAGTGTGGTTACTCTGATCCGATTTTAATCCCTACTCTTTCTTGGACGTGTTTTCAGCCCCTTTTCTTTCTCCTTCCCACCCCAATGTAGTGGTAGAACTAGAAGGATTTAGAAGTAGTATTACTGTTGTACGTAGGATTAAGAAATTTATAGGATTGTGATGTGATTTCCCCCCACCCCACCGCATCCCCTCCTTGTTCCTGCTGAATGAGATTTCATGTTGGCTTAACAGTATTTGAAATGTTCTTAGCTGTCACTGACTCAAAAGAACTTCTTTATTTTCTCCAAGATATTGAAACCATCTGAAAAGAAAGCCAAGTACCAGTATGGTGGACTGAATTCTGGGCGTCCAGTTACTCCACCTCGCACAGCTAATCCACCGAAGAAGAGGTGAAGAAAGGAATAATGTAGAAACACCATCAGATCTGTCAAGGACAAAACTCCATATTACAGTATATAATAAGTGTGCACTGTAAAACCATCCAGCCATTTGACACCCTTTATGATGTCACACGTTTAACTTAAAGAGACGGGTAAAGGATCTTTATTAATTTTTTCTAGTAGAAAGATGTGCGACACTGTATTGTAACAAGTATAGCTCCAAGTTCTAATATCCAGCATAGAGTAAAAAAAGTATTAGGAAAAAACTATTGCAACTACATATTCACATTTACCACGGTTTTTAAAGTTGACCAACATCCCAGTTAAAACTTGATGTAATAGTTAAACCAGATGAGAGCATGATGTTCCATTTGTGTAATGTGGTCTTATTGTTGCTTGATTGCTTTTACTTTGGTTATTTTGTAGCTAGAATGATGCGAATATGGTATCTAGTCTTATTTCCTGGCTCTCTCTTTGAAATTGAAGTAAGGAAGGGGCTTTTTAGAACAGCCATTGGTCTCTTATCCTCCCCCTAGCCCCCTGTTGTTCATAATGCCGCTCAAATGTGTGCCCTATTATAATGCAAAGTTTATAGTACAGTAGTGATTAAAAGGCAAGCTAAGTCAAAATACCCAGACTGGACAGCTTGACAGCCAACATAAACTGAGACAGAAAAACCTGTCTTGACTTTTTACCTTAAACTGCCACACAATGAATTTGTGCACTACACTATTTTAAATTATTGACGTTACACTGTGCTATGGCACTTCATTTAACTTAGGACAAAAATGGTATTGCCTATTAGTTGGTAACTTGATTATGTGGTACCTTGGCTTTAGTTTTATTAGCATGAAACATCTTTGGCATGCTTAGCTTCCAGGTAACTCCCTACCTGCATCAGACTTCATCTTGCATAGTTCCACAGAACATGAAGATCCTTATTTGCTAAGCCTTTGAAAGCTGACATTCTTTTTCATAAGAGGGAGTGTTTAAATGGATGTTCATCAACGGACAATAGGCTAGCTGACAAGCGGTGCGCTGAAACTGCTATATGAATGTCCAACATGATTATAAGGCTTATGTCACTAATGACTATATCCTTTGGATTTTCATGATCAAATTTCATATACTATTGTATAGACTTCTGCTTTGTAGTGTACTATAGTAGCAATAATTTCTGTACATGATCGAGAGTTACGCAGTATTTCTTTTCAGTTCTCTCCTTTCTTAAGAGTTAACATTGGCAAATGGCAAGATACAGAGAAGATACAAAATTTATAGTAGGATAAATGAAAGGCACAGATTTGTGATGCTTTAGGATGCAATACTTACTGGATATAACTACAAAAGCTTTTACTGAATATCGTCAAATTTGTAAGATTCTTTGGGGGAAGGCTTCAGATTTATACCATTCTAAATGTGCATCAGTAGATGTAAAACTCTTGACTTCAGTATTGTCTTGAAAATGTTAAATTGAGGATTCTGGTAACTTACGTTTTATGAACTGGCACATTATATAATGCAAGAGATATATTGATTTCTGACACAGTGAGCAAGTTCTTTAAAATGGATTTAAGTCTCTTTTCTAATTCATTTTGTTTTAAATGCATATTTTAAATGTAGGTTTTTTCATTTAGTAAAAGTTGTCTAATTCATTTGAATGAAGTCTGACTGGTTATTTTAACATACCTTACTGTTACTCAAGAAGTGTGGAGTTTGTTTTAAAAAAAAAAAAAATGCAAACTTACAGCATATATGTTATTGATTTATATTGGATTGGTCTGTGGTTTTGAACAATGGTTTAGCTTACCCCACCTTGAAGCAAGCACCAGAGTTTCAATACATAGAAGAAATCTACTTCTACATTTTATTCTGATATTGCTCAAAGACACTTGTTCTTGAAAATCAGTGATGAGAGCTGTGTGAGTGAGAATAACTTCAGTTTGTGACAAGGTAATTGATGAAATCTATTCTGTAAGCCTTGACAGGGTAACTTCCTGCTGTAAGTCATTGCTTACTTGAGGTTTAGTTTTACAAGTTTTGAAAATGCTGGGTTTTACCAAGTGCCAGTCTCTATTATAAGAAGCATCATGTTACCAAACATCTGGATTAACACTCTTCCATTTTTTCCTTAGTTTCTGGAACAATGTCTTCTGTATCATGAAATGTCCAGGTGTAAAGCTGTATGTTATGTGAGTACCTAACATGCTCACTTGTATTACAGATGCTATGTCAAAAGGAAAATAAAGTCTTCAGGCCTTCTTATGTGTACTAAAGAAATAGGAAATTCTTAGTTTATTTTATGGCACTAGAAAGCCAGATCTGGTGGTGGTGTTCTGAAGAATTGCTATTTTTATACAGCGGCAATTACTTGCAAAGGACTTGAGTGCTGTTTTGACTTCTGGGGAGTTGGGATGTCTGCTAACGTACCTCATCATCCTATATTGGGGAAAAAATACATGATATAATAACCTTATCCCTGCAGATGTGATTGATATTCCATACTAGAAGCAAGTCAGGAGCATCAGATATGTGACAGAACTTGGCATACCACTTCAGCTTACGTTTACAATGTTAATACAGATCTTTAGTATTTTTACTATTGTCCATTCTGGAAGAGGTAGAAAAGAGAACCTGAATCTAACTATACTCAGATAAAATTAACTTTCTTCCATGGAAATTGCTAGTGGTCTAATTGCTAATAAGTTTTTTTTTCCATGTAAACATCTTGTCCATGCAAGCCTGAAATGCTGCTAAATAGCACAGTGTTAGTGTGCTAGGAAGTAACAGGAGGATTCTCGAATGAGCTGTTAAGAGGTGTATAAAACGTTACACCATTTGAGGGATATTTTTGCTTGTTCTCCCCCCACCCCCTTTTATCTGACAGTAATATCCATTCCTGATTTCATAGTAGAGTACAACATGGCACATAACCTCATCTTATTCCTTTTTGGTTGACAGGCATTTTGTAATTCCCAAACACTAGAGAAATACCTGCTTTAATAAACTTAGAATATTGCTGCATGGAGTGCTGCTTTGGTCTCTTTTGTGTTGATTGATGAGAGATTCTTGTTTTACATCGCTTTTTTTTTTCTGTGTGCTTCATAGAGGTCAGTGTTTTCTATGCATGGAATATTCATAATTGTTTGCTGCTTTAAAGGAGGGAAAAAAAAGTGTTTCATATAGTTGTGGTTATTATGCTGCTCTAATACTTTGAACGCTGTTTCTGTTTAGGAAGACTTGTTTGTACTGATACACATTTCCAAAAAATGCTGTAGAAATAGGTTCACTGAAAACACTATAATGCATCTTACGCTAGTCGATTGTATGCAGTTTGCTATGTCTGGACACACAGAAGTACTTGTGGCCACTGAAGTCTGAGTTGGTCTTTTTGCTTCTAACTTAGTGTGATTAACTGCGAGTGTACTGCTGCTAGGTGTCACCAAGCTTCACAATCCTGTTACGAAGATAATTTGCATTTGTACTGTATTCTCTGAGAGAGGAGCTAATAGGTACGTATGACACAGCTTGTAGCGTCCCAGTGCAGTGCATTGCTGTGTACTTACTTGCCTGGGAAGCTTCAATGGAAATTCTTCAGATCTGCGGAAGGAAGTTGCTTTTATTGTTAATAGCCTACATCCCTGTTTTAAGGTTGTTTGAAGGTAGAGATCATCTCTGCTGTGTTTCTGCCAAAAGATAATAGAAGTAGGAGTTGATGAGCAGCAAGGTATCTTTTATATGAAGAAGTATGCCTGTCTGTGGCTTGTCTTTTGCCAAGTCCAAGAGGATATTGCCATCATACCATGGAAGCTGTCAGATTAAATTTCTGGAGCTCTGTCTGGACAAGAGCAATTTTTTTGCTCTGTAGTAATGGAAATATAAAAGACACTACTGCTATCGAATACAGCTGAACTGAAGGTGACCTGAGAGTGACTGTGTTTTGGATAGCTGGAATTTTCAGAATATGTAGATGACAAACACAAATATCCCATGCGTGGCCTTTGGTGTAAAGCTCTAAGGTTAACAGAAAAGGGTACCTGCTTTGTAGAGGCTTATGTAGATAATAGCTGTAAAAACCTAGCCTTTATCCAGGTGTTGAATTTCTTCCCAGCAAACTGTCAATGTTGTATCCACAGCTGGTGTTTCTGGAACTTTCCTTGCTGTCAGGTTTGTTGGAGATGAAGACACTTTACACAAACCTGACAGGTAACATTACAGCTTAGCAAAGAGCAGAGGCGAAGTGATACTGTCAATATTGTATTGCTTTTGAACTTATTTGAGTTGTAACTTGACTCATGATTGGCATCCATCTGCTTTGTAAGATACATGAGGATAAATGTGGATATTTGTCTTCAAATGAACTGGTGAAAAAGCAAGGGCGAGAGGATGTCTCCTTATGCTGGAGCGGGGATGACTACAGCACAGTCAAATGTCTATGTCTCCGAGTCCACATGGGCTAATAATATGCTTTAGAGAGCAGTGAGGTTTTTAATACAAAACAGAGTTGCAACGAAGTTCATGTTCTGGTGTATATTTAAATTCCAGTTCTTCATGTGTACGTGAAGAGCTCTGGACTGTCACAAGAATTGCACACTAAGCATATAGTCATTCTTGTCAATAAAAAAGGAACTCAGTGATTATCAATGCCAGGCTTGGGATATTTAGGCATAGCCCTGGATATTTTTTTCTCTGCTGTCATCTGTTTGCTTCTGCTAATTAGCAGTAGCAGTTTTCAAGCTCACTCTCAGTGCAGCTGTATACTTTTTTCTCCTGGATCATACATTGATTTTGCTTGCTTTGTTCCAAAGGTTGATCAAGGTTTTGATGACAGCATCTAACCAGGTGGCTGCATGCAACTCATGGGCTTATAACCAAGCATTCTTCTCACTGCATGTATCAGATGATCAAAGCTGAAGGAACCTCAGGCCATGTTGGACTGAACACTGGAAAACCACGTGACAGTAAGTCAGTGTTGGGACAGTAAGTAAGTTACCAAGATAAGACACAAGTTTGGGTACTGTGTGTTGTTAGCCAGGTTCTTGTCTTCCATGAATTTCTGGAAATGGTACTGTGTGAGCATCTTCCTTGCAGATCCCTCAAGTTGTTGGGAAACCAGCAAAGCTGTCTGGTTACTTGTTCTGTGTCTTCGTGTGCCTTGTTAAAATTAATAATAATGATCTCAACATGTTAATTGGTAATAAGGACAAAATTTCATTCTGTTTCCATGTCCTGTTTGAACTCATATTGATCTCTGCACCTGTATGTCCCAAGAAATGAGAATTTTAAAACATAATTCAAAATATAACTGTTTGCCACAAGCCCTTGCCAATAAATGGCTATAATAATCTTTTTCAAGGAAAACTTACTGCTGCCTGAAACAGTCAGAACAGATGAAGCTTTAAAGAGAGTATATGCGCTGCATGTGGCCTAGCACAGCCCCTTTCCTGGGTTCTGCTGCTTTTGTTAACAGAATCTGCAGCCCAAGCTTCCTGTTTAGCCTGCTGCACACTCAGTCTTAGAAGAAACCACAGCAGAAAGCAGGTGCTAACTAGATCCAGCTGCTAATAAAGATAAGCAAAAGCTATTCTGTATCTTGAGGTGGAGATGTAAGCTTTACGTTAAAGATGAGGAAAGCTCCCAGGCAGAGCTCTAGAAACAAGCACCATTTGAAAATCCTTTTGAAATATGATAGACATGCCCAGATGTTAAGTTTCAGTGTTTTAACTTAACCTGAGTTACTGTTAAATGGAGGAAGTAAAGCAAATAGGCAGGATTAGTTTTTCTACTCTTTATGGATGCTGATACTCAAAAATAGTAAATTATATTTGCAGAGAGGAAGTTACTGATTTTCCCCTTGGTAGAGAGTTCTGCCTGCTCATGTTGCTTTAAAGGTTTGAATCTTCAGTGTGCAAGAGAGAATGCTATAGATGCATCCAATTAACTATTGAAAAGGCTTAGCCAGAAAAAAACTGGTACCTTGCAGACAAACTGGTACAGCTCATGACATGAAGCAGAGGAGCGCACAACATTGATGAATGCAGAGGACAACCTTGGCAAGTAAATACATTCCAATGCAGTGTTTTTCTCCATCGCTGTGCTTTGGAGCCCCAGCAAACATGTCATAATGTGAAAATAGTTACAAGTGTTTCACATTGTTCCCTCTGGCTGCTTCCTAGCAGCATTTCTACAGTTCCTTGTGTAAGTCTGTCATTGTCCTATTGAATTTCTGGGCATGTATAAATTGGTAATTTTCCACTAGCTACCCCAGAATATTTTATGTTTATATTTCAGGTTGCTATTCCTGAGTGGCTTCTTGCACCTTCCACAAAGATAGAACATGTATCATTTCTGTGAAATGCTGGGAGAGGGAACATGTTATGAAAATTATATTTTAATGGACATCTTAACTGCACCATAATTGCATCTAGTTTCCAGGAGGCTGGGTTAAGAGGATGAGCTGTAAGACTTAAGGCCCCACTCTGTTGAAGCAATGGTGGAGGGCAAACACCTTAATTCTTTCTTACTCAAGACTTTTACCTAAAGGTCCAACAACAAACAACTGACATGCTAGTCTTAGAGGCTTTTGCCTTGCCTTTACAACCTAGAGTAAGACGACAATTCTTTTCCTTGGTCTGTCTTGTTTATACTAATGCTATACAAGAATTCAACGTAGTTACTTAATGAAAAAGACCCAATCCAGTTGGCATAAGTTTTCTTCATGTTAGAATTGGTCTAGCATGCAGATGCCATCTAGTGGTCGAAGGCCAGTGGATGGAAACCTATTACTGCAGAACTGGCATTTTATTGCATGTTTATCCTGCACTTGTCTGATGCGGAAGCCTTACACTTGATCAGTACTGAAATATATCCATAGTGCATGGCTTCATAATAACTCAGAACTTGCTGCATTGAAACTAGGCTTACCTCAGTTAGACGTAGAAATTTATTTCCCTTAAATTTGTCAGACTTCATGAGGTCTCTTAAAATTATCTGAGGATTCTGAAGGAAAAAAAAAAGTCGGAGCTGCCATGAAAAAACGTAGAAAAGTTAGGCTTTGTCTTAGGCAAAGGTTTCCAGGTTTCTTTCCCACTCTGGAATCTTCTGTTCCCAAGTCTAACCAAGTAAGGTGGGATTCTTTGTATAAATTTCCAGTGATTGGAGGAGGACTGGTGGAAAATATGTAAGAAAAAGTATGTTTAGGTCTGGTATAAACCAATGTAACTACATAGAAAAAAAAATGAATTGGTTCTGGCTTAGGTGTGGAGAACTAATTGGGGGATGCTATCAGAACAGGGCTGGTACTAAATTTGGGTATCTTACCTACCCAAATATTACATAATTTGTGTTGCTTTTAATTAAGCAGTTCTTCCTCTGCTCCACCTATGGGCTTGGTATCACAGGCTTATACTATTGAAAAGAGATTTGTAGAGTTTAGACCTGATTTGAGGGAAACACTTGATATTTAGCCAGGTTCCACTAGTTGTCTACAATGAGTTGCTCTTGAAAAGCTGTATCTACACTGTTGTGTGAGTTCGGAGCAATTATGTGTTTTAGAAGTGAATTCTCCTGACTGTCCTCATGTGCTGGTTTGGATTGCAGAGCTCATGCTGTTCTATGCAAATTAGATATTTTGGTTTAGTTTCATGCAAAAGAAATTTGTTCCTAGTGTATGCCGAAGGTGTCAGTGATCCAAACTACTGAGTGGGCCATGCCACTGAAGTTTCCCAGCAAGGGTGGGTGACACATTGGTGTACCAATAGATAGAATGGAATCAAAAGGTGAAGAGCTTATGTGACGCTGCAGTGCTTCCCATGCTGTGTAAAGTTAAACTGGCATCTGCACGTCAGACATTGTCTGTCAAGAGTCACACTGAAGCCTGTTACTCTACTGTTCCATAATCTACCCAACATTTTCCTCAGTATCCTTTCCATTCTTTCTCTCATACTTTCTGTTGCGCCGATTTTTATCTCTCTTTTCTGACTGCTTTTCTACCCAATTCTGGCAAGGTGTCTTTGGCTTCCCAGGTGTTCCGATATGGTGGCACCTTAGGCTGCAAGGAAATACTTTCAATCTGTCATGAGAGGGCTGAAATCTTTGGTGACTGGATAACCTAGCAGCAGTAGGAGGAGGCTGTGTACCTCAGTAGTCACTGACTACCAGAAGACCAGCAACTGGGGTATGTGTACAGTTAAGAAGGTGGAAGAAGTTGTCTTGAAGACCAGGGCAACAACCAGATTTTGAGGTGTCATAGCATATGTCCTTACTACAATGATAATAAAGAGATCTCTTTGGAAGCATACAGCCTCCTGTGCTTGTAGCAGCTGAGATTGAACCCCGGTGAATGTACTGCTTTCCTATACATGTTGTTAGGGTGGAGGGGGAGGACAGGCATGTGAGGCTTCAGGTGGAACTAGGGCACAGGTCCAAGTGTGTGGAGAGGCAGTGAGTTGCTAGTCTGAGCAGGAGGGCTGTTTTAGGCCTTTAAAAGCAATTGCATGTGGCTGTGAGCTGTAGGAGAAATCTACCATGAAACAATTCTGTCTCAAAGTGCTGGTTTCCTGCCATGTGAGGTCTGTCCAAGGAGCTAAGCAAACTGCACACAAGGATAACATGCTTGTGTAACCTTCCTCAACTTCCAAGAGGCCATACAGCCTCTTCCCCTCCATAAATACTGTAAGGTATCAGCTAGTGACACTACACACAACACTGAACAGCAGCCATGACAAATATTGGTTGAGGTGTCAGTTTACTTGGAATGAAAGGCAGTTACCTGCTGATGTTGCAGCAATGTTTTTTTCCCTCCACATTCTAGCAAGCCTGAAAGGTTTCATGGCTGCCCTTCCTTAGTCAGGCCCTGGGAGCAGCAGCATGAAGTTTGTCCTAGAGGAGATGTGTCATACCACTGTGTGGTCACTTCAGGATCAGAGGCTTGGATGTCAGGTACAGAGCTGCTATTTCAGTAGGCAACGTGCAGTCATGGATTGGTTATGGGCCAAGTGCCCTCAGGGTGGCAGGAGAAAAAGGATGTGTTGTCCTGCTTGCTGGCATGATTTTGTTCCAAATATATAGCAGTCTAGTGGGAGGGTAGACAAGCTTGTGTGTCATAAGAATTTCAGGTGGTTGGTTACTAAGGGGAGGCCTTGCTGGAAGGTGTGCTGTTCACAACTGTGGTCTAAGGCAAAAGTGAGAAGGAAATAGAGAAGGAAGAGCTTGGAGACAACCATGGTCAGTTACCTAGAACTTGTAGCAGGCCTGACAGCAGTTCTTGGGCAGCCTGTGTGCCAGACTTGTTAAAGCTCAGGAGCAGGAGACTCTGGGAAGGTGGTGGGAAGACCGGTATCTTCAGGAGGCATTTGATTTCCCTCCAGAGTTCCCACATCATGCTCTTTGGCAGTGAGCCAATCAAAGTGGGCCAACTGCAGGAAGAAAGGAAGGTGAAGGTCAGCTTGATTCTTCTAGCAGCTTTCCATACACCTCTGGTCATCAGATTACCTCATGCTCACCTGTGTGAGTGGAGAGGGTACGTGGCATGGAAGCAGACTCTGTATAGAGTGCTTACTGGTCCTCTAGCCTTCCTCAAAACTGGGGGTGTGATACTTGCCCCTTTGGTTAGGCCACACTGATAAGTTTGGGTTATTAGTCCCTAGTGGGTCATGTTGAACCCGTAGGAGGAGTTTGTATTGGCCCACTCATTCCTAACTCTTTCCTATCCCCGAAGTTCTAGGCCTCACTGGCTCCCCCAGGGCCCTGTCTCTGCTCATCCACATAGGGATTATGGGCCACCTCTCAGGGAATACAGTTTTGTTTGGATGCTTTTGCTGAGCCATTCCAGTTCAACTCGAATGTTCTGACCACTCAGATTTTTGGGTTTTCACCTCAAGTTACCTGACTCCCTGACTTGTGGTTTTCTAGGGTACAGACTGAGCCATGTGTAAAGCTGGAAGGGTGTGGTAACTCTGAAAAGGGTGCTTCAGCAAAGACTAGGCTCAGAATAAATGGATGCCTTCAGCCTTTGGCTGAATTACTGGCTCAAACATCCACATGGGAGGAGTAGCATATATCTGTTTTGCTTATAAAATATATGTTCAGCTCTTATAGTAGTATCTGGTAGTTGGGAACAAATAACGGCTTATGCCCTCAGGGCTCTGCGATGTTGACCTGAGGCTATGAAGCAGGCTGGGAGGAAATGGAGAAGCTCTGAAGCTTGTGGCCAGTTTGTGGAGATGGGACTGAGCATACCTTGTTGGGAACCTCTGGGAATCATGCAAGAGCTTGACAGTCATATACTTACACTTGTCAGGCATGAGTTTGTCCCCATACAGTGCTGCATATTCTTTTCTTGGCTGGTAATAGAGAAATTTTAATGCACTAAGTATTTTTGCACTCAGATGAACTGCTGTATCTCCCTTTAAAAAAAAAATAAATAAAATTCAGTACTAGATACAGAAGTTTGTGTCTGAGTTATCAAAATGGCCAGGAGGTGGCATCAGTGTACCACAAATAAGCATTTGAGGCTCAAAGTGGCACTTAAAGGAGGCAGGTTCACTGTGAACATTTCAGTGCTTGCTTAGTCGCTCATGTCTGTACAAGCAGGCTTTGTTATGTAGGTGAAGTGCAGTATTTTTATGTAACTTATCTAAATCAAGAACTAATTATTTGCAGGCAGTTCTGGTCAGATATTTTTTTAGGGTGGTTGGATGTGTTTATTTTTGTACACAATTACTCAAACTATATTTGTGTGGTTACCAATTTATGCATGTAGGTTTATTTATAGGTCACTGATCTCCTCAGTCACTGGTTTTAGTGTCCTAGTCTTAAAACTGAGGAAAACTTGAGTGACTGAAGTTTATAACGTTAATGCTTTATGAACAAGAAATGTTTGCTCTGTGCTGCAAATATAACGCATTCCTATCCCCCTTTCATGTTAACGTAGTCTGTAATCCACAAGTATCCAAGCAATAAATCTGCCTCACAATCTTTTAGGGTAGATAAGTATCATGGTAGAAAACAAAAATATCAAAGGACTCTTGACAGTAGAGTGCTTGTGAAAACTAGAGTGAAAATGCCAGAGGTTCTGACTCAGGCCTGCAGTTAGGGTTAGATTCCTACTTAAAGACAGTAATTAATGTGTCCTGTGTATAATACTGGCAGTGCTGGCCACCATTTCCTAATAAAGGGTTCTGGTTTTTTGCTTGGAACTCTTCCAAAACTTTGGTTCTTCCTCAGTCTTTGTTTTATCCTGATTTCTATTTTTATTTCTTCCTTCATTTTAACCTTTTCAAAGAATGAGCAATAAGAAAAAACATTTTCTCCACCCATATCAGAGACAATGCTTTGTTCTCGTGTTTTTGCTGACCCACAAATAACACTTCAAAGCAGGAGCTGAAGAAAACACTGCAATCCCTCCTTCACTACGGTGTTGTCATATTGACAGTAGCACTGCCCTACTGCAGGGTTAGTGTGCAATGATCTAATTGCCTTAGATTGTTGGCTGCTCATCTTCCTATGCTGATTGCTACTAGATGTTAATCTCTTCTGTTTGTACTTTGAACTGATGCCTGCAATTCTTAGAATTGGTTCAACAGAGAAAGAATCAGTACCATTGTGAGACAAGAAGAAAATCATGATCCTTGCCCAGCTTTATTACTAGCACATACCAGAGGATGACCTGTGCTATGCTGGGATGATTGATTGGTGTGGTGTGGTGATCTTGCACGTGGCTTTGATAGATGATTTCTACAAAGACTGGGGACAAAAGCATTTGTCTGCATTCTTCTCATTGGAGCCATTTGGTAACCTGTGGCTGCTAGCAGCTGTGGAAGATCCCATGGCAACATGTTGTCCATGAGGTATGAGTTGGACTCCTGAAACTTCACAAGATGCTTCTTGCTGTTCCTGTCGTCAAACTTCAAGTGACTGTAATTCTCTAAAACCCAGTTTTGTATTTGTTTTGCATATATCCCCATTTCTTAATTTCTTAGAAAAGCAGCATGTGTAATTGAATTTACATGGCATTAGCCTGTGATACTAAGTCATTGTACATCTCTCCATGTAGGAGATAGCGCACATTGCCCAGTACAACTTACGAGAGAAACAAGAACTTCAAAGTGGAGAGCACTGGGATGATACACATGCTGCTTTGAAACAGGCGTCTGAGCCTACTGCTAGCTTTTACTGGAAACAATTCAAAATTCCCCTCTGAGATAACATTTGAAAGTCAATTGTTTTTATAAATTTCCCTATAGGAAAAACAAAAGTGGTGTGCTGTAGTTGATGCTTACCTCTTTGTTTCAGTAAGGCTGACTTTTTTTGCAAGAAAATTGTCCGCATAAGACTTCAACCAGCTTTAGTATTTCCATTCTGGGAGTACTAAGCATTGTAGGCCTGGTGGGAAATAAGCTGCTTGTGTAGTTCCTTACCCAGTTACGGTGGTCTGTTTTATTTTTATGTATCCACTTTCTCCAGCCTGAAAATCTGCCTTTATGTCTTATTACCTCTGCTTCATGTTTATTAGTTTGTGGCTTCTGCTGACATCCCTTTTTACAGGTAGGTGTGTGTATGTCTGTGTATATATATATACATTTTCAAATATCTTCTGACTCCTTTATTTGGAGTGAAAATTGGGGTGGCCAGTTTGAGAGTCAGTCACCCCTGAATCCCACTAGACACCCAAGCTCATAAAAAACTAAGTTAAAAGAAGCAGCTTAATTGCAGTAGCATAAGGTAAAGGTAGCTTACCCTGCTGCGGTGTTTGCATGTTTTGTGCTGCTTTAGCAAGTGTTTTACTAGTATCCAGGCTACCTGTTCTAAAGCTATTCAGCTGGAGGTGGTTATGATTGGTAATATTGTTTTATAAGCAGTACAACTCAATGTGAACAACCCCAAGAACAAATACATCTTTGAAATGCATGATGCTGCTGGCCAAAAGAGTAGACACGAAGTGGCCTTTCACACAAGGAGTTAAAGGGATATGCCTTTGCAGCTCAGATTTAAGGGAGTAATAATGTAGGAAAATAGCATCTAGAAGTTTCTGCTGCTGCCTAAAAGGAATTCTTCAGTTGCGTTCTGTTATCTGTAGCAAAGATACTGATAGAATTTATATCAGGTCTCTTTCTCCATTCTCCACGAAAAAGAATTAATCTGGCAAAATGCTGACCTCTTCTGCTAAAAATTAGTATTTCCCAAGAATTCAGTGCCCTACAGAAATAGTCACTTCCAGAAGAACACCTGGAAACAGAAAAAACATGGCAGTTTTCAGTGGCAGGTAATCTGTGTATCAAACACTTTTCTTCCTCCTGGGGTGATGGTCTTAAGAACTACGGAGATGATGCAGGGAGAACAGAGGATTGAGCCACAAGCCTAAACACCTAAATAGTTTAGTCTATGTACCCTGAACCTAGCATATTTCTAAACCTCTTTGACTTCCTCTTTCAAAGAGTTGAACTTGAATTTAAGATGTTACTACCTCATGCTTCTTTTTTAACAGTTCACACCCTATTTATGATGTGGGATACTGCAAGACTCTTTTTTTTTTTTCAAGAACTCCAAACTGTCATAGATTAAACATTAGCTGCAGTCATGCACCATCTGTTGTTGCCTCTTGAGCATACAAGCATGTTCCTGAATATCC
The DNA here is from genome assembly GCF_965638725.1 of Aptenodytes patagonicus. NCBI lineage: Eukaryota > Metazoa > Chordata > Aves > Sphenisciformes > Spheniscidae > Aptenodytes > Aptenodytes patagonicus. The sequence goes on from NC_134951.1 coordinate 99,947,723, forward strand.
CCTGTGTCAATATCCCATGTATGATAGGTCGAGAGATTTAACTACTTGTTGACAAAGCATCAGTGAATTGATTTTTTTAAGTGATATCTTGTATTAGATTTCCCTGTATCACATGCTACTTTAACTCAAACAATTACTGTCATAGCAGATATTTCAGAGAAAAATTTTGTGATTTGTCAGACATTAAATGTTCATTGATTTCAAAATCATAAAACTTTCACGTAGTTACAGAATATAGCTGTATCCACAACCAATATATTCTGTAGTTATTGACTCTCTCAAAATGCTATTTCACTAATAAGAGCAAATGTTCCATAAAAAGCAAGGAGCTTATGTTGATTCCTGTAATTACTTTTTAAGCAGATGGAACATACATGTCCAGCTCATTTCAGAAGCCCCAGGCACAGCAGTCTTGCAGTTACGAGGAATCAGTCTCACTTCCATGAAAAGGAATGGCAGTAAAGATAAGTTGTGAACTTTTCTTGATCCCTACCACACAGCAAGTGTACTGTTGAAGGGACATGGAAAGCCTTGAAAAAGTAGCTAAATAGAAATGAATGCTGCACAAAGTGCCCTGGGCACTGAAAAATGCTCATTTTAAATGTTAACCATTCCCAGTGTGAAGCTTTCAGTGCTGTGATGGTTGTATTTTGAGGCAGGCCAGCCTAGTGAGTTAGCTTTCTGGTCAGAATCCTGCACGGATCATTAAACACGTAGTATCCAAAAAACCAGGAGGGCAAAGGTTCCTTCTTGCACTGTACAAAAGCCATGTATTTGGGCTCAAGGTTTATCTACTACTGCATGGAATCAACCTTTTATTGAACATAAAAGTCTCATTTGAAGTTGTTTGATTAATATCTGCAAACTGCCTTTTATTGGATCCCAACAAAAAGCCTGTCAGGTCATGTATTAATTGAAGCATGACAAACAACTGTTTTTCTCATGGATGATGGCAAAAAAGCAACAATTTAAAGGGCTACAGTTGCTAATTTGGAATGAAACTAAAAGATAGGATCTGGATTCCTTTCTCTGGCTTGTACTTTATCATCAGGATTTCTGAAAGCGGCTGGAACTTCTGCTAAAGAGAAACAGGGTCTGGTTGGCTTCAGTTGAGATGTGTGTTGCACTGCCTGTGCCAGCTGAGCCCTCTTTCCCAGTGGAAGAGTTCCACCCTGTGGGAGGGCAGACGGTGGTAGTGCCTCCTGTCCTCCTTCTGGCTCTGTCAGAGCAAAACCCAACTTTCTGTGGGAGTCCAGGAGACAATGCCCAGAACCTTTGCACTCTTCTGTTGCGCTGGCAACAGCATCTTCCTTTCTGAGCTGTTTCTCTACCGTGGGTACTGTTGCATCTCCCAGTGCTGTGGCTACCTCTTTTATCACCTTTCTGTCTAGGTTTCTACTGATGCAAACCAGGAGTAGGTTAGGCAAAACCTTACTAGTGAAAAGGTCAGTGTCCTCTTGCATATATTCACCTCCCATTGATTTTGGTGAGATGGCATGCCTGAGAGAAGAACTTCTAACACTTACTACATAACCATCAAATAAGAAACTAACCTTACTAGGTTCCTGTAATAGGTATCTCTAGTACATAATAGGTCTCTTCAGATCAAGCACTCACCTCAATCTATTTCTATTGTCTTAGATATTGTCAGGTGTTCACAAAAGAATGTCTGTAGCAAGATGTAGCAAGTCCAGATAATGAAAATCCTCTGCCCTCTCGCTCTTAGTATAACTTTTTGTGCGTTGCAAGATCTCTCTTCTGTAGTGTGGAAAAGGTACATACAGATGTTGTCTGTAAATGGCTTTTTGACATGGGTGAAAGTGTGTCAAGGTGTGTGCTAAAAATTAAATAGTACAGTAGCTGTATGATAGTGCTTGGCCTCATTCTCTGGCCCTCTAGTTTACTCATATGGACATGGCTGCGAGTCCTGCAAGACAGAAGGAAGATGCATAATGTGACCCATGCAACCTGTTTAGTCATAAGTTGCAACTTCAATCAAGCCCTTGCCGACAGCTCCTCTCATTGTAGACATCCTGTTCTGCATCTAACGGCTGTACAAGATGAACTCTAGGAAAGTTGCCCCAAAGCCTAATCCTATATTTATGGAAAAAAAGGTGACCTGGAAACCTCAGCAACTTGAAGTTTCATCTAGGTTTATCTCAAGACTGTCACTAAGGAAGAGAGAGAACAGCCTTACAAGAGAGCAGCCAGCTGCCTCCTGAGAGGAAGGAGTCTCCTTTGAAGTGAAAGTGGCTTTGGACAGGTGATGCGCGATAGAGCTGACCTAGTGGAAGTAGGAACTGCACTTGGAGATTGTGCACGTGGTGTTCTGTAACCCTCTGCTGACATGGGAAGAGCAGTCTCTGCCTCCTTACCCCTTAGTAAGGTGGCTTGGAAGCATCTGAGATAAGCTGCTTGCATCCCCTGGGACTGTGTTAGTTGCTGGAACCTGTGTAAGGTGTATGAGGAAGAAGATGATTATACCCATGTGGGCTTAGCCCCAGCACAGCCTTAAGAAATTGAATTCTCACTCAAGCAGGCAACTGGCCAGTCTCTTGTGAGACTCTTCTCTAAGGAAGAGGAAAAAGCCTTAAGATAAACCTGACTACCTTTAAGTTGCTGAGCTGTCCCATGGAGACACTTTCTCATACTGAAGAGGAAACAAGGTGATACTGCTTCCTTCCTCCTTATGATGCTTCCAGTTGAGAGCAGATCTGCTTCATCTGCCTTTCACTCATCATGATTTGGGGACTTTACAATACTTCTTCACCAACAATTATAGACTTTTCTACATATGGACTTTGCTTTTGCAGAGTCTGCAGATAGTAGTAGCTATCAGTTTTTAAGACTAACTTGTTTAATCAATCAGACTAGCTTGTGGAAGGAAGAGGACAGGCCTTTCCTTCCACTTGGGTAATCAACCTCTATGAAATAATTTGTATGCCAAGCAGAATAGTATATAATTTAAGATTTGAAATGTTTTGCTGTATATGTATTCTTTTCTAGTGGGTAAAGTAGATATTACAAAAGAAGAGGCTTTGTGCAAACATGAGAATTAGTGGAGATGAAAGTGAAACCAGAAACATTTCATCATTTCACGTGGTACTACTGTCCTATAATTTGAGTACTGCTTTTAAACCCAAGAGGTCTTACTCATGTTAGGGTTCAGTTGGTTTTGCATTATCTTTCGGTAGTTTTGCACAAGTAATGTAGAACAGTAGTATAAATTAGCCTTTCAGATCAATTTATTAAATCATGTTCTTCAGGTATAAAAGCTTCCTTCTACTTTATATATGGATTAGCAGTCCTTTAATCCTTTTAAACACTGATTCAGTGGAGCACCTAAGTGTGTACTTAAAATTAAGCACAGAAGTAGTTCCCTTTCAATCCTTAGGACTATTTGCATACTGAATTCTACAGAAGTGTTCAAGTACTTACCCGCATCAGGATCGTAAACAGAGACTCTTTGACATGGCAGCAAAGTACATTAATGCCAGCCCTAATCTTTCCTTAACTGTTTCACATCTTTATCCTGTTTGTGCATGCTTTCTCCAGTCAGTCACTTGAGCCTGTACCTGTCTGATCCTTCCTTGAGAAGTTTCCTGGTCCCTTAAGGTTTAGTAAAGCAGAGTTTTGTCACACATTCCACCCATCTCTTCTTATTAAAAAAAATAAAATAACTGGCTTTTTTCCAGTGTTCTTTGACCTCAGCAAAATGATATGGTTGCACTTGGAAGCAGAATGTGGCTTTTGACCTACGATTTCATCCCCCAAGTTTTGCCATTGGTTTTAAGATCAAGTATATACTGTGACAGAGGGATGGTAGGCTCTTCCATCTTGTGTACCGCTAGTTAAGAATTAACGTCAAACAAGAATTGGATGTTCTCCAAAGCTTATGACGCTTGTGTCCCATAGGCGAGTGTCCCCAGCCCTTTCCAATATGTTCTATACATTATTGATCTCACTAACATTTGTGCAGCTGCCTGCAGGCTCTGTACTGTAGATTGTTCCCAGGATTTCCCATAACTCAAATGCCTCATTAGTTACTGTTTGTCCTTTGCATGAAAGTTGAATGCAACCTTTTTAAAAAAAAAAGTGAATGCCTTGGGCCATTTGAGAGCTGTAGTTGTGGCTCCTTTCTTTGAAGGTATAGCAGCTCATACAGGAAACTTGATCCCCAGTTCAGGGAGAGTGGTAGAAGGGCAAGGAATCTTGTTAGCCTTGTATGAGGATGGAGATACGTGCAGGTGTGGATTTATCTGTGGGTCAGTACCTTGCTCATGCAGTGTCCATCTGTTGCAGCCTTGGCCATAGAATTCTACTCCCCCTTAAATGTAGCTGCTTGTAGAGGTATTGAAAAGACTATAAGAATGAAATTACAAGCAAGACTAAATGCTGGCATCCAAAACTTCACAGAAGAGGCTTTCAAATCCACCAGAGTGATTTGAATGCCCAATTCCTCTTCCTTCTAATGGGAAGTATTCGTATATCCAAATGGCACTGAGAATCTCAGTCTCTGTTTATATTTATGTGTAGCCTCTGTATGTGTGATTTATATATGCAATCTTTCACACATGCATGTTGCCAAGCTAAAATTGCCATGTTATGGTAGTGTTGCCATCATTGTGATGTCTGTTTTATTTTGGGGGGGGGGCGGGCAGAATTAAACTGAATAGCTGCATCTTGTTTACTGCCCCTAAATATATCTCATTTCTATAGGAAATGATTTTGTTTGCATGAACGGTAGAGGCTAGAGAAAAAACACAATATATCTTGGCCAACTTCAGTATATTTAGTCTTGTTAGTGTTTGAGTAGTAAAGGGAAAGAACACAGCAGAAAATGAATGGAAGAAAATGTTATTCAAGTTTTGCTATATAAGCCTGTAGCTCTGTAAAAGTCTCTATAAGTTACAAAGCTTTAAAGGAACCTGAAGAACTACTGGAAAAAGAACTGAAAGGAATTCTCTATATAGGGGTCAACTTGCAAATAGACATCAGTATTACATAGTGATCAGCACCCTTCCTTATCTATAACCTAAGTGACATTGCTATCTTATTTTAAGATGATGAATTAGACCTTTTTTTTTAAATGTGTATAAACTGCTTAGTATGATGTTTTGTCTGGGCAACCTAACTGCTGTGCTGCTAGGAAAGTTTGGTATGGTTTTGGTGCTGCAGTGATTGTGCAGTGCAAAAGAGGCTCCAAGCAGCTTCACAGGGGCATTTTGTTAAGGATACTTACCAGTAATTTGGTACGCTCTGGGTCAACATCTGGTAAGTCCTAAAGTAGAAGAAAAACAAAAGATGGTACAGTCGAGGCTGTGATGGTCTATCCATTGGAACTGCAAACTATGCGCACATAATCCAAAATACGTAGCCTCATAAGCAAAAATGTAACGAAGTGATTGGCCTATAGTTGATTTTCTATGTGTGTACAAGAAGTGTGTATCCACTTCAAGAATTACAAGAAGCAGCAAGAAATCAAAGCCTATCGTTTCTAGCTGTCTTGTTCCACTTCTCACAGTTTTAGTATCTTCTGAATGCAATGCCTATCTTGCTTGGTACTTACTTCCTTCTCAGAAGTTTTATAAATATGTTACAGCAGAGGGCAGTAGGAACCCACCTCTGCGTAAAGTTGTTTTGTATCACAAGCATGCAAGTACATGTTTTCTCCTCATTCCTCTTCCCTGCTATAATGATATTCAAGGTCCAGATAAAGCTTATAGAGAGGAGCTGCCACAACTGATGTCACTGTACTTGTCACAGTGAATGCAAGGTCTATGTTTGTACATCCATTTCTAGTCAGTGAACTGACTCTCTAGATTTGATGTATGCTGCAAAGAATCCAGGCCCAAGCTGATGGCAGAAACTGGGCAATTTTTATCTCAGTTCAGAATCCTGTAACAGTTGGTAGAAAGGAAATGATGTGACAAACTATACAGCTCATCCTCAAGCATGTTTTCCTGCTAGTTGCTGAAATATCCTAATCTTCTCCTGGAAGGCTGTTTCTTAATTTCCCAGTACAATATCTAGGGTCTAAAAACCAGAGACATTAAAAGTGCATGCATTAGGGAAGACAAAGCCAATGCTGTAAAGCAGCTTCAGCTGGGAACCTTTCAGATCCATGCGGCATGATGATGTCAACAGTGCCAGGATTACATCCCCTCTGCGCATCTCCTCTCTTTAGTCTTCACTCACCCTCAGCATCTTCTGCCACTGCTCAGGAGACACTGCAGTTCACTTAGCAGACAATGGCAACCAAACCTGTCGGTTCAAGTTAGTGTTCCAGTACTGCAAGCCATCCCAGTAGATTTGGGGTTTCCCTCGCATCCTGTTTTTATTTCATGAAGGAGGACATGCTCATACACCCTCTTCTCTGGCTCAGCGGACTCACGTCTCGGCAGCGAGCACAGTCGTCTGTGAGCATAGTGCCAGTTCACCGCAGAGATCAGCAGAGGCTTTGGACTTACTGCCTCCTTTAATTGGCAGTAGCCCGGGTCTGATGAGCTTCCAGACAACATTGCAAAGCTCAGCTTTCCCCCGCCCCCAGGTTCTCCAGGCGTGTGAGAGTGTATGTGTGTGGGAAGGATGGAGTTGTCATTGTGAAGAATTGTTCAGGAAAGTGGGGGATTTACTCATTTCCTGGTTTACTAGTGAGGATCTGCCTTACGTATTGCTACACCTAGGATGTATTTTTAACTCTTTTCTGGTAACTATAGCATATGTACAGACGGACTTACTGAAAGATAGATCAAACATAGTACAAATTACACAGACTGTGCATAGGGATACTAGGAATGTGGTTGGCTGTAGAAGTTCCTAGCTCTTGCAGTCACTCATATTTGTTAAACTGAGACATTGCTAGATAGTCTGGTTTCTTTTTTGTATTTTTTCTTCCTTTGTTTGCCTATATGCTTGTAAAGGATAAGTTGAAATCAGGACCCACGTACCAGAGTGATTCACAAAGTGGTTTGCTTCTGAGGCCAGACCAGTCTCATCTGCAAAGGACAAAGGCTGCTCACTGCATGGTTGTTCAGAGCTATTCAAGGATGGAAAATGCAAGAAATAATAGAGGGGAGCTGCAACTTCCAAAGATCCCCTATATCTTGTTCTGGTGCTTTTCTTTCCCTATTACTCAGATTAAATCCATGCCAGGTGAAGTCCCATTTTGGGCAGACAACTGTCTTGTAGGATAAGCAGCAGGAGGGGAGTCAGGGAAATGAGTTATTAAAGTCTTTTGCTTTGGTAATGTCTGCAACTTGTCATATTGTAGCATTGTCATAACTCTAGTATTGCATTATTGCAGCTCTATGTTCAGATGACCCCTTTGTGCCACACTGTTGTGCCACAGGGGATCAGGGAATACTTGAATGTCTGCCTGCTTCTCTGAGACTTGTGCCCAGGATGCTCTGATACAGGAAATGTCCACTAGGTACCAGGTGAGGAACACACACCTCTCCAGGCTACCTATGCTTTCAAATCTAAATATCCCTGCAAAATTCTTTTTAGAAACTGGTTTCACTATGCATAGCTATAAAGATTGCTTTTACAAAACTATTTAAAAAAAAAAAAGCACTCAAAATTGACCACGCAAAAAGTCAGTGATTGTAACATAGGAAGTTAGTTAATGATTGTTCCCCTAAAATAGAACCATGTGGAGAGATAAACGTGTACTGAAAATATATTTAAGTCCAAATTTCAATACTTATACCTGAAGGAACAGCAAAGGGTATAAAACAGACCTGTACAGTTTTAAGAAATCCTTAAATAGGTGTTGTGTGGTATATTATCACAGTTTCACCATGAAATGTGAAGAATGCAGCTTGAAATGAACCTCTGTTCTCAGCCCAGCCTCTTGGGCAGATGAGTGTCAAAAGGCTGTTTTCTTCTGTGGGGCATCAGAAGACTGAATGATTCGTCATGTAACATGTACTAGGACTACAAAGACAAAAGCATAGCTGATTAAAGGGAAGTTTTGCATTTAAATTTTAACTTGCTGTTTTGTCAATGTAGATTTTTGGTGTGAATACTTGTACTGGCTCTGTTCATGTCTTTTTAGGGGAGACCAGAATCACTGGAATTCTGGAGGAAAAGCTAAACCGTATTATTCTTATCTAATCCAGAGCCCTGCATATGCTGCGTGGTACCAGTGACATAACTCCTCTCCTATCAAGTCATGGTGCAGTCGTACCTTGCTTATGTTTAATTAAATGTGGCTTATTAACAGAAAATGGTGAAAACAATCAGCTGTTCAGAGGACAAGAGCAAAATTACTAAAACAAAACAGTTGAAAATTTTCAAGCAAACAGGTTTGGTGTAGGAAATTACTGATGAAGTAAAATGGAAGCATTTCACATACACAGACGCATTCCGTTCAAAATTTCAAGGAAAGCTTTTGAACCTTTTTGTAATTTGACAAGCCAAAAGCATCTCATTCCAATTACGATTTTAGATGTTGCATACAATGTGAGTTGGTACAAAGCACTTTGAAAGGCAATTTCCGTATCTTATTTTGCCATTTTTTGTATTTTTAATTATAAACCAAATTTGTATGTTTTGATGTCTTCCAGAGAGGATGGAAAGTCTATTTTGAAGTCAGTATTGCCTGAGGTTGGTCAGTATCTTATGCAGATGTGATGTCAGCAGTCTACATAGTTGGGTGGAGGAGTTAGATTGCAGGAGTTAAGAGAAAATAGAGAAAAAAATATTCACCTTGAAGCTGCACAGCCTGTCTATTTTAACCTTGTCCAGACTTCAATGGATGGCTGCTTTAATGTGCCTACCTGTAGCTGAATCTGAACCAGAGGACTGTTAGAAATGTTAAAAATCCTAGTGCAGGGTCTTGGGACTCCATCATCGTTGGACTTCCCCACATCAAGGAAGTTTTCAGTTTTGATCAGCTGTCACTGATAAGGAAATTTGAGGAAAGATTCAAAGAAGGTTCAAAAAAGACAGGATTGATCCAAACACAAGAAAAAGAACTTGACAACAGTAGAGCACCCAACTGTTGAGGACCAGGTAATATGATGGTGTTATCTTCATTATATATGCTTAGAATACAGTAGCCTAGAGGAAATAATCCTATCGTTATAAAAGGAGAGAAGTGCTACATTACCTGTAGGTCTTCTGGTTTCCAGTGTCTGAGATCCATAGTCAGCCCTCTTCAGAGTGGTAGGTGATGAAATAAGAAGGAAAAAGCAGGAGTGTTTACATGGTTCCTCCTACTAGGCACAAATTGAGAGAAATTTGGGCTCCGTATCTGGCTGTGTCATTGTCTGGGGACTAAACAGCTAAGAAGAAAACTGTGTGTCCCAGTTCATTCTCTGGTCTGCTCCTGGCAGGGTGCTGAAATGTCCCTAGAGAGATCAGACCGTAATGTTACTAGCTGGGTTTGTGATGGCAGTGCAGATTTGTGGCAGTGCCCATAAGGAAAAGCATTGAGGCAGTAATTTGTCATACAGGTCACTTGATTATCCTTAAGAAGCTTCTAGCACATGATTAAGAAAGAAGAAAGTAGCAGTACAATTGCTTCTTTATATTCAACAGATGTTTCCCAAACTAAGTAGTAAATTCTTAAGACCTACACCATGAGCTAATCTTCCCTGGAGTAACACCCTCTGCTATCTCAGAATAGTTATGATTATTACTATTACATAAATACATAGATGTGCCGGGGCTCAAGGTTCATTGTTTCAAGGTGTGCAGTATATAGAGCAAGAGGGGCCACCTCATGGTAAGAGATTCAACCTAAATGGAAAGACAGGTGAAGGAAGCATTGTAGTATGCTTGAGTCATGTGTTATCCCACTGGCCTTTGCTTAGCAGGCCTTACCCTGAAATACAGCTTTCACTTTGTCCCGCTTTCAAATTCTTAAAAAATCCTTTTAGAAGAAATTAGGCAGAGGTTAATAGTAGCTTTACTTTGAAATCTGCTTATGCTTTACATAACATAAAAGCCTGCCTGTCTAGGTTAGATGTCTGCTTAGTTCTGTGCCACCTTGTATGACTCAAGTCAAGTAAGACTCAGTCTTAAACAACAGAAGGTCAACTGAATTTGAGTTAATCCATTTCTTTCAACTCACAGAAAGAGGGGAAAAAAAAGAAATCGGTGCAGAATAGAGTGACGCTCAAATGGTGAACTTCTCATGTAATTTCAGAGTTCAAACAGAGGTAAGTTTAGCCTGTTCATCCACAGTCTCTACTTTGGGATCAAGTACAGCCTTTTCCTCTTCCAAAGGGGAGAGTTCACCTCACTGGGGGGACTGCTGTGGCCAGCAGACAGCATCTGGCAGATCTTCTAACAGCTACAAGGAACACTTCAGCTTTTCAAGTGAGTGCAGCCAGCCATGACGGTCTGTATAGATGATTCCTGGGTGTTGGGGTGTTTTTCCCCACAGCCCTTCTTTCAACAACTGGGAAAACTTCCATGGATTTGAGACCTGCATCGTAGTTGAAAATTAGTCAGCCTGGGTTTTGCCAGCATGCAGTTCTGCTGGCCACGCTTGCATGCTGCTCTGACGCTGCCTGCTACTGAGGTAAAAAATCCTACTCCTCTGAGATCGAATGGGGTGCCAAGCAAACACGGCCATAGAGGTTTTGGTAACACAACTACCTCTTTCAGAGTTAGCCTGGGTCCCTTGGCACAGCACCACATCATGTATATATGTTTGCAGCCGAAAAGATATTAGCTTGCATAGCAGCCAAACTGCATGACAGTCATGCCTAGCTAGCTCCCTGCTTTCACTTCTAGTTTACTTCTGTTATTGTTGCTTTTCAGATTTGTCTCTGGTACTAGAGGAGTATCTGCAGCTTTGTTTCCTGCAGAGAAAATGCTAGTTTGCATTCTTCTCGCTCAAGAAATACCTAAAGCATCACTGAGTCAAGGGCTTTCTACTCTGAATTCAATAGACTTCAGGTGAGGTCCTAAATCTGCTTGTGTTGTATTTTCTTCCTACTTTAACCACACTTATATTACTTCCCTTGTAATATTTCTTGCCCCTCGGTAGCACTTGAGAAAAGTTCCAGTTTAATACTGTACATGACTGTCATTAATGTGCCGATGACTGTCTTCCATATCACTGAGGATGCTGAGAAAGATGCCTGGAGACGTCCCCCTCTTGTCATATTTCAAATTCATGTTTAGGGAGATCTTAGTTTGCATGACCTGGCTCATATCTGAGACAATTTGAATCCATTTTGAGAGGAAGCTGTGTGTAAATTATCTTCTATAATCTAACCCTATATCTGATGCTTCCTTTTCATTTGCTGGTGGTATGTCTAAAATGAAACAAACAGCAATATCAGCAACTGAAATTAACCAAAGATTTGTGCTTTAGAGACACAGGCAGTAGATTACTCTTACTTAGCCTCTGTATGCCTATAGATTTTTTTTTTTTGCCTCCCAGAATTTGTTCCTTTTCATTTTATTGGCAATAGATGCTGTCATTACTGCCACAGAGCAGAGCTCAGCAATTTTTCAAGGATACTTTGCTATATTGTGTTTTCTGTCCCAAGATGGAAGCCAAATGTGTTGGCAGAAATTTAGCAGAACCCAAGAGACACTTCCTCATGAAGAAATAAGATGCAGCCAGATGGTTTAGCAAAGGTGGTGTTCTAGCTCTGGCTGAGGTCAGTGCTCAGCGGGCACCGGGAGCCACTACCTTTCATTGAGGTTTCCATGAGAGCTGTAGCTCCCAGTTCCCTGCACATGATTCAACATTTGTCCATATAAGATGTTTGGTATCTAAGTGCAGTGGGGTGGCCATGGCTGGCAGCCAAATGCCCAACAGCTGCTCGCTCACTCCCCCCCTCAACAGGAAGGGGAGGGAGAATAGGAAGAACAGGAATTAAAAAGCTTGCGTGTTGAGATGAAGACAGGGAGATCACTTACCAGTTACCATCACGGGCAAAACAGGCTAGGCTTAAGGAAAATTAACTTAATATATTGCCAATTAATATATATTTAATTACTGATTTGGGTATTGGAAAGCAAAAAGACAAACACTAAAACACTTAGAGAAAACACCTTTCCTTCCCCCTTTCCCAGGCTCAACTTTACTCCTTCACTCCTGACTCCTCTCTTCTCCTCTTGTTATCATGACAGGTTACATATGATCAGTCCCTTCAGCGACGCAACTGGGAGTGGGCTTATGGTCAGTACCTAGCAGTTCCTCTCTGCTGCTCCCTTCTTGTCATGCTCCTCTGCTGTGGTATGGGTCCTCCACAGGCTGTGGTGAATATCGCCTTCCCAGATCATCAACTAATACAGGGTTCAGTACTCCAAACACCCAGGGCTGGCCACAGTGCCTGCTGCTGGGTCAGGTCTCCTAGAAGTGGTGGCACCACACCCTGCGCTGGGTGCAGCTCAGAGAAGTAGTGTCAGGAGGAGACCTGAGGATGCCCAGTGACTGGGGAGCCTGCACTGGCCCTTGTCTCGGTGTCCATGGTTGAGTGTGAAGGTGCTCAGCACTCTCCAGGATTAGGCTATCAATAATAAACCATTTTAAAGATCTCAAAAGCAGTGCTATGATGACAACCCAAGTAATTAATTGCATTACTTTTAATAGACCCTTCAAATAGTGCCAAGTCAGTGACATCTGCTGCAGTGTGGAAATATCTTCAGGGAAGAACATTTTTATTACAGTGATATCTCAAAAGGCAGGCAATAGATAGATAGGCTGAAAATGGCCATGCAGGGGATAAAATGTTTTAACAGACTGTTAAGCTCTCCTGCTTATTGCTCAGCCAAAGAAAAGACCATTCACCCACTTACTGGTGGATGATTTAATTAGGACCTGCTTCTAAAAAACACAAAACCTGTCTGCCTAAGATGCACTCTGCACTTCTTGGAGAGGGCCATGTTCTCCTGCACCTGATTTGTTTGGTATCAGTATTACTATTGCTCATTTTAGCATAGTTATCTTTGATACCCAATGGTGAACCAAATCCAGGGGAGGCCTCATCCTCAGCTGATGCAAACAGGCTTGCCCCAGAGCAATTAAAAGCACTGATTAACAGCAGCAGAGTATATAGAGCTGGAGTTTTCATACAAACACAAATTCACTTGCTGTTCTGTTTCTCTTGGGGAAAAATGCAAAAGATGCTATTAAAATAGGGTTTGTTTATTGACCTTCTCAAATTTCTGTGTTCATAAAATAATCTTGTTTATTAACAAGTCATCTTTAGCTGAGATGCACTGTGGTCCCTGAAACATTTTGTGCAGAATTCATGAATCAAAGCTGGACAAACTGAATACCAGGGAATTGATTTCAGAGGATATGATCTCATAATCTCACTAACTATTTATCTCTGGAGATGGATAGATTTTGGCTGGCAGCTGCAACCCTGGAGATAAGTGCATCCATATATTCGAAGGAAATGGAACCTTTTAAAAAATATATTTACTATTACATTTTCATGCTTGTGTCAAGTCTCAGGGTTTGGATTAAAGGTCAGGCTTATTCTTGTTTTAGTGCTTGTACCTGGCCCACTCCTAGTCAGTGGAGTTAATGTGGAAATAAATAGCGACCTAATTTTATGATCCTGCTCCAGTGAATCTTAGGAGGACTGGCAGAAATGCAGCTTTCTAGGGTCTCTCTTCAAGCCTTCATGACTCCCTCTGCACCAAGAACTGTGTGCTTTAGTGGCAGTGCAGAGCTAGTGGAGTTGGCTTTTTGTCTCGAAGTAGTGGACTCACATGTCTAGGGTTTTTTTTCTGGAGCCAGTCTGCAGCCCCTTTGCTCTGTGCATGTAGCAGTGGTGAATCACAGATCCTAACAGTGCTTCAGAAATGGAGAGAGGGAGAGGGATAGTGTGCCATGCCAGGTGGAATTTTCTTATTGTTTAAAAACGTCACTACATAGAAAATAGCAGAAAAATTGCCTAAAAGCAGCATGGAAGCAGGGGAAGATTGTTCAGTGGGTCTTTGTTGTCCCTGTGGCATGGAAATAGAGAGCTGGCAATAGTGCTTCAGTGACTGGAAATCTCCAAGGTAGTTTCCAAGATTTGCTGATAGCTTACATGGAAATTGGGCAAATAATTTTACAAAAGAATACTTCCCAGTTAATTCCTCTTCTCTGTATGCTGTTTCCTCAGTAAATAACTGTTTTATTGCCAAAATTTACTTATTTGGCTGCATTGTTTGTATAATCTTCCTTTACACATTATATGCCTAAATTTCAGAGATTTCCAAAGGACTCATGATTTCCCCCGACATTAGCTAAACTTGCTGGAGTTCAATATCTCTGAAAAAGGCGGCTTGCTATGTTCTTTTAAAGCACCAAATGAAAAACCCAGCCTCCGGTGTTTAAATCCAGAGCCAAAGCTAGGTCACATCAGCTCTGATGCAGTTAAGCATTTAGGTAGGTGAGTAGGCAATGTCACTACTTTGATTTCTAGGGTCTGTTCTCACGTTTGAAGTTAAACATGTCTATCTGCTTTATTGAGCTGCAGCCAATGTCCAAGAAGGTCGGGTCACTTTGATGCTGATGGGCCAAACCGCCCCATGTGCAGATCTGTGTTCGGCATCCTGTAATATGGTAAGCTGGATGCTTCAGAGGCACAGGGGCTCAACCTTAATTCTGTTTTATTTACCCTAGATGAAGGGAGCAGACATAAACTCACATGAGAAGGGAAATGGGCTTGCTAGGAGATACAGGACATCCATAGGGATTAGGACTGAAGATCTGAGTGAGGGCTCTGTTAATGAAGTGAGGCCCTTGTAAAAGGGCCCAAAAGCCTTAGGCTGGGCTTGTGGGTAGAAGTTCTGGAAAGAGACACTAGGGAATAGCGTGAAGTTGGGAGGTGCAGAGCCTGATGCTTTAGAAACGATGGCTCCTGGGGTCTGCTATGGGTGGGGGTTGCATAATGCTGCACCCAAAGAAGCTGATGCTGGGTTTTTTTGCCAGGAAGGAGGAAAAGGGATGAAGGAAGGAAGGAAAATTGAAGCTTGAAATGGAAGACTGACTGGGGTTTTTTCTCTTGCTTGGACTTTGGTTCTGGAAGCTGTAGACCAACATTAAGTCACCTCAGCTGGGTGATGACCCCATGATGAAAGAATCTGATACAAATGACCCTATGGCTAAACCAAATAATCCCCTGCTTGAGGAAAACTTGTTTCTATTCAGTGTAGTAGTAGTAGTAGGCTATGTTTTACTAAGTCCAGTAGATTTAGTCACCTTGCTCTGCACTCACTGCCATGTGAGCAATCCCACCATGTAACACATCCAAAGTTATGATAAGCTAAGCGGGGAAAAAAAGTACTTTTATGATGTGGTGAGGAAACAGCATTTAAAAAAACATGAGCCACCTTGAAAAGCTGATGCCCTGCTGAAGTGTTTTGTGTGTTGCAAATCGCAACTAGATTTTCAAAACCAGGAGAAAGAGCAGCACCGGAAGAACACTTGCAAGAAGGGCTGTGCCAGACACTGAATGTTAGTGTTCTCATCTCATGGGCACGCCATGAGTGAGAAGTGTTGCCTGAGATTACAGGATGAAATTCAATAGGTATTAAAGAAAGAGATAATTAAAACCCCTTTTCCATGAGCTTTCACCTGATACAAACTTCATGTGAGCCTAGTGCTTCTTGCGTGTTGTAGCTGAAATGCTGCAGCTGTCCTTAGAACAGATTAACGTGTGAAGAAGAACAAAGGTGAGCCATCGCATAACTCAGGAGAAGACTGTTGGTGCATCTGTCAGAGGTTAGCAAGGATTAGACTCCACGACAGCAAATGCCACACAGAGTAGACTAGTAAGAGGACTGTGTTCTCCTTTGCCTTCTGACTGATTGCCCACCAGCTTAACTGAATATGCTTAAAGATCTTAGGTGCTGGTCACTAATTTGTTGAACCTGACAAGTACTTTCCCATCCTGGTTGTAGAAGACTGGAAGATACAGAGCTCTTGTGTGAGCTGCATGCATGATTTCAGTGAGTGTTTCCATTTGTTTTCACTTTGGCAGCTGTGGGCCTATGGGTTGTTCTGTAACTTATGTAATAGACTGGAGTATTAAAATCTTTCCTGAAAAAAAATCACCTAGTATAAAGTAGATTTTAGTAAAACTGCACAAGTTGTTTTTTGTAAGGGCTTATTTCAGTGCCCGCTGGAATCCACAGAAACGTTTCAACTGACTTTGGTGACTACTGATGAGGTGAAGTAGGCTGTTTCATGGAAAACCTGGAGGAGAATGGTGATGATCCTGTATTAAGACTGTGAACAAAAGCCATTACTCTCACTAGGATCAGTAAATGGAGGAAAAGATTTTTTTTCTTAATCTTTCTTACAGAGAAAGAATACAAAGGCTAGGAAGAAAGATAGGCCCTAGAGCAGAGAAATACAAGAACGAGTCAGAGTTTTCAGCAGGACCTGGCTCTGGCTGGTGTTTTTAACTTTGCACAAAATGAATAACAAACAGAACAACTAGTGAAATCAAGACTTACATGCAAAATAACTGAAGTGGGTGTATTTGGTATGTATGATGGCTTAATTTTTTGATCTGCAGAATAAAATGTGACAAACTTCCAAAGAAACGCAGTCATCCTTGTTTCAGTACTAAGTGCTCTGTGGGAGTTGCAGCACTGATTGTGTTATAGCCTGTGGATTTCAAGGGCCCTTTTTCGAGTGTGACAATGAGAGTTGTTGATAATGAAGTTAAACTTCACATGGAAACCAGGTGATTCAAGGAAGCTGAACTACAATGCTGCTTTCTGCACTGTGATCTGTGCCCTGCTCAAAAGTCAGCTGGAATAGGCAGACCTAGGAGAAAAGCAGCGAGTGACAGGCAGTTTTTCCTTGCTCTGATATAGAGCAGGAAAGCAAACTTTGCCCTCTTCCGTTTTTCCACAGTGGCACTGCTTTGGCAAGGAAGGTATATAGAAATCTGTTGCTTTTTATTGGTAACATGCAAAGTTTTATTGATGGGTTTTGCTGATGTGGACTCTGTGTGCAGCAAGCTCCACATCTTTCCAGAGCCACAGTGAAGTCAGGAAGCTCTGTACAAGCGTGGAAGTGTCCTATGCAGAGATGTCTGTCGCTGTAGGGTTTTAGACACTGTATGACATAAGGATTATTTGCTGCACAACAAGCAGTTTTGTGTTTGAACGTGTTTCATCAATATGACAAAGACTTGAAAAAAAATTGCTCCCAACTTTAATTGAAGAGGTAATTGCTAAGAAGAAAAGAATGGGACTACTGCTTTGCTTCTGTGTTACCTACTTAGTTGGCACATGTCCAAAATCAGCTGATACAGAGATAAATCTGCATTTTTTTGAAAAAGCCTTAGGTAATCCAGATCACATACTTGGCTACACACTCCCACTCCACTCAAATTCCTTTCTGAAGTAATGAACATAGAAGGAACTTGAATACACTGTGGAGGAATAAATGCTACAATAACTTAAAAGGGGGAAGAAAACCCATGAAGCATGCTGAGCTGCTATTTTCCAAATTGTGAGTTAGATTTTTTTTTTTTCCCCTGAAGCTGTTGCATTGGTTTCCTCTCTTCCATTCCTTTCTTTGCCTGTTTAAGGATGAAATGAGCCCTGGTGAAAAGAGAAGTCTATGGCTTTAAGTCCTATTCTATGGATTGAAATGGGTCTTAATTTCTGCATAGGCTTTGTGCCAACCATCTCCCAAGCGAATTTCATTCATTAAAAAAACCACAGCTTTATTTCTCTGTTTTGATGCATATTAAGTTTGGGTAATGTTCAGTCCCAACTACTGTTTAGCTCAATGAAGAAAAGTTTTTTGTTTTTCATTAATGCCCACAACTTAATCAGTGTTTGTGGATATATCATCTTCTATTTCCTCTTCAGCTTCATTTTAGCCTACCCATATTAAATGCATGATTTTGCCATTTCCCTTGTTAAGTTCTTGGTTTTGCTACCAAGCACTGTGGTGTATGCATGTGACATAGCAGGATGGAGTTGCCAGGCAGTCTTGTGGGCAAAAAACCCCAAATTCCCTGCCTTTCTGTTAATCAGTACGATGTCTTTCAGACAGATCTTTAAGTATTTTTTCTAAATTTTTTCCTTGAGTAACTTTTATAGGCAGTGAAGAAAGTCCTTGTTCATACTGCAATTCTGAGAGAGGCAGAAAATTCCAGGTAGGTGTGGGGGGCTATCTGCCACAAATGGGCCAAGGACACTCTGCTCAAAAGTACACAACCCCACACCAATACTCAAATATTGTTTCAGTTTCTTCCTAATTGTCTAGTCCAGAAGCTACTTCCCAACAGCTCAAGGTCAAAAAGTGGAATGCAGTTTGTAGCCAAGACCCAAACTGAGAGGAAACGAAAGGGTCTTTTGTGCAGGAAATGTGAAATGCTGCGTGTTTCCTTCCCTAAGTGTAAATAATTATCTCTGTGACCCCAGTTGCATGATCCCTTGTAAGTGATATAAGTAATACTTTCCAACAGAAGTGACGAGATGCTAACTTTCTGGGGAATGTAGGTAGGCAGGCCTCTAAGACTGACAGGAGGGACATCTGAGTAGCACAGACAAAAGCTGGCTTTCAAAATTCGTGTTAGCAGCCTTTTCATCTGCAGAAGCTTGTTTTTTTCTGAAGCAGGTTTTGAAACATATTATTACAGTAAATTTAGGGCTCTAATAGTGGTGCTGAGCTGATAATCCTGGAAACCAAAGCTCTCAGCTTACCCAAAAAACCTAGCATGGGGCAAGCAACAGAAGTGGATGCTTCCCTACCCTGGCCCCAGCCTGGGAGGGGAGAGCATAGCTGTGTCCCTATTCCCAGTGGGTGCTTTGCCTACCGAGCTGCTAGTAATAGAGTATTGACTCACTGCCACTCGAAATATCTCACATACTGATGTTGCCCAGAACCCGAAGTGTATTACCTCTGCATTAATTGCAATTTAGCTTTCAGCAGCCCTTATGAACGTGCTCGACTGTAGTGTGAAAGCATTTGTTTCTAGCGTAGATCCTGATAACTAGTGAGATTCAGGAGTGGTGACTGACCTTTGATCACTGGCTTTCAGCTTGGCTTGCTGCCTTGCTGGGAGGAGGAAGGGCAAGTTCTTCCTTATAAAAGCCAACTTCGTGTCAGTGTCTTCTGTTAACATTTAGTTTGTTTAGCTAAAAACATGCATCTTTGAAGCTCCCTTTGTACTGAATTGCTTGGCTCCTTTTCCCAATGATACTCGTAGCTCAGAAGTTATGTCTGTCTTCATATTTAATCTGTATGTGACTTCCATTTCCATGGATATTGCAGCTGCTGCATTTGCAAGTTTGCCTGTCTCCTAGCTTTCCCCTCATTTCACCTCAAAAACTGCCTTGGGATTTTCTTCAAGGCTGCCAAAGTCAACTTCACCTCCTCCTTGGAACCTCCTTAGCTCCACTGTTTAGGGACAAAACCTCTTCTTGGATGCTGCCCAAGTGCTGCTCTGGCTGTACTCCCCCGAGGGCTGGAAAGGTAAGAGTGAGCAGCCCTGCAGGCTGCTGTGTAGTTTTGCAGTCGTCAGACTTCTGAGAGAACCAGGGCTCTCGTGCTTGCAGCTCCTTCAGGATTTGTTCCCGTTCATCCTCCCTTGGTGCTTTTTCTGATCGTTCCTCATGGCAGGAGGGTCAACTGACACCTGTTCATATCCAGGTTTTAGATTGCCGTCTGCTATATGACCTGGTTCCTCCTGTGACTTTGGAGTAATTTATGCAATCTGAGCTTGACTCCATGCTTTTCTCTGAAATTACTCTGATTTACCCTGATTGTACAAAACCCCTTTAGCCCATGTCACTGGTAATGTAGTTCATTATTAGTGGGAATAATAGCAGATAAGTATCTTTGGCTTCCACCACACCCAAAAACAAAACAAAAATGAAAACTTACTAACACCTGGTAAGGCAAGCTTAAAAAAGGAAATGCAGAAAGGGGAGCAAAGAGGTCACAATATTTAAAAGACATGTAAATTGAACACACAAAACAAATGCATCCCAGGACGAAAGCTAAATCTGCAATGGCACTGCCCACTTTGAATTGTGTTTTTTCATGGTGCACTGCACCATTACACGGTAGGTTAAATGACCTTACATTGTGGTTAATGGCCCATTCAGGAGTGTGCTAATTTCACACTATGCCATTGTTAATAGGCAAGATTTAATGGAAATTACTCGTTGGTATCTAGTCTCCTAAACAAATTTTAGATCGTTTTGATCTGCCTTGTTAGAGGATCAGTTCATTGTTTCTGGCAATTTTCTTGTTGGAAAATTAGTCTCATCTTTAAATAATGAGAGATGCATGCTGTATTTTCCTGTTGGTGTTATCCTCCTTTGCTTGAGTTTCATGTTTTCTGGTGTTTGACAAGGTCCATACAAGTAGATGTGCCGAAAAGGGGGAAGGAGTAAATCTGTGAGTGGGTTGAACTCAGTTCTGGGACGAGTTTAGAAATATAACCGTTTTCCATTTTTGCAAATATTTTTGCTATCACCCTTTAATGGTATATTTTGAATCTGCTTTGTTGTAACAGGTCACAAGTCACTTTGCGTTTTGCCAGAGCCATGGATTCTTTGGAAACCTGTGTTGGTGCCTTCAGTCAATTGATCATATACCACTGTTATATGGTTTCCTAGAGAGCGCCAAATTTTGATCTGGTGTGAACTGATACAATTGTATTGGCTTTAGCACTGCTGCTTGATTTTTATAGTAGCATACCTAAGGGATAATTTATGTTGCACTTATGAGAAGAGGCTTGTAAAGGCCACCTGCCTGGGAATCTCACTGCCTTTGTGGTCCTCTGGATTTTGCAGCCTGCCTTGGTTGTGAGTATTTCCATTAACAATCTGCATGAATGTGCATTAGGAAACATTAGGGCAAGCACCTTCACCGCATGTAAGGTAACCTGTTGTTATCTCTGGAGATTTGATGTGCCACAGCAATAGCAACCAAGCTGTGAAACCAGGAGGGCCTGATTCTCAAAAAAGGAAAATTGAAGGAGAACATTCAAATTCTGGATTTAAAAGCATGTAAGTAATAGGTCAGTGTGCCTGTCAGAATCTGAACGGCATATTTGTGTATTCTGGTGAATTCACGTTTTAAACTTGGGCTCACACTAACATCGCTCAGTAGCACGCGAGGTTCCTTTATTGGGCCGAAACCAGCCATGCGCCATCCTTGCCCAAGCAGAGTGTCTGAGCAGAGGCTGGGGTCTGGCCTGGGTTTTGATGGCTTAAGTTATGGTGAGGCTCTGGACTAAGAACCTCTTCTTTTTTAGTAGGTAAGCACATTTTGAAGGTGTGCAGCAAGAGAGCATTTAACAAGCCTCTGCTGGAATGAGCACCAACAGACTGTAAATTGCAAAGTGCAGTGTAATTGAATCTGATCTCTGGCTTTTACAGACTGCAGTAATTGGAAATTGCCTTTCTTTGAAATATATGCCATTCCTAGGATGGCTCTTTCTTGAAACTGTGATCTGATCATTTTTAAAGACGTAATAATGTGAAGTAAGAAGTGGTATACAGTCCCTTTGGTACTGGTAGAGAATGGCAAAGTAGAGACTCTGGGATACTTCCTGCTGTGTCACTGGTATTAAACTAAGTCCTACACAGTAATAGCTTAGCAAATATGAACTCAGTCCTTGAATAGCCACAGCCTGGAGCCCAAATATCAGTGCTCTGTTCCAGGTCAAAACAGGTGACCTACAGAAGGGCTGAGTGGAAGCAGTCCCGGTTTGCACTTGGCAGCAGGATGCAGAGTGCTGCTGCAAGCGCCCCTCGGGCCAGCCCTGCAGGGGTGCCTCCCAGCAGGTCCATGCTGTCCTGGCTATACTCTTTACACCTCTTTAGTCGCAGCCTTTGCCTGAACACTGTCCTGTCCAGTGGCTAAGCAGTTTTGTGTATAATGCAGGGGGTCTAAAATTTTTCTTCAGCCATGGAAATACAATGATTTCCCTAATTTTTTTGTTCCTATATGTCTAGGAGATCTAAAGGTAAGGTTTGAACTTAAGGAAACAAAGTAAAACAGATGAAGTCTAGACCTGAACACTGTCTCTTGTACTGTTGTAGACTTGCTGTTCAGGGCGCGCGCTCTTTCTCCTATGTCCCTTTTCTGTCTCAATAACTTTTTTTGACATGCAATGACAGATACGTTAGTTGTCTAGGTATTGATTAAAGATTGTGCAGAAAGCCACAAACAGATTTGAGGCCTGGGATGTTTAGAGGAGAGCCTTAGCGGAGAGCCTATTTAGCTTTATCAGGAAGAAGGTTAAGAGTTGATTTGCTTAGTATAAAATACCCTCATGGTAAGACTGTACTGGTCACCAAAAAAATGATTGAATGGCTCAAGAGAATGTGTGGAGACTGGTGAAGTACGTCTCGGCCACCTAGAACCTGAGGCTAAGCAAGCTTAAACTAGAAATCTGGCTTATACTTTGAAAGGGTAGTATACTGCGAAGAAAAACCTCCTAAGGAGTGATTGTTCATATCCTCTTCTTTAAGACAAGACTGAATAACTTTTCAGAAAACACATTTTAGCCAGGTATTTACTTAAATAGATGGTTATTTAGTTCTATATGGGCTTACTGAGTTGAAATTAAAAGGGTGGTGATACATCGGCAATTAAAAAGGGTGATTGTAATGGTCCATTCTTGCCTTAAACTCTCTGAATCTGTAACAGACCAATTTCTCACCTGCATGTGCCAGATGCATGGATACTCAAAACTGGGCCTAGGTCTAAGCCAACAGCCATGAATCCTAGAAAATTCAGGATATGATGGAGAGTAGGAACTTCTGTGGACCTTTCCCCACATCTACCTACCTTTTCCATGGGGGAAAGAAACATTCGCAGTGCTCTTAGACAATGCTGCAGGTAGAAGTTGGCTATCACCTTCTCCTTGTCCTTAAAACAGTTGTTTTGTTGTCATCCTTGTTGATGAGAAGAGGACATACCACCACTTCTCCTGTTGTTGTGCATAGTGAGTAATAGGAAATATCCTGATGATCAGGTGCTTTGGAGGGTTGTCATGGAAGAGGCTGACCAGCACCTACTGTTCCAAAGGCTGAGTCTCTCTTGTAGTTTCCAAGTAGTTCAAAGCTGCCATCCACCTGCTCTGTCTGCCAGTCAAGACAATCATGTTCAACTTTCTGTTTCATGGGCAGGGAAGTACATGAGAATTTGGACTGAAGACAATTATTACCTGCAACTGCATGCTGCCAAGATGCGGTTACAAGTTGGGTTTCAGTTTCACGCTGTAACTATTTGGACTGGCTGTGGCATTTTGCTCAATGTTTTTCCTTCATGAAATCCATCTGCTGGTATCTTCTTACTTAAAAAACATATTTTGCATGCAAGTTCCACAAATAGCCCAACTCCCACCTTTTTAAGGAAATACAGCTTGAGTAGCCATGTGTGCTGAGCAGCGGTGGTTGGAAGAGTGGGAATGTATTACTGTGAACATAGGAAGGAGATGGGATTAGGTACGTGTTGCCCATTGCTTCCATTATTTCAGTTGGAGTTTGGTGTGCAGACCTAGCAGTTGGGTGACCTAAGTGAGGCACCTGAAATTAGAAACCACTTTTAATGAACACTGTATAAATAACATTAGTATGAGGGATTAAAGGAAGAGCATTGAAGGAATTTGGGCATGGGGTTGATGGTTCTCCTTACGATGCTCCTTCGAACCTGTGACCAAATCCCACTGTTTACCCTGCAGTATTACTTACTCTGCTGTGCCAAGGCAGTTGTCTGTTTTGGAAGAGGTAACAGTTTCACATATGTACCATATTTCAAGAATGATTGATTGGCTTCAAGGAATCAGAGTTTTAGTTACACCTAGGTAATTCTGCTAACTAATAAATATACTTAGCGCTAACCTCTTTGTGGCTACTCCAGAAATATCTGCACACACAGACTGAAGGATTCCCTATGCTTTTAACTCTTTTTTTTTTTTTTTTTCCTTGCTAATGTCAGTGCTGGGATCCTCTGTTCTCTGGTAAAGGTAGAAGTGGCATTGTTCCTCTTTTTAGGACACGACGTGCTGCCTGCACATTTCTACCTCTGAATTCACAGCTAGGCTTCACCCAGAAGGTACCGACATAAATTATTTAATTTTGTGTTTTGAAGGTTCCCTCTGGTCATATAAAATAGATTCCATTTGAAAGTGTTTTTCTTAATCAATTTTTCTATTAGCATTTAAGCCATAAAGTTGTGCTGAATGCACTTGGATAGGGCATACCCTTTCAAGTAATTTTTGTGTTAAGAACCTTAAACCAGATCTGTTTAACAAATGTTCAATGAACATGTTCTCTGCTGCTCCTGTGGTAGTGCAGTGTTGTGATATTTCTACAGAAAGGCATACTGCAAGCAGTTTGGACCTGAGAAGCGGTTAGCAATGTGTGGAATACAAGTCAGGGGCTCTGCTGTGAATTCCTCTACGAATCTGTTATGTGATCCTGAGGAAGTTGTGTTGCCTGTCCATTCCTGCTGCTTCTCCGTGTCTCATCTGCTGACAGTACTCTACTTAACGTGTTTCCTTTGAAAGAGGTAGTAAATATAGCATTTTTAGGGTCCAAAACTGTAAATTTTTCAACTCGTTTTATATTATACCATTCCAGTTGGATTACATAAGACATATAAAGAAGAATTTGGTCTTCACCTGTTGGTATCACACATCCTGAACCAGACTTACAAAGGTATTTGCATAAACAAGCCACAGACACATAACCTCATGAGGGTATTTGCTCAAGTGTGGTTTTGAAAATCCAGCTCACTGTGTGCAGGCGTTGTGTTAAATATGTCTTGTTCAAAAGTATCGAGCACATTCAAGTTGACAATTACGAATTCCCATGAGAATATAAAATGTTGCATCTTACAGGAAAAAACCCATGACAGAACTCCCACATTCAATGCTGATACCACACACTGAAGTACTTCTTAGTCGGCCGCTGACCAATTCTGCTTAGCAAGTTAATTTAAAAATACTGTTTATTTATATCGTCCATTTGTCTGCATGGTAGGAGGTAATAGTTTCATTTTGACTGACTACACCATACACCTTGTGCTGCAAAGCAGTAATTGTTTGAGTTG
The DNA here is from genome assembly GCF_965638725.1 of Aptenodytes patagonicus. Lineage (NCBI taxonomy): Eukaryota > Metazoa > Chordata > Aves > Sphenisciformes > Spheniscidae > Aptenodytes > Aptenodytes patagonicus. Next base: position 99,972,744 of record NC_134951.1, read on the forward strand.
ATAAAATTTCTCTCAAAAAATTCTGCTGAGTGCAACTTTAAAAATCACACGTTGAATGAGTTAAAAAATGCAAAAGTTTGCTTTTCCTCAAGTTTAATTACAGAAACCATTTAACTGCTTAGACCTCCCCAAAACCAATCTTTCTGAATAATATATAAAGATTCTGCTCAGTATCTATGCACTATATGTGTGTATATATATTTACATAAAGTGTTACTGCAAAACCCCATCTTCATTGTGTAACGTGATGTGAAATATGGTCACCAGCATACATGTATGACAGTAGGCTGTGCAGTGGAGGCAATGCATTGATAGCTGCCTTAGCTTTCCCTGTATATCTGAGGTGGCATGTACTATATAAGTCTGTATCTAGATAATCTATGCAGGCTCTACCACAGAAAGCACAAAGAGCTTCATCTACAAAATGTATTTTACAGAGATTTCCATGGGGAAGGAAGCATCTAAATAGCTTAGTAGCTCTGGAATCAAATATATGGCAATTCAGAGATTTTTCGAATGGTGCTGTATTTGCTTCCTTTTGAAAAATGTAGCTGGATGATGCCTGTGCCCATCTTTCAGACAAACAACTATTCTGTTGAGCGTTGCTGCTCATCCGGATGAGATCCAAAAGCAGAGCTCCCGCTTCACTAGGCTCTGCCATGCCGCAGCCAGTGATGGACTCTTCTGGCTGTGATGTCTTATGTCTTCCGATGGATGCCATTCCACTAAGCAAAAAGAAATACAATATTCATAGGGAGGAAGAGAGAAAGCAAGGAGCTATGTCTCTCTTTCTCAATGATGCTAGCATGCAAGCAGGAATACAGGCACCTGGATTTTGGTCCCCACTCTCCTTTTCAATATGCTACACACGACCCAGCATCTAACAGAGAAAAGGAAATCTCTTTTCAGATATCAGATCCCATATTTAGAAATTAGCATCAAGTTCTGGTTTTTGTGTGCCAAGAAGCCCCTGGCTAGCTGAAGAAGCTATCTCGCTACTCCCACCTGTGGATCTTGAAATCTGTACCTAGTTTCATAATACTTTAATGGTCTCTTTAAATGAAAAAGCAATCTGCTGGTCTCCTAGAAAGATTTTGATAGGTCAAATGTAATTTTCCATGTAGGATTTGGCCAAGACATATAAACTACTGTCTGCAAAGTAGTGAAAGCTTTGGGGCCTTAAAATGATCATTAAGTAGTATCTATAAGCCTCTATTTTTGTCTCAGATAAATATCTGTGCATGCTGCTGCTCTCATTTAGCAGCACTGTTAAACACTGTCTCAGAAATTTTACTGTTGCATCGCCTCAACTCAGCTGCAACTGCAGATTAAAGAAGGAAAGCAAAGCTTCCTCTGTTTTCTGCAGCTCATATACTATAAGCATTACAAGGATAAAATAAATGGGGGGGCAGGAGGGTGTCAGCAATAAGTATTTTCTTTGTGCATTTTAATAGAGATGTCCTGCTACGTGGAAGCCTGTGTGTGGCTTAGTAATAGCCTTCTCTGTGTTGCCCTAGCCACTACTCATCATTTGCTACACATCTAGTGCTAAAGGCTGGACCCTGCTTCGTTACACATTGTCTTAACCTTGCTTTGCCCTTCTACCTGACAACAGCCGCTTTGTTTCCTTTCGCTAACAGTCAGACATCACAAATTCCTTCTCTCTAAAGCCATTAAAACAGAACCAGCACCACCCCAAGTGATTTCAGAACTAACTGATTTAGATGCTGGAGTCTGCTGCAAGGCCAAAAATAACTCCCCGTTTCTTTCTCCTTCATTGGTGAAAGTAGAGGAGAAAGTGGCCAATGACAGAGACGCAGATCCCCCGTAGGCATCGGAGACAAATCTATTTCGTGGCAGGAAAAAAAATAATGCTTTCGAAAAATGTTTCTTTGCTCAGGCCAATAGATACAGAACTGCTGCATGCAATTTTGCTGAACCGATGGTATCACTTGAATGGCTCACGGACTACATAAAATGCATTATATAATTATATTTTTAAACACTGTCCCCAGCTGTGCTGATGCACATAAAAGCTGTGTTTACAATGGACTCTGCACATGTAATTATTTTGTGGCACTAGCTCTGTGCATTTCCTTGATGGATGCTCCATGGTGCATAAAATTGTAGCTTTTATCATAGATTCTTGAATATATTCTTTGGCTGTTTCAGCTTTAAATACTCTGTTGTCCTCGCATGGGTGAACAGGACTGATGCCTGGAAGGGCTAAATTATAGCATCTGAGGGAACACCTTTAAGTCCTCTGGGAGCAGCAGAGGGGCAACATGATGAGTGTTGAAGTCGAGGCACCTGGGTCACGGGAAGCACTGAGCAGCAGAGCTGCCTGCTCCTCCATGAGAGGTTTGCTGTGCTGCTCCTTCGGATGGAGCGACGGCTCCACTCCTATTTGGCCTGCACATGTTCATCCCGGCCTAATTAAAGCTGCATCGACCCAGCCGCTTTGCAGCACAGGGAGGCTAGGCAATGCCTTATGCCTGTGTGAGAGCAGGAGTGAAGGGGCTGGAGGCTGCCGGTGCAGAGTCAAAGAGAACATGGCCCCGACTGTTGGGATCAAAGAGCAGCTTTGATTTATCTTCCATTCTGTTTGTATACAGCGAGCAAGCTCCCAGCATTTCACTGTGAGCTCTCCCTTGTCTGTTCTCCGTTCAACTGCAGAATACCTAATACTTCTTTATGCTAGCGCAGTAGTTGATCTGTAGGACCCAGCGAAGAGGACAGTGGGATATTTATCTTAGATCTGTTCCAGTATTCTTGAGTATTAATATCGCTGTGAAAACCTAGCTGCTGGAAGGATTGGTACACATCACAGTCCAAGAGTTTTGCCTGCCAAGCAGTAACACTTGGAAATAAATAAAGACAAAAAGTAATACAATATTCTGAACAACAGCTTCAAAATGATGGAATAGCAGCATCATGGGTAGCTACCTTTTTTTTTAACTATTGCTGCAAAGAACTGGCAGACTTCTATTGTTAATAAGTAAAATGGCTTGGCGTTTTACCTCTCATCCTTGGCTAGCCTTGGATATGAGACTCCACAAAGGAAATGCAGATTTTGTTGTGAGCCAGTCTTTACTGGCAGGTGTTTGGTTGGAAGTCAGGTCTGCTTCCTGGTAGTAGGTAGCTTGAATTCCTTTGTTATCATTCCTTGCCCTTTTCAGTCCTGTGTTTGGTCATGGAAGCTGGAAGCGTATGCTTCCCAAAGGACAATTGCACCTTGTAAAGTCGTAATTGGTCTAATGCCGATAGTGACCAAATTATTCCATAGCAAATGGTCTGACTGTTGGTAAACCAAGTTTTCCACCTTCCCATGAATATAGTCTTTTCCCATCATGGAAACTGTTCAGCTATGGATGTCCTTACCATTCCCTCTGTTTGGCATGTGAAGTTTACATACCAGCTTCTAGGCTGTTGATGCGTTTTGCACCAAAGGTGATGGAAGAACAGTCTTTGGAGTGGAAAAAATGTGGAACTGCAAAAGTTTATTGTATGTTTGTTTGCATAGTTTGCCTTTCAGATAAACCACATCCCTGCAAGTGTACTGGTAGTTGAAAAAGAGTCCTTGGATAACCTGCACAGAAGCTGAACCACCAGAGGTGCTACTTCAGAAAAGCAAGCAGACGAAGGTACCAGAAGCAGTGCAGGGGAAACGCTTCTGGAGTAAGCACCCCCTTGTATTGTTCATATACGTGTCCATCCTTTTTCTGGATCACAAGTTGTTATTATTATATTAGAGATAATGTGGCTTGTACATATGAAAAAAGGGTACATTTCTCACTGGGTAAGACATACTTCTCACTCAAGCACGAGAGTATTATTTTGTAGAAGGGTTTATTTCCTTCTATTCCCTTACTCTAGAGAGCCCTGCTTGAGAGTCTATCAGCCATCTAGGCCAAAATATGTTTTTCAAATGTGTGATCATCTTATACAAATCAGCATAATTCCACGTGCTTTGATAGAGCTATGACTTAAGCCAGTAGAGGATCTAACTCCTCGGTATTTTATGTAACATAAACCCTAAAATTTGTGATCAGAGAAGAAATATTTCTAGGTATAACACGCTTGCATCATTACTCTCTCACATTAGTTGCAGTCCCTTGCTGCAGCCACTTATGCAAGACTTTTGTGTTTATCTTTACAGTACATGGAGATAAGAGTTGCCTGTCTTTTGCAAAGTGTTAGTGTTGCATACAGACAAGAGTAGGAATCCACACTGAAGTTAGTACTAATTTTGCAGTTCACAGGAACAAAACAGTCCTCTTAAGACTACTGTTTGAACCCTGACCTTTGCCTTTTTGTGTTTCTAAGTCACCAGAAGCTTCTGTTTCCAAAAGCAAAGTAATGCTTTCAGACATCAAAGTTCAGTGTAAATGATGTTATGGCTATAGGGGTTGAGGTGTCATCTTTGTTGCAGTAAGCCCCTCTTGGAAATGTCCAATAAAGCCAGAAAGAAAATGGGACTTATTTTACAGATTCTTGGAGCACTATAATTCCATTCTTGCTATATTATTATCTGTGAGAAGCTTTTTCTTTTTTAATTCCATAAAGCTTTATCACTATATTATCTGAGTAGCTAAGTACTCAGATTATATAAGTTGAACATAATAGGATGTCTGTAAAACTTTGCTGCTTACAGCCTTGGAAATTTCTACATTGCTTTTTATGGTGACTCAGCTGCAGATCTCCCATATGATCTAGGAGAATGCGTGGTGGGGTGGGATTTCCATCCTTCGGAGGAGTGTAGCGTGGTCCTCAGGTATGACCTCAGCAGCAGCCTTAATCTCCTCCCACATCCCCTGGACTTCTCTGGGCAATCTTTAACTGCTGATCAGCGGATGCTCGCTGTAGTTCCTGTCACGCATTTCAGTTCTGTCCTTCCAGGAATGTTTACCTTATGTTTTCAAAGCAATCCACCTTTTGATTTGCACAGCAGGAGAATTCGCCTGTTGTACCAGATAGCAACCTCAATATGTACTTTCACAGTCTATTTCTTACAGAGGATATTTTTGGCCCTTCAGTGATGTTTTAAGAATAATTCTACCAGTACTATTTTTATGCTATGTATAGCTTCACGGTGCATTACTAACTATATGGCCAGGCATAGTACATGCAAGCTACATGGCAAGGTTTACTGCCCAGTAGGAACAGAAGCATGTATTTTGAATAGATGTATATTGGGGAGAAAAAAAAAAAGCATTCAACTTCAAAGGTACAGGCTTAGGACCTTTATTTCTTCTCTTGGTTCTCCCTTGGTTTTGAATGAGGTTCAGCATCATCTCACTTGGAATCTCACTGCAATAATGTGGGCTCAGAGCAGCTGTTTTTTACTTTGCCTTGCTGATGACAGTCAGGAGATAAAATGCAGAGGAGTAAATTCTGCCTGGCTGCTACAGGTTGCATCACACAACCACTGGTAGGTCTCTGAGAAGTGTTACTGATAGCTAGATTTTATCTTGGTAGGGGTAAGAGCTCATGAAACGGGATGGCTCAAGGAATGACTAAGGAAAGCTTTATGATGAAACTTCTGTCTAAGCCATGTCAACTGTGACCGAAAATTATCATCGGAGGGTTATTTGACAGTCTAGGGTGTGTGAGCAGATGCCCTGAGTCCAGCTTGTTGTAGAGATGTGTCTTCAACGTAAAATCCACTAACTCAGTTTGTATCAATTAATGTCAGTGGGGAAAACCACAAATGGTGATGTGGCATGGTGGTGAACTACGCTCTTACCCCTCAAGTGGCTTCTCCGATTTAGAGCTGGGCCATTTAATGAGGCAGATGATATTGCTGTTACCTTGTGTTTTTTCTCTTCTGTAGATAAATCATTCCAGTCAGATGTATACACACAGCTGTGTTTTGTGTGTTCACGCAGAAACGCAGATCCCAGTTCTCTCAGGAGCAGTCCCAGCTACTCAACTGGGACTACATTATCAATACAGGCATCATAATATTTAGCTGGGCCTCCTATGCAAATGTCACGGGGAGTCCCCCTGCATGACTCTAATTTATTAGTCTACCAAAATACCCTTCTTCAGCTCCTTGATCCCAGTCTCTGGGATTTACAATGCTTTAAGGGGTATCTTTGCTTTTCTTGTGACACCAGTAGCTCCTGTACAATCCCAAATCATTAGTTACGCACTTAAGTCAATGTAGAGGTTTCACCTAGTGTATTGACTTAGTAGCGCACAGTAAAATTACCTACTGCCTTATTATGCCAATAATCATGTCCTGCTTTCTGTAAAGCAATGTCCAATTTCCCTATTTCTGCCATAAAGCATTATTTCCCCTGAAGAAGAACAAACTCCACCTTTTGGGCAGGGTTGCAAATGAGGCAGGATGCGCTCAAGGTGCAGGGGGTAGAAAGGGGATGTTTGCCAGCTTTGCTCTAGGGAGTCGGGAGACAAGGTGGGAACTGGGGAAGTCAGAGCTTTAGCCTTGGGTCTGATAATGATTTTCTGTGTGGCCTTTTGTAAGCTCTTTCATGTTTCCACCTCATTTTGCCCAAACCTAAAATGGAGTTCAACATCGTCACTTCTCTAACACCTCCCCCTCCCCCCCCCCCCCCCCCCCCCCCCGAGTTGTGAGAAGGTTTAATGTTTATCTCGGAGGCTTTGAACAGTATCATACATCCAGGGAATGTATATGGGCATTCAGACCCCAGAATGAGCTTTACAAAATCATCAGCAAATAAAATGGCGCTTATATTAATCATTAATTTGCGATTGGAACAGGCTACGTGGTTAACAAACCTGCAAAACAAGCTTTGTTTCATTGGCTTGAGCTGCTTTATAGTTCTGTTTGTGTATGTGGAAGTGATGTTCAGTCTTTTTAAATGAGTCACAGGACTGGAAGAACAAAAATATTTGATGGTAACATATAGCAGCAAAACAATTACTCTCTTCATTCTGACAAGCATGATAACCAGAATAGCTAGTTAGAGCTAGAGGTCTAGGCTGGTAGTTTCTTTCCATGTATCAGGGATTTTAGATCTGCTTGCAAGACAGTGAAACAGAACTGAAATGTCATAACAACAAAAAGACAACATTCGCTCAAACAATAAAATCAAGCATGCCTATTAGGGTACAACTATTTACACTTATGAAGGCTCTCCTGGTCAGTGAGTCCATTCAGTATGCTCACACAGCGCAGCCTTGTCTAGCAGCTTTCTGTACCTTTATCCAGAGGAGGCTCCTTTCCACCCTGCTTGCTGCATTGCACCACTGATTTAGTGAAGACATCATCCTCATAAGGATGCTCTTCTAACTCACCTCTGAAATCCGCTTGCTTTTCTCCTCTGACAATTAGGTTTAAATGTGCTGCAGCAAAGTACTCATCCTTAGCAGTCGTATGGCTTTTTAAGTGATAAACTGCATTAGCAAATTCCTTATTAGATAATCTATCAAATGAGGTCATACATAATTTTAGCAGTCTCATCTTGATTTGTAGCATGATCGCAGCAAATTACGCATACACAAACCAGCATGATGGCTGTCAAAGTCAGGTATTTTTACTCTGCTAAAAAAGCTATTTCCAGGCCAGCCCAGTGGCCTACTGGTAGCACTCTGCATCGCCACGACTTGCCCCGTTTGTGTTACAGCCCTCAAGCTCACCCCTCACCTCTTATTAGGACTGATGAGAGTTCGAGGCGGTAGTCTAAATCCTTGCTTCATACCTCCTAACAATAATCCTTAATGGTGTTTATTCTGACAGGTTTTCCGTACTCCCCTTAAGTAGGGGCATCGGCTTGCTAAAAGGGTAAGCTTAGGTATGGGGAAACTGGGGCGGCGGGCTGCTGATCTGCTCCCTGCCTCCCTTCTGTGTTCCCAAGGGAATGAAAAGCTAGTTGGAGTGAATCATCAGGCAGCGTTGCGCACGACTGTAACAGAGTCTGCTTCCTGGTCCAGGCTGCTCGGGCCGGTAGAGGCTTGGTCGCCTGCACCCACAGGCACTGGAGGAGGCAGTGCTCTGTCTCCTACAGCCATCTGCATTGAGAAGCCGTGCCACCTGCCTCGCTACAAGCAGCAGTGATGAAATTCAGGGAAAATGGGAGGGACCTTCAGGGACAAACGCTGTTTCTGAACTGCACTTCGCTACCGCTGTTGCACTTCCGCTCCTACACCTGGCGTCTAGCCCCCGCGCTGCAAGTAAATTGCTCCTGGGATCCAGAAGGGACATGATTCCTATCCCCCAGCTTCAAACTTCTTTTGCAAACATTTCATCCATGGAGATTTATGTGTAACTGCCAGAGGGGGGAGCTGCAATAAATTATCTAGTCTTGCCTTTCTCTTCACCTGCTCTTACCTCACATTGGTATTTCTAGGGTTTGAGCTGTGTGAAGTGGCAAGAGTACGTCACCTGCATGTCTCTGAATAAGTTATGTCTCTCCCACTGGACTTATGCCCAAACCCTGTCCATGAAGGACAAAGCGGGCCGGAACAAGATGTGTTCCTCGGCATTCCAGGCATCTGCCCCTAAGCTGTAAAATAAAAACTAAATGAAAATCTGAATAAAAATTTCCCCAAGAGATGTAAGATTGTTAGATAAGCCTAACTATTGCTGCATGAAAACTTCTTGAAACGCTTAATACAAAGATCTCCACATTGTCTTTGCAGGAAGATTCCTGGAGTGAGAGACTGGAAGAAATCAAAGTCATTTATCAAAATGAGTAAGCAAAGGGCATGCTTGCAGCGGATGGCACTGCCGTTTTGCACACCCTATGGTAATTTTGCCTACTCCTACTAAATGAGCTTTTCATGCATATATATATATATATGCGTATGCATATCTGTCATGAGTAAAATCTATTGTACCCACAGTTGACAAGCTGTGTGTGGCAGATTGCAGCAGGGCTTGGGGAAAGAAATTCATGACCCAGACTAAGAGCAGAGTATAGGACTTCCATCTGGAGCCCATCAGCCAAAATAGCAATTGCACCTCCTCACCACAGCAGTACCAACACCGGTCTGGGGTCCCTCTTCTCTCCCCTCCTTTTATCCCTGCCAGGGGTGGCTGAAGATGCAGCAGAGAGGATGATGAGAAGGGGTTTTTTTCTTTGGGGTGCAAATACAGGGTGAAAATTGGGTGAGCGAATGAGCAGCTGGGTCATGCCAGCCCCGAGTGAGGCCGTGCCACAGGATGGAGAGGGGTGAGTGGGCAGGGCTGGCGAGCTTGCTGCAGAAGGGGTGAAATGCCCCCGAGTGCCTGAGGATGTGTGCTGAGGCAGGGCGGGGGGGCTCTGCAGACACCCCTGCAGACCCCGCAGCACTGCCATGCAAACGGCAGCCTCTCACCCAGGTCTGTGCTTCAAGGGCACATTCCTCAGCGGCCACTGAGGAGCACTGACCGAAACTGTAGCTGGAAGCACAGCAGAAAGTCTCCATTGGTGCAGCAGGCACTGGGCTCCCCGAGAGCCCTGCCTGGCTCCCTCGCTGCTCCAGCCCCTGGACAGGGACCCCCCATCTCCCCGTTTTGCCTCCATGGGGGTGCCTGGGGAAGCAGCTGTGCCACCCCCTGGGCAACATGGGGTGATAGGGGCCCCCCAGCAGCGAGCGGCCCCGGGTTGGCCGCTCCTTCTCTAGACCTGCCTCTGCAGAGGTGTTTGCAGCCATTGGCACAGGCGCTGCAGAGCTGGTTGCCTGGCAGCACGAACGCGTCCTCTTCCCCATGACAAACATCATCTCCATCGACCCAGACCACCTCCCGTTTCAAATGTCTGCGCAAGCTGGAGAGACCAGCAAGGGAAAACGCGGCTCACTGAAATGAGCCGAGCAAGCCCCGTTTCATGATTTGGGTGATGCAGGGACCCTTGCTCTAAGTGGCTACCCCACAGGTGAATTCATCCAGCACAATAAGCAAAATGCCGTTGTGCTCGGCAATTCAGCCCAGATTAGCACTAAGAGAACAAGCCCCCTTAAAGAAACACATGCTAATTAGAGTGCATGAATATTTAGCTTTCTGCAAAACTGTCAGAGGAAAAGCGATTGTGAAGCTAAGCCCAAGGTCTGCCTTCTTGCGTCTGGGTCTTCAGTTCCTGCTGAAAACACGCTAATGTGTGTGATGTGCTGAAAGAAGGCAAAGCGTTGTATCTCGGAGCACAGTGTTGCTCCAGGTCTCTGTGGCTTATAAAGCGTGTGCAGCGTGTTTATCAGCTCCCAGCTTGGCACTCAGCCTCCGAGCATGCTGCTGCATTCAGCCGCTGTGCTGTAGTAACTTAGATGCTGGATATCGCAGTGATCACAGGATTATGAATTTGAGAGACATAAAAATTACCCACTTCAGAGATATCCATCTTTCTTAAAAGAAAGAAAACCATTATGAGTCAGGCACGTTACCCGCCAGCAGCCTACTGAAGACAGCTGTCTTCTGCAGAGAGGTGGAGGACAGGAGGATGCCTGATGAGTGCAGCAAGGGTGAGGGCATAGTCTGGGAATGGAAGGGGAAGACTAACTACATGCAACCACAGAGCAGCTGTGGTCGGCATGCCACAGTGCCAGTGCTGTGCAGGGAGCACATGGGAGAAGGAGCTAGTGGACTCTCTGCCTAGGGGGCTGTGGTGTGCTGCAGGGATGTGGATTTGGGCTGCTCAGGCTCTGGGAGAAGCTGGGTTTGATGGAAGTGTGAAGGTGCCCAGCTCTGCTGAGCTCCACACCACCACAGCTGACTGCTGCATTGCAAGGTAGGGTGGGTATCTCTGTGCCAGGGCGCAGTTACTTGTAGGGACATAGCGTTATGAGACCCTCTCTTCCTGTCTGCAGGAAGGCTGAAATCAGTGGGACCTATCAGTCATTTTCTCAGTCTACTTTGAAACAGAAGATTTGTCCCAAGGAGGCTCAAGCTACATGAAAGCAGGCACACCAAGTGCAAAGGCAGCTTTCTTCTGACTGTGACTGCTTGACATGATGTGGGAATGAGCATCACACCATCAAGGAGCTGCAGCTCCATCCTCTGCAACACCAGCATCAGCCCTCCCCACCTAGGGCGGTGGCGACGGCTCAAGGGAGCCAAAGCCTGGGCAAAAGGAGAGGGGCAGAGACCAGCCGCAGGGAGGTGCGTGGCAGGGGAACGCAGCAGCTTGTCAGTTTTCAGGTAAAGAAGGAAATCTCTGGTGGGTGCTGCATGAGAGGAGCTGCGGCGCAGCAGGCAGGGGTATAGCTGTTGAGGTTGGGAGGAGGGTGGGGAGGAAGGGCTGCTATTTAATTGCCAGCCCCGGTTCTATCAGCAAATACAAGGACGAGCTGTCGCTGGTGTGGAAGATAGCAGATGGCCTAATTGTGAGATTCTCCCTTGCAAGAGCAAAATTATATACTGTTTTTAACATCTTTGCCTAGAGCTGAGTGCTAGCTTCAGATACTACCAAGATATACTGTACAGAGGCACTTTGTGCCAGAAATGTGCTCTAGTGATAATCATGAGAAAACTGTGCTTGAAGTGACATTTTAAAAAATAATTATTATGGCCCGTTGCTGTTAGTCACATATCCCAAAAGCTGATCTGGCTAACGGAGCTTTTCAAAGCATCTTCTGCTCGACATATCATCTGGAAATTATGCCATCATTGTGTCACCATGTCTTGCCTTGTAACCACCAGGACATTATCTATGTACACACACCATGTTTTCCCTCTTCTTGGGGGAAAACAATTCTCTCTGTCTTCTCATTTTTCTCATGCCGCTTCAGCTGGTTTCGTGCAGATTCTTGCCTCAGCCATTTGCTGGAGAGCACAGGCCTTACTTTCCCAGAGACAGCTATGAAGCATGGTCATCTCATCTCTCCTTGTGCGAAGCCCCAGGCAGCACCACCACTGCAAAGGTCCAAGGTGCCCTGTAACAGCTCAACACTCTGTAAAACTCCAGGCCTGTAGGCAGAGACGGCAGCGCTCGCCTGTGTCACGCTAATATCAGGTGCTTGAAACTTTATATTGAAGGTGCAGGGTCGTTACTGGTGAGTCGTTATGGCAGGTGCATTTTGTCAGCTCCAGCTCTGATTTGACAACAGGGGAGAGGGCAGCGCCTTTCTCAGCTGGGTCAGGTTGTCAGAGGAAACTCTGGTAAGGACTTAAGTGGGAGAGAAAACTTTGACTAACCTGTAAATCTGCTTATTATTACTTATCAGTAACTGCAAAACCCAGGGCAAGGATCAGCTTGGGATAACGAGCTCTTTTCTTGATTTTTTTGCAGGCCACTGGATATATTTTTAAGGACTTTTGCCTGCTGAGTGTACCATGTGCTGTCTCTTCCTGCTAGTCCTTTAAACTTCATCATGTTTTTTGGGTTTTTTTGGTAATAAAAGGGCTGTAATGGGTTATCTGTAAGCTTTGTCTCCTAAAGTATTAGGATGTATTAAGTCTTCTTTAAATCTACCTTTCCCTTACTGTCCATCCTCAAAAGACTCTTATCCATGCAGTAGATGTCTATGCTGCAGCAGTCTGTCCTCCTTCCCCTCCTCTGCTCTTACTTTCTTCCCCCCAGTTTGCTCAGAAGTCTCCTGCCAAAAATCCCACAGCTGTGGCACACCAGCCATCTCTCTCAAATCCCACTGATTTCATGTCTCTCTCAGCCTCCAATTAAATATCCCTATCTTCCCCTTCAAGGCCCTCCGTAATGTTACTTTGCCTTTGATCTCGTTCCTCCCACTCCTCCTCCTGCCTGTATTCTCCCGGTTATCCCTCCTTTCTGCTCGTTTTATCTTGTTCTTGGATGGTTCAATCTTGCTTTTTTCTTCACACTCCTCTGACACCTCAATCCATCTCCTATTTTCTATTAGCCAAACATTTTTCCTCTCGTTCTGTCAACTCTACCTTAAATCCCTCTCTTTTTCTCCCTTGCTGGCGATAACACCCCACGCACACTCACGCAGAGTTGCCTGAGCTGTCGTCCCATGTGGTTTTCCTGGAGTGTGAGTTCTTCACACTAGGAATTTGTGGTTCCCCTACAGTGCATACCCCACAGACACAATCACACAGGGGTCTTTTGAAGAGCAGCAGTCGCTGGTAAGTAACCATTCGTTATTAATCCTGTTGCGTATATGATACACAGAAAACTCTCAACTTTCTCTAGCTGGTTAATAAGAGGAATCTTTTCTATGTTGATGTGAAGGCACACTTCAGATGCTCTAGCTAGGTAAATGCATAAAAATGCATGTTATTTAAACTTATAGCAACTTAAACTTCCTATAGGCAGCAAAGCCATTTGAGAAACATAAATAAGAAGCAGGCTATTAGAAGAGGTTCTGGGTCTTACTTCGCTATATTGCCTTGCACGACCACGTCATCACTGGCTGCGTTCAAGTTGCCTTTAACATCTTTACATTCCTGCACATGACAAACAATAGGGACTAGCTCCCATACAGCAGAGGAAATATAGCAGCAAGTGTCTCACGTCCATTTCTCAACTGTCATCAAATAGCTTTTATTCATGGCATAGCACAAGTGTCAGCCAACTGGCAAAGGCAGCCCACATTAAAAATATTGGGGATTATTCATGTCAACAGACACAAGGGAGCTTTTCTCAGTCAGTGGATCTGCACTAGCGGTGGTATGAAAATGCAGCAGGTTCTCTAGAGTAATCTCAAATCTGAATAACTTCAGAAGGAGGCCAACAGCTGACTGTCACTTCCAAGTACAATTAAAAAATTTATCTAACGCAATTAGACGAGAGTTTGGATAGGTTTAACTGTGTGGATAGATAGAAAAGGCTATACCATAAGGATGTTATGTAGAAAGACTAAGATGATATTTTTTTAAAAAATGCTCAGATTGAAGATGGTCTGCAGGTTGTGAGCTGGTGGTGGCCTCTCAAGTTTGCTTATGATTACATAATTAGCTGATAGGTCCTTGGCCTGTTTGATTGCAGGCATTTACTGTGCCATTTGGAATATGATTTCCATTGGCCACGTGATTTGTCTTTTATGGACAAGGTGCAATTTAGAAATGGATTAATTCTTTCTCCTTTTAAAAGACAAAAAAAAAATCCCTGTTTAACTGAAAACACCTTTTACTAAATTTGTGAGAATATTAATAGAAAAAAAATAATAAGATGGACACAAGCAGTAAAGTTGCTTACCTTAAAAACATCAGGTAAAGGTGGAAAATGATGGAGGTTTCAGATGTCTCAGGTTAACTGTTAAGAGCAATTCCCTGACTGGTTATTTCAGTCCCACTGTATTTGCAGAAGTCTATTATATTCTGTCATCTTGCATTTTTTAATTGTTGCTTTTAAAATGTATGGCCTGCTTCTTTTCCCCCTCAATTATTTTCAACTAGTTTAATTCTCTGAACTTGGTGATGTTATGCAGATGTGAAATCAGGAGCAATTTAAGTGGAAAATAAAAAATTAAGGCCCATGCAAGTTATCATGAATAAGGTGACCTGATCTGCTCTGACACAGATCTATGTTCCATTTATGCTCTGGAAAACTTTGGATACTATATTTTCGTCAAAACCTAATTTCTGTACAAACGTGTGATGCAGAAGAAACCCAACCGGCAAAACCCTCAGATGTATCCCACGGCATCTCCATGACAACATATAGATGCACAGTCTGCTATATACATCGTTATCGGGAGACTAACTGCTCCTAGATTTTTCCCACGTCGAGCTGAAAGGCAGACCGACCAACAGGGTAGCTGGCTGCAGAGGATGTTGCTCGGATTTAAATGTGGAAACCACAGTTCGTGATTCCTGCAGGGTAAACCAGAGGCAAATGGAGCAGCCTTACTGAAGAGGTGAGCCTTGCACTACAGCTTCCCTTGCTGAGGCTGCTTGGTCAAGTAAAGGAATGGGCACTGGCAGGACTCCACTGAGTCTGAAAAGTCACGTGGAGGACCTTTGCAGGGTTCTCAGAGTCTTTCTGAAAGGCCATTAGTGTGACTTACCAGCAGCGTGAGATAAGAACGGAAGGTAATTTGGGTTAATGAGTTATCCTGAGAGGTTTTTTTTTCCTGCACATGTAGAAGGAAAGGGAGAGCGATCCTGTCCTCTCTCCCCGGTGGAGAACTCTGAACTCTGTGGCAAGAGGTTCACCCCCCACTCCCCGGCAGCGCGTAGGAAACCATGGTCAGCAGGCCAGACCAGTGGCACATGCAGCCAAGGCTTTTCCCAGATGGATGGTCTGTTCCTCACAGGCAAAGGATCAGACTAGGACCAAGAAAAGGAACCTGCCACTCACCGTGTGTGTGTGGTTATCTCCCCTTTCGTGGTCGCCAGTGTTCATTGCACTGGATTTAATTGCCCTGTAAGCTTCATGTTAAATCAAACAATAAATGTTGCTGTGTTGTTTACTTGCTTCCCGGAGCAGTTAGGAGTGGGACCTTGGGTCGATGAGCAGTCCCGTGGGGTCAAGAGACTGGCTCTTTCCTTCGGGCTGCTCTGCAGAGGGACTGACCCTGTACAGCTGCAAACGCCATGCTGGGGTCTGCCTTAGGCACTGGTGCTGCAGTGCACCACCTCCCAGCTGGACGCTGGAGTTAGAGAAGTGTGGTAAGGGTGCACTGGCTGGGATAGCTGAACAGCGATAGATTCAGTAAATCCCCCCCTCCTGGCTTTCTTCCTAACCTGTCCTTTCCTCAGCTCCTTCCCCCAGCACCGGTGTGGTTTACATCACTTCATTGAAGGGTGAGCAGCCTCGCCTTCACGGCAGCGTCCAGGCACGCGCACGGCCGCTTCTGCAAAGCAGCTGAAGTGCTGTAATTTCATACTCCAGCTGACGGTGCAGGAACTTGTTCATCTGCCTGTCCCCTAGCGTAGACACGGTCCTGGCTGCCGCGGGCACTCTCAGTGCAGTCGGTGGAGCTGAGTTAGTGTGTGTAACTGCCCGAGTAAAGCAAGGTTGGCCTCTTTATACTTGTTTCTGACTTCTGGATTGGGGAAGTAGTCTTCTGCACTCCTACACCCCCCTAAGTAAGGCACCTTAGGCACCTTACCTCCACTCTCTGCTGCTCAGCGTTCCTTTCTGAGAAACGGAGATAACAATATTGACCTTCTTGATAGAGCACTTTCTTTTTTTTTTTTTTATGAGACGTGCTACATAAAAGCTGATTGTTTGGTTTTGTTCGGCTATAAAAAGTCCTCAGCTTAACAGTGGCACGTTATGTTATCAGCCATAAAATAACCCTTACACTGATCTTTAGCATTTAGGGATAGACCTTTGTTCTGCTTAGTTACTTATAATCTTTGGAGTGGTGTGGCCTGGGTTTGGTCTTTTCTTTGCTGCTCTGTGTGTGTGTATGTATTGTGCACATATGGTTGACTTTTGCTTCTGTTAGGGCCAAAGATCACTTGGTTTAGCTTAACGTACAGATGTCAGTTGGCATCAGCCAAGTGACTGGCCTGTGATGTGCCATTCAGCACATTTCCTATGAAATATAAAGGAAATTAGTTTGCCAACAAACAAGAAACAGAGTAAGAAACTACTGAACCAACAAGGACAAAAAGAAGGACTATGATCCCCAAGAAATAATCTGCCTTTCCTTCAGCATACGCTTTATGAACGTTTTATGCTGATGGCCAGAGCTTGTCCATTCATTGCAGACAGCCTTTTCCTTTACCATAATAACACATATTTCCCTCTATGTAGCCTCTGAAGAAGAAAAGAAATTCCTTTTTTTGTCCATAGGGCAGTTGAAAGCTTTGTCTCCAGCCTGGACAGCACAGTGCAAGGGTGGCAGTGTTGAGGAATGCCCAAGTTCATGGCATATGGCACCTGGGCATGATGGAACCCAGGAGTCTTAGGTAGGTTCCTATTTTACAGCATTTCCACTGCAGTGTCTAGCTACACATGTCAGGAAGACGTAGACAGACAAAAAGCCATCACAGATAATACTAGTTCAAAGCCAAGATAACAGCAGGAGCAGCAAAGTCAAGCCCCAAATAGTTCCCCATGGCCTAATACCTCTTGTTCTGAAAATCAGTGTCTGGAAATGACAGCAGGGTGTACAAAGAGTTGGGAGCCCCTGGTGCTGGGCTGGATGATACTGGAGCCTCAGCTCTCCAGCTACAGTCTCAGGAAGGGGTAGTAGTGGTGGGACAGCATTTACAGCAAGGATGATTGAGTTTAGGGTGTTTCAGTAAGGATTCAGTATATCCTGTGGGCTGGGGCTGATGTTCCTGATGGATGCCAACCATTCAGGTGAGAACAGAATAATTAACCATTCTTTCGCTTACAGATAACTAAAACAATTGGAGCTGGGCAGGCTCCCCATAAGGCTCTTCAGGAATCTGAACTGAGCAGCAGGGTGATTTGGCTAGGGGCTAATCTACCCATTAAGGTAGAGATCAACTTGAAGGCAGCAATTTCCTTGGGGGGTAGAAGAGAGACAGAAACAGGACAGAGAGCCAAGAAGGCTCAGGTGTAGCTGGAGGAGCCCCCAGCAGTGTAACCCCAAACAAAAGCCGAGGGAGGGATTTTGGTCACAGTGCTTTTAAGCAAAAGACACTTGAAACTGCAAACAAAACTCCTTGCTTCTTGTTTGGCCTTTGTTTTAGAAGTTCAAGGACAAAGGGCTTCGTCATTCAGTGTTAATCAAGAGCACTGATGTAAGGAATTACCCGACTCCATCAACATTCTCATGCCAATGGAACCAACGCAAAACAACTCTTGTCCCAAACTGATCGGGGCTGTGTAACTGATATGGGTTGAAAATAATAATGGTCTATATAAAGTTCTTACTTTAAAGACTTGGGTAATAAATACATGCAAGAGTTGAAGGCAGCAAAGAGTTGGATAGGCTATTATTCTCCAATCAATTCAATTTTTAAGCCTTACTTAAAGAATGCTAATTTTAAATGACATATTCTTCTGATCATTTCTACAATTGAGGGGATGTAAATTCACATTCGTAATGAATGCTTTTTTTTAAATATTTGATTGCAGTAATCCAAATGATCCCATTTAATATCAAGGACAGAGCTGGTATCTATTTTTTGATAACTGCTTTGCATAGCATATTCCATATGGTTAAAATTTTTTGAGAACGATTTTAGAAGACACAGCTCTTTGGTAGGACAGTCCTGGTGGCTGGAACAGGCTCCTCCTGCAGACAGAGTGCTGAAAGGCCGCAGCGCTAAAAGTCACAAATTCCAGGTTCTTGTATTTTGTCCTAATAATCTTTTACTGCATTGTTCTAACCTCAAGCATCACCTGTTCGGACTTCAAAGAATAAGATGTGCTCATTCTACCTGTCTCCTCTTTTTAGCTTTCACCTTATCCTGTTGTCAGAGCTGGCAGCTCTTATTCTGGTTCCCAGTCTTCCTGTCCAGTTGTACCTTCTTCAGCCTGAAAACAACCTTCTTCAGCCTCGCAAGATACATTTGATTGGCTTCCCACCCTCAAGGTGATGAGTTTAAAACCCCACAGTCTTTGGAAAATGAAATGAAAACTTCAGTTCTCAGGACTGTACATGTGAAAATCCTGGGAAAAGAGTTTTGGAGGGCTTTTGATCAATGCAATTCAGCGTGATAAAAATCCTTAGAACAATTTAGCTTTTGTATGGTAATTATATGCACTGAGAGTCAATGAGAACATGTAAGAAATGCTATTTGTCTCTATGTGTAATATGAATAATCATATATCATATTGATTCATATCATCATTATCAACATGACAGAATAGGGAAGAAGACAAAAAGCAGATATTGTAGATATGTTGGTGATAATGGGCTGTTCATAACAGGAATATTCTTATGTGTTCCACATAGTAATATGTAAATATTCAGTTGACCTAAACTATTTCAGTTTAGGTCATAAATAGTCTTCTTAAGATTTATAAAAAGATCAAGAATGAGATTTGTAGAAAAGCAGCAGAGTTGAGGGCAGCGCAGATGAGAAGCAACACTGTCCCCTGTGCTGTCTTGAGGCCTCCTGAGCTGAAAGTTACAGCTAGCCAGGTGTCACATGGAATTACAGGGCAACTGTATACCTGCTATCCACTACAGTGCTTTATGGTTAATTATTATTATTCAGATACTATGTTGCCTGCAGTTTGTAGATGCTGAAAGAATTTTAAGAGGGACATAGTCAGAATTTCTCAGTATAAGACCAGGAGCCAAACATTTAACCTCTAACAGAGACTTGCTTGATGGCTTTGGACAAAATATCCACTCTCCCTTTATTCTCTGTAAACAAGGGCTAGGATTTGTGTCTCGTGGGATGTTGTGAGATTAATTTTTTCTTGTATGCATAAACTGTTTTGAAGGTGGAAAGGTCCAAGTCTTATTTCACAACAGCCTTGCAATTACAGTACAAATGGAGCAGACCCCATCTCTTCTCGGAAAGGGACAAACAGCTTGGAACTCGGCAAGTACTCTAGCCAACTAGAACAAAATACAGTTTTGCAGTCCATTGATTTCCATTTACAATGCCAAGTTTTATTTGATTTATTTTTTTAATATCTATGTGCCACAACACCAACTTCCTTTTTTTTCCTTTTTAAATGAAGCGTCACTGGCACGTGGTCCTCATTAGCCTAGAGATATTTTGGATAAGTTAAGACAAAGGATCAGCATGCAAACAAAACAGGGCCGTTTAGGACAGTGTTGATGATGCAGCCCAAAATTGTTTTCTCCTTATGTGCGAGAGTTTAGGATTTCTGAGCGTATCGGACTACTATATAGGTGCATGGACTATGGAGGGGGGTCTCACACAGACGTAGTTAGGGCCAGAATTAAACATCTGGATCCTAGGTGTTGTTTAATGACTGTTAACAAATAATGGTAGCAAATGCATGAATGTTACTTGGGAAAAATTCTGTCCTCCAGTGTGACTCTCCCTGCACTCCCCTAGCACTATGTGGTGCCCAGCACAGTACTGCAAGGCATCAAGCCAGAATCCTCCTGGTGTTGAAAGGCTGATGCTGGGAGTGGATCCTGGCGTGGGGTCCTCTCCATAAAGCCTGGTTTGGGGCCGTTTCACCAACTGGGCATGCACCCTCCCAGCTTCCCTTTACCTGGTGTATGGGTCACTGTTGCTGACTGTGACCATGATTAAATAGTGCTTGCCACTACTGAATGAGCGGAGGAGTCTGAGGCAGATCGGTACAGGTGCCGTTGTCTTGCCTAGAGAAAGTGGGCTATTGCTGCCGCCACAGGGACTAGGAGAGGTGGGGATGGCTGGGGAGGGAGGAGGGAGAGAGAGGGAGTAGCTACTGTCGAGAGGAGCCATGCACTGATACCCTCTAAACCGTCGGAAGAAGCGAAGTTGTTGCTGATAATAGAAAGTACGCACAATACCTAGGGTTGCAAAGAGAATTTGACCTATCAGTGATTAAATATGGGGAAACTTGCATTGTCATTGCTCACACTGACTGGTGCTTATGGGTAAATGGAAGATCGGGCTGTCAGGCTGTCAGCTTCTATGAGCCCTAACTTCCCCCTGAAAGGGAGATGGCCATTTTCGCAATAATGGCCCCAGCTCTTTCGGTTACAGCCAGTCAAGTCCAATGACATCAAATATTAATCTGGCACAGAACTTGGGCTGTCCAAGTACATTTTATAACCAACAGCATATCAAATCCTTTGGACCTGATGACAATCGCTCCTTTGTTGTCACATCAGTCAGTCACTTTAACCCAGATTCTCAGTCAATTCAAAGGAAAGAAAACGGTGCTTCAGAGAACTGACTACAGCAAAAGTACTTTAAAAAAATGAACAGAAGGAAGGCAGGGCTGAAACTCATCATGAAAGGTCCCACCATAAAATCAGGAGAACGCACAAGGAGCCTTAGATGACCTCGCAGCAAGAGGCTGTGTTGCTGTTTTGCGTACGGTTTCTCTGCAGGGGCAGACCTCGGGTCATCCCGAATCTAGTCTTTGGGCTCAGGCCTGATCTGTTTGTGTAACAGCATTTATATTCCTTTTGTAACAGAATTTCTGTCTGTATAACAGAAATTTCTAGCACTATGAAAGCAGACAAACTTCGGAAATCAGATTTCCCAGGTGGAGCATGAAAAGGCAGGTCCAAGGCACCAGCCTCTTCCAGTTGTTGTTGCCTGACCACAGTCCCCTGTAATCTGACAGGCAGATGCCACCTACAGAGGGACTCTGTGTCAGGCAGCTCCTGCCTACATTTTCTCTAGCATCCAGAACTGGCACGATGCTTTGATCCACCTCTGATTTTGCCTGTTGAATGTGCAAGGAAAAAACAACTCTTAAGATGGTTAGCAGAGGGCTGAGCATACAAGCATAGCACATTAACAAAACCACTCCAATTAGCTGGGGGGAGGGAAATGACAAAAATGAGAAGAATTTTGCTCTTCTCTGCGCAAGACTTGAGCCAGTAAGAGAAAATTATAACTTGACCCTAAATTATTCGAAGGAAGCAAAGAAATAAAATATAGGCTAAAGAAGAATTCTTCCTAATAACTTGAACCAAAAGCCAAAGCACATTAATGTATAAGGACTGGAAGATTCAGAGAAATAGCTGGAAGGAAATTGCATGCCTATAGTCTTGGAGGAAAACATAGGAACTCGCTTAATTTAGTAATAAGCCTGGCATGCCTCAAGAAACGGAAAGTTTCTACACTGTATTGGCACCACTCCTGACCTTATCATGTGCAGAATAGATGGCTCAAGGAACAGGTAAGGAATAAAAAGAGGCTTTTTAAATGCTCAGAGGGATTCTGCCATGGAGTTTTTTTAGAAGGTGTTTCTGAGTAGGAGAAAGGGTCAGAAGCCCAGCGTGATTGTTCTCGTTTACAGAGTCACCTATTAAATGATGCTTAGAGGCATAAGCTACCGCAGCTATGGAAAATATTGTACTTCAGGGTGTTTTCTTTAAGCGATCAGCATGCGTGTTTTCGGGTGTCTCCCCAGCCCTTGGAAACCTGGTAAGAACCTTGTGGTATTTCCAAAATTGGGTACAAGTATCTGAGTCTAAGCTGTTTATTTTTATAGAACAAAAAGTCAGCAAATAAAGAAAAAATAGACCCGAACATGTTGCTTAAGGATGTGTCAGAGAACTTGTGACGTCATGCGAAAAGCTACTTCTGTGGCAATGGAGTGCAAAACCCAAATGCATTGCTAAAGCTTAAAAGTAATTACTGTCTGGAAGCCTTGATAATCTCGTGTCTGTTCTAGCAAGTGTTTGAACACACACGCGCGTGCGCACATGCATGGGCCATCTTAGCTGCTGGTTCCCTTTGGGGCAGCTTCAGCTGCGAGGACAAAGGCAAAATAAGCACAGGGATGGGAAGACCCTCTCAATCCTTGGTATTTTAATCACAGGAATTTGCAGTATAGTAGTCAATGCAGCAGTTATTCTGCAAATGGAGAGCTCTGGTCTAGTGCTGTCAGTCTCACACCCACTGTTTGTGAACACCTACATTCCCTTTAAAAATAAAATTGTAAGAGCTCTGAATACAAATGTGCGAAAGTTTTACTATTTAAAGGGATCTTCTGGAGAAACTATGTCAAATACGTAGCTCTTTCTAAAATGCCAGAGGCACCCAGGATTACTCTTCTGCAACCGCTGCTTTCTGTGGCCAGCCGGTACATCCCCTGCGGGGCTACCCCTTCTCCCAACCGCCCACCTCCTGCCATGCTCCGCTTTGCTACTGCTTAGGCAAAAGCGTTTCCCAAAGTTGGGAAAGGACTGGAAATCGCATGGGTTTCCAGCTGGCAACCTTAGCAGTTGCCCTGAGTGATTAAAGCCGGTGGCCTGGGGATGAGCGGCGGGAGGTGCGGGAGGCGTGCTCGCTGCCTCCGAGCGATGTTCCAGAGAGGGAGAAGCAGCCGGAGGGAGAGCGCTGTCGGCAAATACCACCCACCCCAGCAGCACAGTTTTCTGAAGCTCTGCTAGCTTCAGACAAGTGCGGTTGTGGAATATCGCATGTTGTGAGGGTTGTGGAGGTGCGGGGGGAGCGGAGGGAGGCAGGATGATGGAGGATGACAGCGCAGGCACTATGCCAGGTCTGTAGCGCCCCGTTCAGAGGTTCAGGTGCACCCTCGACTGCCCCTCTGCTCGATGTATGTTGGCCAGTTTTAGTGGGCATTTGCACAGTTCTCAGCTTCCTGAAGAAGTGAGATGCCTTCCACTTAGGCATTACTGTTATTTAAAGGGGAAAGCAGGGCGTTTGAACAGGAATGAAGGCATCAACACCTGATATCCCCTTTGCCAGGTAAGCCGATAGCATGAATGGGATGTTCACCCAGTCGCAAGGCGTTAAATATTTCTGCTCTGATTTATGCCAGCTCCGAGCTATTGTCAGAAGAACCATTAGCTGCTTACATCAAGACATTAAGCCAAATCCTGGCTCCAGTGAGGTCAGTCATAAAACTCAAATTGATTTCAGCAGCAATAGAAACTAGACTCCTAGACAGTGGTCAAGAGGGAGGAGTTAGATGGCAGTTTGCTATCACCTAACGGTGCAAGTTTAAGTTAAATTCACTCAAGTTTTGGGACATATTGAAATTGTGCGTGTGAGTGTGCGTACAGCACCGAGGCATGGCAGTTATGGCACTAGGAGACCTAGTGTTGGTAGCTACTGAAAGTGATTTCCAAACTTTCCTGCAAATACAGATGACTATTTTAGGAACTGAGGGACATGGACGTCCTGGCTCCCAGCTGTGTATGACTGACAGTGTCTCGTCTATCTCATATCGCTTAGCGCTGATATTCTGTTCATTTAATTACTCAACCAGACAGGAGTATTAAATGGTATTTCAGAATTCTTTATTACGATATATGCTTTCCAGTAATTACCTCGCTCGTTCTCTGATACTAGTGGGGGAAAAAACCCTCCCCCCGGGTATTTCCTGCCTGTAAGAGTACACACCTCTTAGAAACGGATTTTGTTCTTTAGCCTTTTTTTGTTTCCAGTTGCATGCAGATTGGTCTCAAGAAGATGTGCAAATCTCTGAGAGTGCTCTTCAACGTACATTTACATTTTCCCCTTGCTTTTAAGGAAATGCATGCAGACTATATTTTTTTTGTTTCCTATGTGCTTTTTATTTCTCTGTAACTTCCCGTTGTGACCACTTTTTAAACGCATTATTTTCAGACTCCCTCCGTTCTGCACACATATGAAATAAGTTACATTTTGTTCTATCCTGGACCTAAATGTTACATTCATCATTAATCTGAACTGTTTCCTCTTAGACTGCATAAGAAAATCTACAATTCAGAGTCGTGTCTGCTCTCCTGTGGTAATTCAAGTCTTAGATTTATTATAATCGCTAACAGTAAATACTGTATCCATTTTTAGAGAATGATCCAATCTACTTGTATTTCCTGATCTTTCTTCTCATTCCTTTGTTATGATATGCTTTCTGCCTCTTAATTGTTTCCATATGAAATGGCCTCAGTCAAAGTGGTTGCAATGAATAACGTCCATTTCAAAATGTCAGCATTTTGGTCACAGCAGATAACCACGAGCTGGTTACTCCCTGCGCACAGTAGCACTCCTTAAGGACAAGTAATAAGTTCTGCAGTCTTGTTAAGTGAGAAACAGTAAAGACCAAACGTCGCAGACAAAAGGCAGCTTAGTAAATGTGATTTCTGCCCTTTTAGCCAATAATCTTGATCCCATTTTTTATTTCTGCACAGCCATAAAATTTTACTTTCCTTTCAGTATAGCTGAATAGTATTAGGAACTAACTTAGCTTCTCTCCCGTGGACTATGTTTAAAATGTCTTTTGTCAAATAACTCAGGGGGTCCCTTTTATGTTTTCAGTACTGAGGCTGCTTTATTGAAGTATAAATCCGGGCCCCTTCATCAAGGCAGAAAGCGCTGCTGGTTCTGCTGCATTTCCACAGCTCGGTACAGGGCTGGATGCACTTAACTGAGAGGTGTGAAGGAGCATCCTGGAAGAGATGGAAGCTAAATATATTCTGCTACAAGATTTCTTCCATTCCTCTCTCCACCCCCAGATCCCAGAGACTACAATGGCTTATGCAGGCTTTTACATATGCAGCTAACGGTGGAGGGAGGAGAATTCCCACGGATAAAGAGCTTTAGCCCAGTACCAGCACAGCACACAGCCTGAAATGGTGCTGGGGTGGGTTTTGAGGGAAAGCACTCCCATCATTGCTTCCAAAGAGAGGTCCTACACAACTATTTTTAGGAAAGGATCCCTGGCTATAAGGAGATCCTTCCCTACAGCTTTGATACAGGCACCTGGACAAGGTGGAGAGGGGATGGGATTTCACCTAGACCCCCTGCGCTTAGTGTTTCCTTTTGCTTAGCTCTAGGGGGCTTCCCAGTTTGGGGAGTTTATTTTGTTTCAAACCACCCTTTGACACCCAGCTATCTGTATGCATCGCATGGCTCACAAGTCTTAAGTGCTGTGGCTAGCCCTCCCGAGGCCAGGTGCCTGGTGATGTGCTTTCCATCTCTTACAACAGCATCGCCTTATTCGTGTTTAAGGCGCCCGACTCCATAAAAGCACAAAACAGCAAACGAGTTTCCTCTTGTTTGCCCCTGATTTTATGGTTATATAATTCCACTAATTTCATTTGCATGAGAACATAAACAGATCCCTAGTCTCTTGGTAGAAATGATTTTACAAGGCTGTTATCCAAACCAGAAGGCCGAGCAGGAGTCTACTTCACATGCACAAACCACCACAGCAGAAGTGACGTGCAAAATGGGTATTTTATTCCCACTCTACATTTTTATGCACATTTATGTACGTTGTATGTAGTGGGATGGGGGCAGAAGAGAACAACAGCTGAGCAGCCCTCCCTCTTCCACACGTGAAAGTTGTCTAGCTGACGGGTTTTATCTCCAGGTACACAAAAGGAAATTAAAACATTAGAAGGGATACCTCAGAGCTGTAAACTCTGAGGGGAAGAAATTACTATCTGTTTGACAGGTTTGTAAGTGAATTACTTATTTATGTAGCTCAATAGAGTTAATATTAATCACCGATGAAAGACACAAGTTAAACATGCTTTGCAAACACATGCGTTGCCTTCTCATTTACTCGAGAATGGGTCAAGTTAAAATTGCTCCTGGTACGGCCACAGATAATCAAGGCGGGAGAGCTGAAATGAGGAACAAATGAAAGCAAACCAAATTGCTTTTAAAAGTTTCAAACGAGTGTGCTGTTGGAAGTGCTATAAAAGATAACACAAAAGAGCCAGCTAAAAACCGTGGCTCAAGCTCAATTTTTTGCAAGCAATCATAAATCTTAACTTCAGCAGCTTTGTGCTCGTCTGGGGGCACTGGACAAGTGAAAAAAAGTTGACCTCATCATCATGTGAAGTTTCCTATTCCTGTCCTAAGTTGTCATTGGTAAAAGCAGGCAGCAAGAATTCCAGTTGTAAACAGTGATGTGCTGCCAATGTTTCAGCAAGGGTAGCCCACATTTTTTCTTCTCTGCAGCTGTAATGCAGCTTGTGCGTAATGGGCTCAGTGGCTGCAGAGGAGAAGGCTGCAGACCAGCCCTCCATTTGCTTCTCTGGTGAAGCATAAACGCCCTTTCTTAGGTATAACTAAAGAGGGAGATGCCGTAATTTGGCAAATGGACTTTGAGAGTCATAGGGTCTTGTTTCTGTGCAACTGCTCACAGAAATAGGAGCAAGAAGCCCTTAAGGAGCAAGAAGCCCTTATCCTCTCTGGCACCCACTCCAACCGTACAGCATAAAGACACATCTGCAGGTCTTGCACCCTCCCGACTCATTCTCCGAGCTCGTGGCCCTTGCCCAAATCATCCTCCTGGGAGAGAGGCAGGACACTTGCTTTTTGGGTGGGTGACCAAGGACCATATGGGTGGCATTGCAGCCCTTCCAGCGAGAAGATATTCCTGAAACGTGGAGTGAAATTCAGCTCACCCTGACCGCTGTGGGCTACACATTGGTGTGGAGCTGAAGGACCTGATGCAGCAGAACAATTAGTTCCCTTCCAACATGTCTGCCCAAGGTGGCAGCTCCCACTCTTTATTACTGGATGGCTCACTCAAATTTAGTTTTAAAAACACGGGGATTAGTGACTCGCTATCTCACTACTTGCCTGACAGTCTTCCTTGGTGCAATTAAAAATGTGTCCAGAATGTATAATAGGAGTCAACTGAATTTTTAAAGCATCGTGCAGACAACATTCATCAGGTTGAAAAATACACTTGGTATCTGCTATCCCATGACTGAAACAGCCAAAGAGAAAAAAGGTCTAGTTAAAGGAAATCAGAAAAAAAGAGCTTTGGAACAAATTTCAAGGATAGTAACCTCCCTTTGAAATGTGTCTGTGCAGTCGTCATCTTGGAGAACCTTGAAAATGTTTGTATTTTTTTCCTGCTTTATATCCTTAAAAGTATCCCACTCTTCTTTTTTTCCAGGCCTAGTCAACATTGTCATTTAAGCAACCAAAGGATCTCTTCTAAACAATTGGAAAAAATGTGCTTGTAAATATGTGCAAATACCTATTTCCAAAAATAACTAGAACTGCTGTGGTTTCAGGGACACAAATGATGCACTTTGAAATAGGACTAAATGTTTATTTACATGAGAGCGCACGCTAGCTCTGGTCTACTGAGAAAATAATGGGCATTAAACCCTATACAGCATAAAGTCCACCGAATAAAAAGTAGATTATATTTTAAAAAGAGATCTGTGGTTTAGTGATCCACCACAGTTTTTAAGCAAAACAACTCACTCTGAGGCTTAGCAAAAGAATAACTATTTTGGTAATTATTTATTTCTTTTGATTTAAAACTCTTTTAGGACTTACTTTAAACGTAATGAAAGATAATGAGAGGGGACGATAAATTAAAGCAAGAGCGAAGGTGAAGGTTTATTGTGCCCTACAGAAAAGTGTCAGTCTAGAGGCAGATTGTCAGCTCCTTCACTCGGTCTTCTCTGCGTCACTCAGCCAATGTAGTGAGGCTTTAGTATGTTCTTACCCAACCAGTGGTGGATTTCCTCCAAGGCAGAGGATGACCACAGAGATAAGAAAGCTGCCCCGTGCCGCCTCCTACCTCCATCGCCCAGCGAAGGGGACTGCGCGAGCGGTTAGAGGCAAAGAGATGCGGGCTGAGCAGAACAGGGTTGTGATACTTGACTGCTCGAGCAGCTAGCACTAATTTGAGCAGCCCAAAGGTCACAACTATTTATGCAGATAAAAGGTCAATGGCAAGCTGGCATATGGCTGCAGGCTATCTTGGTACGCACTTCAGCCGGAGCACGGATACGGGCTTCTGATTCACAGTTTGTCTTTCTGCATGAACTTTCAGGCCAAGCTTTGGCTGGGAAAAAAAATCTCTGCCATGGGAGTTGACACAGTTAGGAGCCAGATGCAATTTTTGTGGCTCAGGCTCATCTGTAGCTAAATCAAACCTTCGAATCATTATTTATAAGAGAGCGCCAAATTCTGAACTGTTTGCTCAGTATTTAGTCAGCCCTTATGTGGATACACTCCTCTGAAAGCATGCCTGAGTACAGACAGAGGAAAAAGTGAATAAGATGCTCAGGATGTGACCCGCTGAAAGAAAGCCTGTGAAACGCCTACCGACTTCAACAGAGGTGGGGTTCTTCAGCTGTTGGTATGTGGACAAAAATCACTTTAAACGTGCAGGACTGTAGAGCACAAGACTAAATGGCATGATTTGAATTTCCAGAGCGGTTTCAGTTTAGGTGAAACAATGTCTATTTGGGTGAAAAGGGGAAGTAGATATACTGTGTTTAGTCTAGTCAGATTCTATACCATATTTGAAATTTTATAGTCGATAAGCACTTCATCCTTTGCTGTCATTAGAAAATTGAAACATATTTTAACCTTCAGTTCCAGCAGCTGTCTGTCTGCCTGCACTGATTTTAAACAAAATCCTTTTGCCTTCTGTTGTATGCCCTGGTCCCCAATAGGAAGTGTGCAAAATATTTTCTGACATTTCATTCCCCCCAAAAAAGGTAATGGGAAAGCATCGTTACATTGATTTGTTTTTCATCACAGAGGTATTTGGCACTATGCCCTAATTAAGGTTGCAGCAATAACTCTATTATAAGCACTGCTTTGCCTCCCCTGGTAATTTTTTAATAGGAGTTAGCTATTATTCTGTTATTTTTGTTTGCTAATAAAGAAAATATATGTTAAGATGAAAACCTCCCATGTAGAAAGCCACCAAAACTGTCTTCAAACCTGGAAAAGCATATGTTTCCTCTAGCCACCTCTTCCCATCAAAATGGAGAATTACCAAGCTTTTCTTTGACCACTGTCTTCCTAGGTCTCCACACGAGGGGAAGCTTAAACAGTTGCTCGGATGCATTTTGTGAAGTTTATTAACTCTGTTATACTCCTCCTTCACTCATATTTTGTGGGCTTGGCTTAGGGAAAATTGAAACCAACCCGTAACAATGGCATAGTCTGGTTGGTGAATAAGCGTATTTTGTATGTGTTTTACCACTGAAAATGGCACAATCCTAGCCACTGTGCTTTTGCAAGTACTTTCTTGGTCGTATTCATGAAACCGAAGAGTCTCTGTTTGAGACTGAGGTTCGTTACCATGTCCGCAGATGTGCAGCGTGCAATTCAAACGGCTTGCGACTCACGCAGTGCAGCTGTAAGCGCTGTGACGATAATAATCGTGTGGCGGTTCTCACGGACGAAGGCTTCTGGCCCGTGTGTGGAAGCGCAGGTGACTCCTGAAGACTTTCTCTTTCTCTTACAGCTCGTCAAAAGGAAAGAAAAAGAAGCCTTTGCAGAATCTGAAGACATCGGAATACGTTCTGCCATTTCCTGGACTTTATGCTACCTCTTGTAAGTGTTGTGTTATTATTTCCAGTCCCTGGAAAACAGGACTGTGCTATAGATGATGATTGTGCGATTTCTGTTATCTTGGAGCAAATATGGTTTTTATGCTTTCCCTCCTATTAAAGTATTTTAGAAAATGAAACACAGAAAAAGCAAGATCTTGCTCATAATTAGTGTTGAGGACCACCTATTCTTGTACTTCAAGAACATGGTTTAGAAAGGGGATCTCCTACTGCCTCTGCCCAGGCAGCTTTCTCATCTTCCAGAATGATATGCTGGTTGGACGAAGACCTAGAGCTATGTTTTCCTCACAGGAGTCCAGAAAATACTGCAGGTTTATGGACAGTGTTCCATCAGAAATCCTCATAAAATGGAAGCAGTTGTTTATCTCTTTAAAAAAAACAAACAAAGAAAAGATTGTGAGTCCCACTGGCTTTCTACTCTTAATCCTAGTCTAGAGACTATGATTAGATCTCGCACCTTCCTTCAGCCTCTCTCAGTTTTATGTGAGTGCACCTATCTACTTTTTTGGGCTCTCCCGTCTCGTTTCATTTTAGTGAATGGTCACAATATAGTTAAAGACTCAGCTTTAGGTCACCTGAATCAGCTTTACAACATCTAGCCTCGAGTGGGGGAGCCGTGTAATCCCCACAACAGAGCTCTGTAGCCGCTAACTGCAAACCTGAACGGCTTCTTGAGTGGGCCTGACGGTTCATGTTAAGCACCACACTGCTACAGCTGCCTTGCTAGCCGTACCAGAGTTACTGAAATGCTGATTTGGATGTGCCTGCATCGCCTTCAGCATTGACACAGCGAAAGCAAAGCGGTGGGAGGAATCCCCTGTCCTACGGGAAGGAGTGCCATCCCAGTGGCTCGCAGGCACTATGCAGTCCAGGTGTGACTGCTTCAGGGATCAGGCACAAAGGACAGGGCAAGGCTTTCCAAACCCATAAGGAAAATTCCCACAACCGTGTTTATATTAGAGGCAGCGTCTTCCATCCAATACAGTCAACAAACCTCTACTTTCCCCTAACCGCTGCTGCCATCCAGGTGAGGCGAGGGTAGCTGGATGAGCGGTCGCCCCAGTTCTCAGCATTCTGGGTTGTTTGATCAGCAGATGCTCTCAGGATATCGGAAATAGGGTCGTCTCGTTCAGCACCCTAAAATTTTGCACACAGCAAAGTTTTTCCTTGCTGAGGGCTGAATGGGCCTTCCAAGTACATCTGGGTGGCGAAATACTGATCTACACCTTAGTTTTACCCCATGGCATTGGCTGCATGATTTAAAGTTGAAACTGGAGATAAAGGCCTTCTTCAGGGCGGCAGGTTCTTTATTACAGACAAAGCTTGAAAAAAATAGATCCATTATGCAAAATCAGCCATGAGCTATTTTCCTTCTATATGTAGCCGTTGTTAGTTAAAAGCTAAGTTTTAGTACTCTCTGTAAGTAGAGAACTTTTTTCTTCTTACCTGAGAATTGACTTATAAAATCTACAATTAATTTCTAATTAGGTTGTTCAAATTATTGCTATAATCTACACAGAAATGACATAGCAAAACTTGAGGAGGCAGCTATAGTGTTTTATACCATTGCACAGCGCTCTGTATACATCAGTCCACATGATCCATTAAAGTATTATTAAAACGATAGAATAAATTGAATTTACACAGTATTAAATATACCACATAAAGTAAATGTGAAAATTGCTGGCATATACAGCTCATCTAACCTTGTAACTCAAATTGCTTTTCTAATTTGTTGCCCCAGTCCTGAAACCGGACTTTTGTAAGACTGTATTTCTGCGTGGGGGAAAAAATAAAAAAGCACAGCACACAAACGTTGACAAATCTGTTAAATCACATACCAGAGAGAGAAATTATCACGTTAAAAAGTCTGAGTCGGTAGAGCTATACTGGACCATTGCGACAGAGAAATTACAGTCAATTCCCATTATTGCTCTGTCAGAGGTGTCAGAGTCGTAGCCCGCAGCTGCAGCCAGTCATTTGATGTATTTCCCTGCCTCTCATGGCACACACAGGCTGCGGAGAGTGTCAGCTAGGCTGCTGGAAAGCAATTCTGCCTTTCTAGGCTACTGAGAGAGGACCCTGGCCTCAATATACCTGAGAAGCTGCTGTTTTACCTACCTGAGATTGCTGACGACCTGTTTGAGAGAGGGATGAATTCCCCCCTCTCCCATTAATTTCACTGGGGTGTTCGCTTTAATGCCTAGTAATGCCGCTGTAATTGTTGGTGTAATTTCACTGGTAGTGTAATTTCAAGTTAAGTTCGTGGCTGATCTCTTCAACAGATGGAAGCTGGGTGGGGGTGGTGATGAAACCCACAGGAAATGGGTGCTGCTGGAGGAAAAGGCAGATGGAAAAAAGGAGACACATAAGAACAGAGAAAGGGGAGAGAAAGAGTTCAAGGAACCAGGGGGCATAGGAAACATATGGTAAAGAGAGGATGCTCTGAATGACCACCTCTTCTACCTTTAGAGAAAACTGAATGTTAACTAAAAAGAGTATGAAGAATTTAATAAATTACAGATACCCAGTACTTTAATGGGCATATACAGAAATAAACAGTATGGTGGTCAGGTTCTCTGGGACCTGAAATTCTTGCATTCAAATCCTTGCTCCATGGCAGACCCTTAGGCCATAATTAAAGAGCCTACATTTTATTTACACTGTGGGCCTCATGTTTCCTACAGCCTCCGTGCTCCTGAGGCGGCCAGTAGCAAACTCCAGAAACAGGACTCAGGCAGAACATGCTGTCTCGGTACAGCCCTTCCGTACACTTTTCATCAGAACTCTTGGGACCTGCTTCACAGAAATGTTTATATACCTCATCTCAGTCGATTCCTTGAGCCTTGGCACCTGAGTAACGCGCCTGTGAAGCTGGGTGTCACGATGTTTTGCCTCTGCGAGATACTGTGAGGCTAAAGGAGAGACACCAAGGAAAGAGCTTGGTAAATCAGGCCCAGCACCACGCGCATGTGGGCATTTTGTTGCCAGGACCCAAGCTAGCATCTCCACCGAAGAAGGTTTTGCTCCACACAGACACACCAGCACTCTGCTCTGCTCCGGATTTGAGGGTGCGACACACATGCCACTTTTATCCCAAATCTAGAGCGGGTGATGAATTTTTTGGTCAAGAACTTGTCTGCAGTGATTCACACCTCTGGGACTGTAAAGAAGTTGGGAACGTCAGAGCAATCCTTAAAACTGAACCAAAGGGGGCATAGGGAGGAGTAAAACTGCTTGAAGCCATCTTGATGCCTCATCTATCTGCATCGAGCATAGCCTGACCATAGGTGGGGATTTGCTCCCATTTCATATCGCAGAGGTACGAGGAGGCGTGCGTAACAGTAGCCCTGGCATTTACTGCTTTCTCTGAAAAGTATTTTATTCATCTAGGTATACGTTATACATTGAAAAAATGTTATCAGAGTTTGAAAAGACAGTAGTTCAGATGTGCTTGATTTGTGGACTACAAATACATCTAAGTGGAAAGGAGGCCTAAAAAGCTAACATATCACAAAATAGTAACTTCAGATTTCAAGGCTGAAGGCCAAATTTAAGTATACGGTGTTGTTTTCTGTATTTTCTATGATCACAAGGTGAGGTAGAGAGGACGAGAGGCACTGGGCTTGATGAAGGGGTCTCTGACTATTTTAAGAAACCAGGCCTCGTTCTGTTTTTTCCCCTTTGTTCCTGAATTTGGGGGACACGCGATTACCTCTGAAAAGAGCCAGCCTGAGAATTTCAATTAATATTCTGAGGGAAAAACTCACAGAATTTTTGTTAAGAGTTTGTTCATGCCAGCCCCCTCCCAATCACATCCTATTTATATGGCCTGTAAAACAGAACGACCGTGAAGAGCAGAGATGAGTGAAACCTCTTTAGTGTGTAAAGTGAGAGCCACTGCTCTGGTTTGTGTATTAAGAGTAATAACAGATATAAAATACTATTCAGTTGTAAGTACTGTATAAACTAAGTAATTCTTGCAATAGATACGGAAGTAGGTAATTTTGATTGTAATGTGACTGGTAATTTGTATTCAAACTTTGGTCAGAAAACTCAAGACTTGGGTCCCCAAAGTTTAATAACATATTTATGGTCCGAAAACAAGTGGTGTGGTTTTCAGATGACAGGTAGGCCCGCTTTCACCGAACTCAGCCAACATTGCAGCTATTTGTTGAATTATTAGCTGAGTTTAAGTACACTATATGCCTTTGAAAATGTATTTGCAAGTTTGAAAATTTTGTCTGAAGTGATTTGCCCAAACGCATCTTACAGAAAACCCTGGTGAGACTTGAGATTTTAGCTCAGAATTGCTGGCCAGCTGCCCTTCTCAGGCACAAGACCAGGGCGTACGTGGTTTGTAATAGGGGAAACTGTTCTTTTAAACAATGCTACCAGCGATGAAGCATCTCTGGCTTGCAGAGCGAGGTGGGAATTTTTCTGGACCGCGCTGGATGCTGAGGGAGTCTCATTTAGTAACTCTGTGGGTGAGGCTTTCCGGAGCACAGCGAGATAAGGCTTGAAATGTTCTGGCAACACGCTCTCGGCGATGCATTTCTCAGGTGCACTTTACTTAAGTCTCGGGGTAATGCACCACGGGAGACTGCGGCCAACGCTGGGCCACGGCCCCGCTTCGAGGCCTGCGGCCCGCGGTCTGCTCCAGCCGGGCCTCCCTCCCCGCCCCCGCAGCGGCCGAGCGACAACGCCCGCCAAGGCCTCCACGGTTTGTCGGTGGAAGGAGGCCGCGTGGGCCCCGCTCCCCCCCGGGCCCTCTGCGGCGGCCGCCGCCGCTCCCGCTCCTCACGCGCGTGCCCGCAGCGGCAGCAGGGCGCTGGGGCTCTGCCCGCCCGGCGCACCCCGCCGCAGCGCCCGCCGTCCCCCCAGGCCGCCCACCCTCTGCAGGCGCAGGGAGCGGGAGAGCGGCGGCGCCCCTCGGGCCGGACTGGACCGGACCCAGCTCCGCCGCACTGGGCCGGGCCGCGCCGCGCCGGGCCGGGCCTCGCGCACTGCGGGCGGGGGGAGGGGTAACCGCTTCCCAGCCCAGACTGTGCATGTCCAAGTGACGCATTGCAGGTACGAATCCACCAATCAGCGCCCTCCTTCTGGAGTCGCCGCACTCCTCGGCATTTTTTCTAGAATCCTCTTCCGCCCAGAGAAATAGTCCCTCTGCCCCCTCCGGCACCCCCTCCCGCTGTTTCACGAGGGCAGCCCCCCCTCTTTCCCGCACCTCACCCCTTCCTGCGCCGGGGCCTGGGGGCTCTGGGGCAGAAAGGGGACGCGCTCGGGGTGCGGGGGGGGCCTGCCGAGAAGAGCGCGAAGAGCCGGGACTTCTTTCGCAGCTCCGTTCCCTGACGGGGAAAGGGGAGGGGGGAGGGAGCGGCGCGGAGCGATCCGGACGGGCTGTGAGGAGGTTTATGAGGCACTGCTGGCGGCCGGGCAGGGCTCAGTGTGAGGCGAGCTGTAGAGCGGGCAGGTTGCTCGTGTCCCCCGTGCAGCCTTTAGCTTCCACCACACCCCACAGCCAGGCCGAGCCACCATGGTGAGTCCCTGGGCGTGGGGTAGCGACAGGGCTCTGCGGGTGCTGATCCGGTGCTCGGTGTGTGGGGCGGGGGGGTGTGGGGGGTGCCTGTGGTTGGGTGCGGATGGGTGGGCGCGGATGGGTGGGCGGGGGGGGGCGAGGGGCAGGTGGTTTAGCTGGTGTGGGGCGAGGTCGCCTGCAGAAGGGTAGGGGTGAAGGCGTCCCTTGTTGCGGCCGGTGGGCTCAGCCCGGCAGCGCGGGCAGGCTGGGGCGGAGGGTCCCGCTCGGAGGCGCCGTGTGCGTAGGAGGAAGTGGTGGTGGACGAATCCCGCCCGGGTCCCTTTCCCGCCCTGGGGCGTTGGAGCGGATTCAAAATTCAAACTGCCACTCGGTTCGAGCGCCATCACGCTTTGTCGGGGCGTGTGTCGGGTGGGGGGGGCAGAGCGGCAGATAACGGTTCCTCCTGGGAGGAGACCCGCGTGGGGGGTGCCGGGAGGGGGGAAGGAGCCTGCCACGATGGCACCAGCTCCACTTTCTTATCGCTTCCTCCCCCCCTTCCCCCCCCACACCCCAGCAAGCCGGCGTGTGCGGCTGAATGGGGCTGGGGAGCCAGCGGCGCGGCAACGGCTGCTGCGAGCGCTTAAGATGTCTGGCTCGCTAGCGAGGTGTGTTGCGCCTGG
The DNA here is from genome assembly GCF_965638725.1 of Aptenodytes patagonicus. Classification (NCBI taxonomy): domain Eukaryota; kingdom Metazoa; phylum Chordata; class Aves; order Sphenisciformes; family Spheniscidae; genus Aptenodytes; species Aptenodytes patagonicus. The sequence continues at coordinate 100,008,648 of NC_134951.1, forward strand.
TAATAATGCAATGCGGAGCCCTGCAGCTTCTGAGCAGCATGATGATGAGGGGCAGGCTGCCTCACTGCACCATCTCCCTCCTTGCTAGACCTGTTGTCAGCTCACGTTGGAGCCGCTCTCCCCTGCCGATTTCATGATAACGCCTTGCTGTCGGTGGCTCTATTGAACAAGGGATTTTTTTTTTAACAGTTTTGGCTTCCCGTTTTGGTCATTGCGGTGGACAGTCCTGCGTTTTCTTGATCAAGCACGATTTATTTTTCCTAGCAATACGTTTGTTTAGGTTTTTAATCAACTGTCGAAATAGAACACATTTTGTGGAATTGGAGAATTGTTTCAAATTCGTTCTAAAGGATATGAGTTCAATTTTTTAACTAAAACAAGCGGATACTGAAACACGTATGAAAAGGAACAATTCTGTCGCAAAAGCAACACCAATAACCACTTAGTACTATCTCTGCATTAAGAGAAGATGCAGTATAGTGGAATTGCCTTTTCATTCATTACATGGTTTTAAGGAATCAGATCGCTATCAACTCGCCATGTCTAATGTGAACGATGGGTACTTAAAATTAAGGTTTTTTTGAAGTGCTCTCTCTGGGCAAAGAAATTAGTGAAACAGAAGCCTCAATTTGTTCTTTTGCTTGAATTGTGAACCTATACAGTAAACCATCTATAAAGGAAAAAAGCAGTGAATCTAGCAGCAAAAGACTCTTACTGCTTTTAATCATCATCTGTACAGAACCAAAAATGGAGTATCTTCAAGCAAGGTCTATATAAAAATGGGTGTGTCCAGGAGGCACAGTGACACTTTGAATGTGGTTATAGTTCATCCTGACAGACCAGACTGGCTAAACCTGTGAATGTATGTTGTCCAATACTGCACATGCTAGATAGAGCAGAATGCTTTGCTCCCAAAATAATCTAACCTACTATAAGTGTAACTTTAGCCCTTATGTGCTAGGCTGTCTAGTTCTTATTCTTCAGTTAATCTTGATAGAACAGAACTGTCCATTCAGTTCTAACACCTGTGAAGTATACCAAAATGCCAAGTTTTGTGGAGGGGAACAGTGTCATCTGTTCTGTGATTTGCTGATAGCTCTCTATCAGGCAGTGTTAGTCAGCTCTGTTGAGGATCTTCCAAACTGCTGTATAGCAGCTATGACTAATGAAACACTACCTCTAGAGGCTGCATGTGCCACTGAAACCGCTGCATGCACGCCAGCTCCCCTTCTTTCCTAGGAGGCTTAGATTCTTTTGTCAGACCCTCAACATCATCTGGGGGTGGGGGGATGGGAGCTACTGCAGTGTAAATGAAAGTGCTGCAACATGAATCGGAAAATGCCGTGTCAAAGCTGTTAGGGGTTCCCTGACTTCATTGAAGGAGGTTTTCAGGTGGATCTTGGCTATAGTAAGGGACAAGTCAAAACTTCAGCATAGGCATGTTACAGTTGTCATTTAACTGTTTGTTTCTAAAGTTGGGTTGCGTTACTGAAGGTGTGCATACTGTCACATGTATGGTGCATGAGTATCTAGCTTAAATTCAGGACAAAGAACTCCCGAAGGCCCCTCTAGGAAGACCACAGTGGCCTGTCACTGGAATGCATGGATTCGGGCTGATCGCCTCCACCTGAGTGGCATGGGAGGGAGTGATCTGGCAGACTTGCTGGCTCCGCCTTTTACTGCTGTTGCGCAGCAGTCCCTGCAGAGCCTAGCACTGCAGAGTACAGATGGTGTTTGTTCAACCTTGCCCCATCTCCTAGCTTATCTTTCAACTGCCATATACCTGCGGCTTCTAATAAGCTTCATGCTCTCCTCAAACACTGTACCTTTTACAGGTACTGACAAAGCTTATCCAAATTTATGGTTAGTGGGTATAGGATGTTTTAAGTTGCTGGAAGAGTTAGAGAGGAAGAGTTTGGGAACACTTAGCAGCTTAAACGCTGCTTAATGTCATGTCTTCATAGAAAACTGTTTATATAAAACAGTGTGTGACTCAACTTGGTAACCCGTAAGTATTGACCTAAATAAACTAGGTTCTTGCTACTTAAATATGATCTGCAGCTTTCTGTGGATATAAATATCTTACAGAAATGTAGTGCATCATTCTCTTCACTCGAGCAATAAAAATTTAAATAGCATGCAAAGGTATGAGTCTGTCTGTGTTAATGACACACTCCAGACAAGCGAAAATCTGTTAGGCTTCTGTTAAGTGACCAGCAGAATGCTTCCATCTTCAAAGCCTAACGTTTAGTTGGTGATATTCTCAGTGGTGTTGCTGCCACCCTAGACTATCTTTTTTTTTTTTAAGCAAAAAGTTGAACTTGCATGGGAATACTTCCTACAGCTGCTGAAGTTGGAACAAGTGGAGTCGATAGCTGCAAATACCTGTTGGCTGCTCTTTTAGAAGTTGTTTGGTAGTGTGGTCTTGATTCTTAGAGTAGGTGAGCCACAGGCAGTCTGAGAAATTGCTGATTGTGGCCTTTATCTTGGCCTGTTGCTGTATTGTATGCATACTTTTTTGTAAGCAGGTTTAGCTCTTGTATGGTTCCTTGAGCAGCTAATTTCACTTCTGTTACAGGAAGAATAACCAGAAGCTGCTAACTTCTAAGTTTGTATGCAATATAGAAATGTAATTCAAATGGAAATGAGTAAAGTAGAAAAAGGTGTATATATACCACCTGTCAATTTTTAAGTATTTCATTGGCAGATGGCTAATGTGTAGAGACACCTTTGTGGGCACAGCTAATGACTGAAAATGTTTCTAACTGTCAATATTGCAGTAATTATAAAAAGGTCGTTGCTGGAATGGTCACAATAGGAACAAAACTGAAAAAGTGGTGTTGAACTTAGGCAGTGAGTATCTTTTCTGTATTTTAAAGGGTTTTTTTGACTCTTGGATGGAGTACTATGGGGTAAAGAGTTCAAGGAGCTTCCTTGAAGGAAATGTATGGCCTTGTTACTGCAACTCAACTGAAGCTATCCAGAATTTGTTTGAAGAATTGGCTGACTTGAAAACCTAGGGAAAGTATTTCTACAGTCTTCAAACACCTTTGTGCTCTTTCAAGAGTGAAGTCCATTTTGGGTTTGGCCTTGAAGACTGAGGTTTTTTTATTGCTGTCAAATCCAGCTGATTCAAAACTGTTCGGTGATAGAGCAAAATGACGTATAAACTGGGGCTTACCCAACTGATACAGAAATTATGTCTTATACCACTGAGCCTTTCTCTAGTGGCCCTGTAAACTACCTTATGCTACTTGAGTCCGTAGACAATGGTCTGAAAAAAGTCTAGACAGCCATATGACAAATGCATTAAAATTACCGATTTGGGCTGAAGCTGCTAGTACTGATTATATGGACTCTGTTTTTTACGGCCAGGTCTTGGACATGAAGCTTCATGATTTAATTCTAGAGAAGAGTATATTTTTCTAATTATAGCATTGTAACTTAGAAGAGACTAGTCTGCCTCAAATTTGGGATTTGGGGGTTACTGCCGCATTACTTAGACCTAAAGTGTTTAGTGTTAAAGCTGAGGCTAGTTTACCAAAGTATTGCTACCAGTAGTCTGCTGTGTTAACGAGGTTTTTAAAACCAGTCTAGAGGGACCTGTGTGCCTTGAGTTTGCTAGTGTTGCTTGGGTAATTGATTGATACACATGGTAATCCATTACTTGGGTGTACCAGATATTGCAGGGTCAGGAAATGAGGATAGGCTGCCAGTGCTTACTTAGCAAGCAATCCTGATGACTTTTGAGCTGTGTTTGAGCTCGCTATTTCAGAATGCTACAGATAAGTCCTGAAGAGCAGCTACCCTATTCAGAGGCCTCTACAAGTCTGTCTTATTTTGCCTTGAACTTTTGCTGCAACTATAATGATATTCTCTTTTATTGCAGGCTGATCAGCTGACAGAAGAGCAGATTGCAGGTGAGGTTTTTACATGCTGTGTTGCTACTCCTACTTGACCTGTCGCATCTCTTAATCCAGTGACAGTCTGTTGCACAAGATATTTAGCTTTCTTAGATACTAAAGAAGTATTGTGGAACGTTTTAATTTGTCACCTAAGTTTTAAAGGCTTATCTAATGTAAAAGCACCATGGATACAATGAATCTGAAGTTTTGTCCTCTAGAATAGTTACACAATCCTCACAGCTTTACTAGCTACTAGACTTGGGACTCTGTTTTTTTCTCTCATGACTACAGAACTGTCCCAAGTGCAAACTGAAAGGCAGCGGGGGGGTGAATCTCTGGTGAAGACTTGGAATCTGGATTGCTCTTCTAACAGAAGGCAAAAATAATTTACTCGTGGTCTCCTGTCAGTGGAGATGTTTCAGAGTGGCTGTTTTTGATGACAACAGAGACTGGCTTCCTGATGACAACTCTTGATATTCCATATTTGGAACTGCATTTTGTACTTGGACACAAGTGTTCTGTGCACTGTTCTGATAGTCTGGTGCTTGCTCTGAAATGCTTAAATATGCACCTCTTAAATCTTAGTATTGGCCCCCTAACAATGGTTTCTATGCACTGACAACTGCCTACTAGTGGCTAAAACTTCGGTTATCGTGTTTCCTACTCATGCAGGCTGCACAAACTAGTATCTGTGGCTGCTCTCTGACGACTGATTTCAACTTCAGTAGTTGATGTGACTTAAAGCTGGTAATGCAGAATTCAGCCTTGCCATGGACATTCAAAAACTTCAGGGCTTTTGATCTGACAGGTGTATAGTGTTAATACTAAAAGGCTCTATGTGCATAACTGTCATGTGAAATGATTTTAGAGGGTGTTAGGGTTCTGCTAATCTAACAGTACCAGGTCAAGCATACATATAACAGCCTCTAAGAGGTATTGCTATTTAACTATGGTGTAGCTCTTGAAGACACTTTATTAAACAGAAGTGACATAATGAGCTAGTTTGTTTTTACCATAATTGCCAAATTTGAAGTGTAAGAACATTCTTCTGTAGCTTTTAGACTTCAGAAGCTTGCTTTAACTCATAGGAGACTAATTATGGTTTTGTGGAAAGTCCTTAGTCTATTTACTTGTTGCCATGGTACTGTCTTATGAGTAAGCACAAGCCAAATCTAGTTCAACTCGAGATTTTTTTCTGGAAGTGGCCCACATATCTTAAGGGTTTTGCGATCAGTTTAGTTGGAGCAGGCTTTATCAATTGTCACTGCTGTCTTTTCAATAGTGGTTCATTGTTCCAGTTCTTAACTGTAGAAGCTTTACTAGTTGATGTAGCTGATTATGGAATATAAACAGGAAGCTTATTAACACTACCTCAGGATTAGTGCAAATGTTAGCTATTCAGTAATGATAGTATAGTTCTCAGAGCCAAAGTGAGTATTAATAAGCTTGTCATACTGGAATAGAGGGTTTCCATCTGTGTGGAAAGAATAAAAGTATAACTTAGTGCTAGTATCCAGTGTAAAATAGCCTATCCCTTCCAGTTCAGCTATGGTATTTCACGAAGCAAATGTGTTTGCAGGTAAACCATAAACGTCTGATGTGAAGACATAAGCCCACTGCTGGTCTGTTAGGGAACCATCCCTAGTACTGCTTAGGAAGGGTTGCAGCTGACTAAGCAGTCTGCTTAGTTTTGCTGTTGAAGGCCAGTGTCTTGTGTGGCAAAACTGTTAGAGGTACAGTTTGCATGTTTTACAGAGACTGTCGTTTTAAAGGCTTGAGCCCCCTACTGTTCCATTTCAGCTTATCTGAAGATACCTAGCTTTTGATTTGAAGGTGGGATTAAGAAAATGGCACTACAGGGTAGAGACAACACTCCCTTTCTTAAATAGAAAGCCAAAGTAGTTAAAGCAGCCATTTCTCCTGGGCTTAAAACAAATCTTCCACCTCTGCTGTGGAGCACCAGAATACAGTTGTTAAAGATTCCAGATGTCCTTATTTCCTGTGGAACTCATTGATCATAAAGGACTGAAGCTTCCTGTCATTATAGGTGGGGGTGAAAGACTTCCCAGGTTTTGTTCATATGAAAGACTGATTTTTTGAAAGCTGAGTAGGTACAGTGTGTGAATGCTAGTTGCAGCTTCATTCAGTAAGAATTGAAGCTGCCAAGTCAAATAGGTATCCCTTTGGTTAAGCGTTGTATTAAAAAAAGTTTGTAGGTCAGGACCATTTGATGTGGGTGGTCAAGGGGAAAAAATCTAAAGATGCTTTTGTCCCAAAGCAACTGGTCTAGTGAGCTATACTTCCTTCCACTAGACCTCAAAGAGGTCTAAATGGGCTCTCTGAACAAGTAGGCCTATGTATGGTGTTCGTTATGCCTTGTTCCTTTGGTGTGTTGTGGTTCTCTGTTGGGAATCTGACCACAAGAGTTATTTAGAATTTATTTCATAGTAGAAATAGTCATGTTTAAGTGTTGAGCTCCTGGTAGCTGTGAAGAGAACAATTGACATTCTCCTATAAAAGTTCCAGACATAGCTGGCTAAACTGTGTGAGAGTGGGAATGGTAGTTCTGGTTCACTGAACTTATTAGGTCACTGAAGACTGCCACTTCACCTGGAAAGGTGATGTGGTGCAGAGATGCCTCAGAAGCTATTGTTAAATAGAACATTTTGAACTAGGGTGTTAGAGTTCACATTCTGTTGGACTAGCTTTTCTTTCGTGGGGCCTGGAAGTAGTCTTTTCTGTTGATGCAGTGCACTTTTCAGAAGAAAGGAAAGGCTGAAACCTTGTAGGCTGGCCTTGAAGATGAGTGGTTCTGCTGGCACTGTCCTCAGGTTTCTGACAGGCTAGCCTTATCTAGAATACAAGAGAATTTTAATTTCCAGTTTGATATGGAGGAGTGTTGAATAGAGGGAGGATTTGCTTTATGTACTACATGGAGTCATAAGGTGTTTCTTAAGTGTGGGAGATGTCTTTTATAATCTTACGTTGCAGGAAGCTAGAATTGAGTTGCTCACTCAGCTTCAGTATTTCATAGCTGCCTTCACTGGCCATTGCTGCAAATCCTCCAAAGCTATGCTAGGTTGTTCTTGTTCTAGTCTATAAACTGTACGTGCATAGGTTGTTATTCCTTTGTTCTAATTACTGGAGGTGGTTCCTAGAAGTGGTTAAAGAGGTATCTTAATCATATTCCTAACTTGATGCAGCATTTCAAATGGGTATATGCTGCTGATCTTTGACTCACTTTACTTTCTTTATGGTTATGATTTATAGCTGGTTGTTTCTTAGCCTATAGCATCTTTGAGTAAAAGAAAGGTAAAGAGTTGTCCTTTGAGTGGTTCATTTCAAGTGCTTAGAATATACCACTGAATGGCTTGTCTTGTAGAAAGCAAGTCTTTGAATTTTGTGTAAAAAAAAAAAAAAAAAAGTATTACTTTTCTAAGCAGGGTCATTGCAGTATTGTGAAGTCTGCTTCATGTTCGGGTTAGTGACAGTTGGCCTTCAAGCTAAGGATGAAGTGGTTAACAGCTAAACATTCTGAGTAACACTTGAGTATCTGACTCTTGATGAAGACTCAATGTTTCCCCTTTGAGGTCCTTCCATGATAGACTATGAGCTTCTCTACTAGGCTTGACCCAAAAGCTGCTTCTTCCCTGGGGTAGAACTTTACTCCTAATAAACCTATTTGTTGCTTCCAAGCTAACTGAAACTAGCCCCAAAGACTGTTTGGAAGTTACTGTAGGTGCAGGTTATAGCTGCCTGTTTCTGCTTTGTGATTATACAATACTGGCTTGAAACTGTTTTGTCTGGTCCTGTGGTAGCCTTGCTCTGATTCTTATGTGCTCAACAGTGGAAGTTGGCTTTTGGAACACTTGAAACTGTTAGATGTAGAAGAGGTTTTTTTCCTGGATGGGACTCAACTGTGGCTCTGGTATTATAGCTGCATTCATGAACTATAAAAAGCCTATTTTTGTAGTTGCATTTTTCACACTTGCCAGCTTGTACTTACCTCGAGTGTTTCAGAGTATGAAATGGATGAAGTAAGACTTTATTCAGTTCATGTGAAAACACAACTTTTACTGTGACTAATTCTGGTCTGGGAAACCCACCATCTGGAAAGCTGGCTGCTTGGAAATGTTGAAAAAATAATTCTTGGAAGTATTTCTGATGCAGGAGTACCCTTGAGCTAATGAGTTCTCCAAAGGCATGATCCTCAGGTGCCTTGAAAGCTGTAAAAGGATCTGAACTATACAAGGGAATAGATAAGTTTTTAATGTTTAACTGTAATTTGTGTATGAGCTACTACAGTCTAGTGAGCTAGTTTAAGGTCTGTGGCCAAAGACAAACAGATGGCATGGATTAAAACCAACTCCATTTTTGGACTGGACAATTAAACATGTTATGCTTGTATTAATATTGCTTGGCTACAATACAACCATTGTAGGAGGTTAAGAGGTAGCATTGAAACACAGTTAAGCAGTCTTACAACTGTTTTTGACTAGTTTCAGGATACAGTAGGGCTGAAGCAATTTTCTAAGCAGCTTTTCAGAAATTGAGACTCCAGTGAGTTTCCTCCTTGAACAGCTGACTGGACTTGTGTATATACATAGACTGAAGAACTGCAGAAGTCGAATGGGAGAAAGAGCTGGGAGAAGTTCCTTTTTAGCTAGATATGGCCAAACGTTAAGACCTATGGTGCTAGGTACTGCAGCTCATGTAACACATACTGTTCAGACTTGCATGTCCAGCGGAAGTGAGTTATAATAAGAAACTTTTTTTTTTGGTCTGATTATACCTTTTTCCATTGACTTGTCTCCTCTATTAGTAATAGAAGTGCTATAAGCTGTAGCATTTGTATTTTGAGTACACTTTTTCAGCTTTCTCAAAGCAATTTCATATTTTCTCATGAGAGAAACAGTTCCTACCAAGGATGTGGATCATTCTAGTTGCAGATAGCTATTCCTTTCAGTTCTGTATCAGGGATCCTTGTTCAAGATAGATAGTAACAAACTTCTGAGTACCTCTGAAATGCATGACCTTCTATCTTATTAGGTCAAAATGTGGTTGATTGGTAGACTGGTGAGTTGTTTTCTGGATGCTGGTGCTTCCATATTGGCATTACAATTATAGCAGACTGAGTAGTATACTGAAATTTTCTTAAGAGAATGAAAGCAAGTTTTGTAATTTACAACAATAAGCAGGAATGGATTCTTACATGATTAAGTAAACTTAACATTCCAAAGCTGAAGGGATTAACTCCTTTTGTTGTTGTGCAGAATTCAAAGAAGCTTTTTCACTATTTGACAAAGATGGTGATGGTACTATAACTACAAAGGAGTTGGGGACAGTGATGAGATCGCTTGGTCAAAACCCCACAGAAGCAGAGCTACAGGATATGATCAATGAAGTAGATGCTGATGGTAAGATTTTACTAATAAGTAATTTAATAAAGTCCCTAAAATGTGTGTTTTTTCTAACAAAGTAACTGTCTTGCAGGCAATGGCACAATTGACTTTCCAGAGTTTCTGACAATGATGGCAAGAAAAATGAAAGATACAGATAGTGAAGAAGAAATTAGAGAAGCGTTCCGTGTGTTTGACAAGGTACTAAAATGTTTATCTTCACAAATATTTCTGTTATGAAAACTCAGTCTGACTTCTGATGAGCTTCCTCACTGAATTGAGGGGTATTTGCAGTCCTGTCATCTAGAGCCTCTAGGTTAACTAGTCGCCCTAAAGTTCAGTCTACTGTGGTACTGTACCTGAAAGTCAGATGAGTCATCGTGATAGTAGTGGGTGATACTACTAAGCTACCACTTGCTATGATCCTAAAATACTTGCGCAAGGCTGGCAGGGAAATTGCTTAAATATTTAAAATGGTAATCTTTTAAATATTTCACTTAGTCTTTACTAAGTAAATTGCTAAATGAGTCTGAAGTTACGCAGCTTCTTAAGCAAGATGCACTTTTAAGCAGAAAATATATGATGCTAAGTATGTTGGGGTGTGGGGAGGAAAAAGTCAGTCCAGAGTTAGTATACACTAGTACTTCAATATCCAGTGTCCCAACTAGGATGGAATATGTAAAAGTGGTCTCTGAAGGCCTTGTGGCTTTGTGCTGGACTCCCATGAAACAGGTGAATGAGAGAAGTAGCTTCTATTCAAAGAAATACGCTTGAACCAGACAGTCACATGATTGAATAGGCATCTGTCACCTAAAAAGGTTGTGAAAGGTGCAACAGCTCTCACTTGCCATGTGCAAATGCTAGTGCTTAAAGCTATGTTAACTTAATGTTCAACTTGCTCTGCAGTATTCTTAAGTTACAGTTAAGTCGCTAGGCCTTAGACAGGTCTATTCCAGTCTTCCTTTTTTCCCCTCCCAGGATGGTAACGGTTACATTAGTGCTGCAGAACTCCGTCATGTGATGACAAATCTTGGGGAGAAGCTAACAGATGAAGAAGTTGATGAAATGATTAGGGAAGCAGACATTGATGGTGATGGTCAAGTAAACTATGAAGGTAAGGAGTTGTTAACTGATTCTTTTTGTGTAGCACTTTTCATGCTGGTGATTGTGTAGATGACGATAGCCACTAAATAGGGCAATGTTCAGATGAGATTTTCTCAACAGTTAGTGTTCCTTTAAGCTAATGTCTTTTAGTATGTACATCATGTACCTCTAGGTTTAAGTTTGAGTGGGTTATTGCTACCTTTGTGCCAAAGGCAAAAAATGACTATTCGACTGTGCAGTGTAAGAAATAACTTTCTAAATCTAATGATGTCTAATGACCGTTAGAATAAGGAAGCTAGCAGAGATGTTCACGTACTGTTCGTACTGTTCTGTTCACTAATGAACGTTGACCTGACTATAGCAAGTCACTCATTTTTTATTAATGCTTTTAAAATTACTAATTAAAGGGGGAAGCCTCTAAAACACACAAATTTCAAGACCTTTGGAAGACCTCTTAAACTTCACACAAATCAGCTGCAGCAGTAGCTTATTTTTATTTCCTTCTTTCTTCCTGGCATTGAAACTTAAATGAAGTCATGCAAGCAGGAGGAGTTCTGTTAGACAATTGTTTGCAGCTCAGAAGCACTAAGCTTGTTTTCATTTTAACTTTCTGAACATTTTATAGAAAAGAGCTAGGGTATTTTCAGATAATACCCTGGCTGTTTCCGAGGTGTAGGTGTGGCTTTCCCTTTAAGGCCTTTTTGATTGTGGCCTCAGGATGAGCACTCATCTGTGAGTGAAAAGGCATTTTTATGAACAAGGCTGCTGCTCCATAACTGTACTTAGGAACTGACTGTTTAGAGGCTGGTGCTAGAAGAGGGTAGGCATCCCTCTTGTTTCCAGTTGCTCTTCTGAAGCTTGAGCAACCAGTAAACTCCTTTTAGGTTCCTGGTTTCTTTTTGTTACTATACCTGAAACTATGGTTCAGCAAGATAAGTGAAGAATCCTATTTTGTGGAATCTAACTTCCAATGTGCTGTGAATAAGCTTAAAGCCGGTCAGGCAAAATAGTAAGACTTGAGCTATTTGCTTTGAAAAAAAATTCAAACCAACACAGTGTCTTGCTTGTACACCTACTTAACTGATCATCACTTCAGCACAATTTCTACTGATCTCTTAGTCATTCTTGGATATCTTGTCCCTCTCTGTAAGTCAGTGGGCATGAGGACCCTGTAATGTTTTATTTTGGGAGTAAGGCTGTTCCCCAATTCACTGAGGGACCAACTTTGATAAAAGTAGAGGCCTTTTGCTGTTAAAATAGGAGGGTTTTAGGTGTGATAGGTGGAAAAGGGGCCTGTCTTTTTTGAATGTAACTGAAAATATAGTTTTGAAACAGTGTTCAGCACTAGTAAGGCAGGTCACTTCTCAATCTTGCAATTCAGATTTTTCTCTGAATAACTCTTATGCAACTCTTTCCTTTTCAGAGTTTGTACAAATGATGACAGCGAAGTGAAGACGTTGTACAGAATGTGTTAAATTTCTTGTACAAAATTGTTTATTTGCCTTTTCTCTGTTTGTAACTTATCTGTAAAAGGTTTTTCCCTTACTGTCAAAAGAATATGCATGTATAGTAATTAGAAGGCCATTCCTCCATGTTTTTCTCCTTTATCTTACTGTCACTGTTCTGATTTTTGGAAAATTGATCTAAGTAACAAATGTTGCATGTGGCTTACTCTGGATATTTAAGCCCTTCTGCACATCTAAAGTTAGATGGAGTTGGTTAACTGAGGGAACATCTGGGTTGTCTGTTTAAAAAAAAAAAGTAGCTTTCCTTAGGAGACTTAGGTATGACTAATGTAACAAGTTACATAAAGTAAGCTAGGGTTTACCATGCATTAGCAATTCCTTAGTTAAAGCGACATGCTGGCTCTAGTTCTCCAGTACACAAAGGAGTTTATTCCACTTTCTGTGATGGAGGATAAGGACTCTGGCAGCTAACTGCAGGATAAAACCATGTGAATAGTATATATACATGTGGCTAATGCACTGTAAAAATCATTCTCCTAGCTTACTTCACAGTAACTTGTTTGTGGCCGTACCTGTAACATGTTGTTGAAATGTGGAGTCTTAACGTTGTGGACGATTGACAGTCAACAATATGAAACTTAAGTTGCACTAATGCAAAACGGGTGATTTATCCAGGTACTCGTACACAAGTTTTTTTTGTACTGCTGGTCTTGTACCAGAAAACATTTTCTCCTCTTGTTACTATGCTTTTTAAACTTTGTTTAGCCACTTATTTTCAAAAAAAATCTGCTTACGGCACGATTTGCCTCAAATCCATTCCAAGTTGTATATTTGTTTTCCAATAAAAAATTACAATTTACCCATACTGTTTCAATGTATCCTTGAATTATTTACAGGAATTGTTCAATACAGTTGCTGCTCTATGTGTTTCAGTATGTAGCAGTTTGGTTTGCTTATGCAATGGATTGGCTGTCTTAAAATAGCTTGGAAGGTGAAAACTTAGTCCTTAAACTCTGGCCCTTAATAGTATTGTTGACTTGAAGAAGCTTTCTTACTAGTAGTTTAAAATGTATTTTACAGTCTTGTGTGGAGCTTGGTGCTTCAATAAACTTACCGTAGTGACTGGCTATGCCCACTATCTGTAGACGTTGTGAACTGGATGTTGACCTAGTTCAATAGTTGACCTAAAATTAAAATTCCTTGTTCGGACAACTAAACCTGTTTGCTTTCTTTTAATTATTTTGGAGTTTATTCCCTGTCAGCTGCTACATCGGGGTAACTTAGTCTCACACCTGGACTTTTCTGAAACTGCCATGTCTGAGTTGCCATTCAGGATGCAGTCAGGTCAAAGTACAGAAGAAAAACATTCTCTTATTGATCTGCTAATGAACATGATTGTGCTTCTAGCACTAGTTTTTTGTCAAGTTTTAAATTTTTTTTAAAGTGGAAAACAAACCTGGTTTTGACCCAAGGACAAGTTTAAACCTCAAAAGAATGCCAGAAGCTGTTTGTGCTCCTTGCCTCTGTACTCTCCTGGCAAGAACTGACTGCTCTTACATATGCTATATGGTTATCTTGCTTGGGGATTCTGGTTGTCTTTAAACAAAGCATTGGTCCCTGCATCTGGTTACCCTGACTGATACCAGCAGAGCAGTTACCTAATGTTTTAATCATCTTTGAGGTACTTATAATTACAGTGAAAATGTAAAATTAGGACAGCTGATCAACCTGATTTCAGAAACACTTGATCAAATGTTTATGGTCACTGATCTTAAAGCCCTGGTCCCTAAGGGGACTATAAGCAGCTCTATTGGTTTCCCAAAGGAGGCTTGTCAAAGGTGTTTAAATTGCCAGCATCAGAATTCCTTAGAATTGTTGCTTGTGCACTGGCAATCTGATTCGAGAAGCTTATGCAGTCTAAATATTCTAGCAGTTAGCGTTTGCCCTCTACAAAATGAGTGACCAAACAAACACTTCCTATCCAGTCTTCATCCTGTGGCCTAGGAGCCTGGGGACAAGGCATAGGTGCTTAAACTGGCACAGGATGAGGAGAATTTGACAGAACCATCAGAACAACCACTTGAGATTCTGAATTGTGGGAGTATTGGAAGTGTCATTTTTAGAGGTAAGTAATGCAAACAAGGATCTGATAAGTTGTTTGCCAATCTGGTGTCTTGACTTTCAGTAGGCTGGGAATCGCATTTTGAACCAGTCTTCTGCTACAACTCAGCATGCGTTTGGAAGCATCTGACTGAGGTAAAAAGGAGAGGGTCCCCTCTGTTATGAAAGACTGCCTTGGCCAAGATAATTGCTTTTCGTAAAATGAATGGGTGAAGAATGTGTGATAAGGCCACCTTTACTGTCATTCTAGCTGCTCCTTGTTCAGAGTGTTTAGTCATGGGAATCAAAGCTGCTGGTTTTGTTTAGTGTAAGTGTCCATGTTGCTGTTAGCTAAATGAAATGCCTGATTTCTAGGTCAATATTGAAGCCTTGTAGCGCTGTTTACACCATACTTTAACTGCAGTTAAGAAGGGTAACACTTCTCAGTACTTTCTGCTAATGGAAGAATGTCTTCTGAGGTACAGTCAGTAAAGAACTATGGTGGAAGCTAATGGCACTGATCACTAGAACTTGAACCTTTTGGCTGAGGTGCATTTGCAGGTGCTTTTGCTATTGTGAAACAGGTAGTCCTTAAGTGACTCTCGGCAGGTTTCCTGGTATGTATGTAGGAATACTCTGAAATGTCAAATTTAGCTTCTGGTAGCTTGCTAAGATACAATCCTTCATCTCATCTGTTAAATATGGTGGAGGTTCTTATATGCTATACTATAATAGCAAGAACAAAAACTTCTTTGGTACAATGCTGCAATAAAACACCTGGTGGTGCCGTTTTATTCTAAACTGGGGGGTGAGGCAAGAGATCTTATGCCTAAAGGCTGCTATTCCCGTAATGTATAGGCTTAGGGGGAGATCTTGTCAATGTGTATAAAAACCTGATGGGAGGGAATGAAGACTGAGACAGATTTATCTCAGTAGCATCCACTGGCAGGACAAGAGACAATGGGTACAAATTTAAAAAGATTTAAGTTCTGCCCGAACAGGAGAAAACACTTTTTTTTTACTGTGAGGGTGGTCAAACATGGGTTGTAGAGTCTCTGTGCAGATTCAAAACCCAGCTGACAGGTGCTGGGCAAGTGGCTCTAGCTGACCCTGCTTGAGCAGGGAGTTGGACTAGGTGATCTCAAGGGGTCCCTTCCAATCTAAATGATTTTGTGAAGAGAAAGTACCCCTGCTAGCTTCCTAGGCTTACCATGGTGTGCAACCCTGTCTTCACGTGGTGGCCTTTCCCAGTGAAGGAAGATACATAATTGCTTGCTATAGCCTGGTAAATTCTAGATCGTGTCTAACTCATTCTAGTAGGGTTAGGAGTCACCAAGCAGGACTATAGAAGATGCTAGGACATTATGTACCTCAAGGCTGTGAGCTGTCCTGAAAATAAATGCTTCCCTAAGCACTTGTAGCTGTGGATTTTTGGTGGGGAAATACATCACTGGATGAGGAATAATAGCTGGTAAGCTTGCAGCCTGTTAAGATACAGCTAACAAATTAGGGACACAGCGAATGGGTAAAGGAGACAGTAAGTGACGATTAGGAGCCTGCTAATCAGTCTAATTATTTGAGAGAGACTACTGCTCACAAGGTAGGTGAGTGTATAATGCAGGAGTACAGCTGACGGACCCACCGGGGGCAATGCAGACTGGGTATTTAGTCTTTCAAATGGGGTCACCGGTCTCTAAAGACTTGACTCTGCAGGAGTAAGGTGGCTAAATCTGCTGCATCAGAGTGGTCCCTCTCAGGAATTGTTTGATGACAACCTGGACAAAATGAGTAGCAAAATGACTGCTTTCTTACATTTATGTATATCATTTCTATTGTATGACTATGCTGTGTTTCTTGGTCAGTAACTTGGTCCAATTAAGAGAAAAGCTGTATTAAACTGGTCTACTAACAGTTTGTTGTATAAGTAAGGGAAGTTTTCATAGTTCAGGATTAATTGTCATTGCTGGTCATTTCCAGTGGGGGTGGGTGGGAAATACTAGAGAGACTTTAAAAATTCTCCTTGAAATCCTGCATTTATAAATGGCTTTTCCATTGAAGTCTTCATGTTGTAACGGATACCTAAGGAAGTTTCATTCTAATTCAGAGTTAGTCTGTCAAATTATACACTTTTCAGTTAAAAATGTTCAGTTTAGGAAAGAACTTCTGTAAAAATGAATCTTGAAAAGCAATCTTTTTTCCAAGTGCGAATAGTAGGTATTTGGGATGACAATGTATATGAATACACTGGGATGTGTGGTCTAAGTATAAAAAAAACCCCAACCCTGCTATGTTCAGCCAAAAGGGACAAAGCTGAAGAAACGTGGGTACTGCATAATAAATCTATGCTTAACAAAACTTTGAAAGGGAGAGAGAATCATCTTTGGGACAGAGAGCGAGAATCACTTTTGGGACAGAGCGAGCTGATGGAGAGTTTGTTAGAGTAAATGTATTTTTATATCACAGTATCTCCTCAGCTATCTTTTTTTTTTCTACTTAAACCTACCTTTATCATTAGTACAGATTTGTGACTGGAGTGAGAACAACCATACTGCGTATACTCAGATTTCTGGTTTTGAAAGAAGTTTACTCTCCTACAAGAATAGTCACAGTTTGTCAGGTTATCTATTTACTCTGTTTTTGAAGAATTGAGTCTTTGATAGCTGTGTATACACTAAAGAAAATGGATTTTTAAGGACTTACAGGAAACTGGAAAATTAAGGTCCCCATCCCCACTCCAATATTTTCTTCTGATTTTTTTCTTTGCAAACTTAGTGTAAGTCTGATGTCATAGTGACATCTTCAGATGATGTAAATGGCAGTTTATACTTGAAATTGGTGACTCCTTTCTAGCTGTTCCTTAGAAAAATACTTCCTATAGCTTTTTTAATATGAACTATGGAGAGGGCATTTATTTCAGTGTCTTGAGAGTCCTGAGATACTGTTCAGTATCAGAAATTGCACGAAGATCTAGTCCAAATGGAATACCTTAAGATGAGACTTTTCAAAAGATGTGGAAGATTTGGTAAAGGTTACTTTAACAGTAATAGCCTAAAGATGAGGCATATTCCCTGCAAAACTCTGGCTGGATGATATGATACAATAAGGCTTAGTAACTTTATAACATTATTCAAAGGTTCAGTAGACTGTTGAAGAATGGGTCTGCATTTTACTGGATGCCTTATGTATGCAGAGTAGCAGATAGTTCCTGCTCTGAGATCTTGCCATACAAAGAGGGTATCATGTAATGACAGCACGCTGCAGGCTGGCTTTTTTTCTTAGGAGGAGCTGAACTGGAAAGAAGAGTGAAAGAAAGGGGACAGGGGAAAGAAAGAATGAAAGAATATAAAATTAGGAGAATGGTGTGAGAGGAAAAGAAAATAAGTTTGATGCAAACATCTAACAACTGGTGCAAGACAAAGTCCAACACTATTCTCTGAATAATAGCAAGACCCTAGGGCTGGAGGCCCTGGCTTGCTCCTGCAGGCTGTTCTCAAATGGCACGGGTGGTAGCTGAGTTTGCGGATACATTTCTAGTGGCCCCCATAGCTGGAATAGGGTATTTAGTGTTCCAATTGCATAATCCTCATCATCGTGCAGATAAGACCTTTGGGTAGGCATGTACTTGCTCAGAAGTTAAACTTCCCTATTAGTAAACCAATACTTTTATCAGTAGTAATTGACACCTTGATCAGCAAACAATACCAGCTCTCCATTCAGCATTGCTCCCTTAGTCATTTAGGTAGCCATCTTCTTGTGGTGCTGGCTGGTTCCTTTCATGACAAGGCAACCTTGCAGAGGTCAGAGGTATTCCCTTTCCTTCCAGGTCTGACAAGCCCTGAGTTCGGATTAGTTGCCTACTGTATCATTACAGCAATATGTCCCTGGTCCTGTGGCACCTTCTTAAAAGGCACATGCTTTTTTGGCAGTCAGAAAAAAGCAACTAATGGCCCTTGAGGGGAGGAATTTCTGCTAGCTTTCTATGTCGGCAGGATTGTAGAAGAGTTGTCTGCTTCTGGAGTGAGAGCTATTTTTTTTTAAACTAAATTAAAAATTTTTTTCACACAGCTACAATACACTGCTGTTGAAATAAAAGGCAAAAAAAAGAGGTTCAGGTCTTCCCCCTCCTCCCAATCTGTTGTTAATTGTGAAGCATTAGATGATTAGCAACCCCAGGAAGGCTGTGGGGTTTCTCAGTTCCCTCTATTTCTAAGGTGTTTAAGCCTCTGACTACTATAAACATTTTTTTTCTCTTAAATAGCCACTCTTTTTCCAATATTAGCTAAGCTTGAAGCCTTTGAAAGAGACCTTTGAAGCTCCCTGTGTCCAAAGTGGAAATGCAGTCTTTTGTTGCTGCTGAATCATTCACACAGAATAGGAAAATCATAATTCAAGGTGTAATCTAAAGCTCTATGCTAAGTGTAGTCTTTACATTGATTGAAAAGGCCTTGAATATGCTTAAAAATAAAGCTTCTTAATGGATTAGGATGTGTGAAAATTTCCAATAATTTGGAATTGACTCACAAAGCAATATAATGTCATTAGAATTTTTTATTTTTTAAGATGGTAGAATTAAGACAGACTGCATAATTGATTTGCATTTTCAACTCTGAGAATGCTAGGCATTTTTCCATGGAATTAATATTGGCATTTATTTATACATTTCTTACATTTTTAAAGGCTGCCAAGATAAAAAGTATTAGAGGATTGTCTTCTGTTGACTTTCACTATGAGGAAGCCATCCCTGCCACCAGATTAACAGGCCAGTTTGCAAGATCATCTGAAAGCAAGAGCAAATGAGCACTTTCAGTAAGTCTTCCTGTTGTTTTAATCATTCATTATTCTACCAGTAGGACAAGTTTTCTTCATTTTTGAAATGGGCTGTGATGCCCAGGCTAAACACGCAGGGAAGTTATGTCTCTCTACTAGCTTTTCTATCCTCTTCCACCCTCATGCTGTAGCATCATAACTGGAATGGTGCTGTGGGGGTTTCTGCAGGCAGTGGCTTCCCCTAAAACCTTTTAAAATCCTTTTGTGGTTCTTTACTGGGCTTTGGAAGAAATGCTACAAAAAAAAATCTCCTTTACTTCTGCCAGCTTTTTCTTTCCCTTGAATTTGCCCATGTTCTACCCTTCCCTAAGGAAGCATTAGCTAAGGAGACACATCTCCACATACCCTGAAGAAATCCCCATGTGATTTAAGCTGGAGGTCCCTCACAGAATGGCCCAAATTGCTGTGCTGTAGATTGATTTATCTGGCATAAATTACACTTGAGGATGGGTTTTATTGCCAAGGTTCTGATATTCTCTTTGGCTACTGAAGAGAGGTATAAAATGCTTTTGCTGTTCTGCTCTTACTAAAGAGTAATCTTCACTACAAAAGCAATGAAACTGGGGAAAATTGTATGGGGGGGGAAGGTTTCATATCCATGGTCCTTACTTTCTTGGCTGCCTCTATCTAAAGATAAATCTGCCTGCCATGTTAGCAGTTAAAGAAAAAAATCAGTCATTTGCTAGTGAAGCAGACTGGAAGCATCTCCATCTATCCCAAGACCTTATTCCTCTTCTGCATCTAAGAGAAAAGTACCTCCTTGCAATCTGTCTGTGAAGCATAGGCAAGCAGCTATTGAGGCAATTTGCTGAACAGTCTTAAGCAAACTGGCAGTTTTCAGAGAACATCTGACGCAATTACATTCTATATCAGAAGCACGGGGAAAATGCATCCAATATTCAAATGTTTGTTTATTTCTTTCTTCAGCCCTCACCCAGCCTTCTCTTCTGCACCTAGCCAAAGTAGGATGTTTTCACCAAAAATGCTGATAGTTACATCCATTCGCTGTTAGTACAGTAGGATGAAAGGAGTCATATAAATGGTATCTTCCACTTCTGTTGCACTTTATTTCCTCGAAGGGGAGAGGCAGACCAGACCCTACCTTGCCAGTCATGCCAAAGGGTAAAATTTCACTGCTGACCTAGTATACCTCTGGGGAACACTCTCAAGCCTTTCCAGACAAGGTTTCTCTTAGCCTGTAAGCATGTCCATAGCTCTGGATTGATCAGCTGTTTCGATAAGTTTCATAAGAATCCACTCTCCTCCATTTTTAATAATTTCACTGATGAAACAATTAGGATCCAATATCGGTTTGTGCTTTCATCAGTCTTTGACTTTTAATTAAAACGAAGACAAATTGAAATGAGAGTTTACTCTCTGAAGGCATATTGGAAATGTAAACTGCACAAGAAACTCAACTTACCTGCTTAATCAACCAATGCTAATACTAGGTAGTTATGCAGTATGAGATTTTCTTCAAGAAGCCCAGCTCAACTGAGTGAAGCCCACATGCAATTTTAAAGAAGGCAGAGGGAGGGTATCTATCTGTAAACCAAAAGCTAGTATCTCACTACCAAACACTTCGGTGTACTGTCTTTCTACTTTTGTAGATTTGACAGGGAAAAGGCTAGCAACATACTTAAAAACACTACGAAGAAACCCCAGCACCTTATGTTTTAAAGACAAGGTAAGCATTTCTGTAGATACGTACATATGAAAGAGAAGCAATAGCTGTGGCTCACTTTCAGCGTGTAAGTGGGTGAAGGCTCTAGGGATCACTATTCTGTAGATAATAAGTGACCTGTATTGTCTACTTCACCTGAGCTTTAAAATATGTTCCTCAGAATATTCTGCTTTTGTGTTTTCACAATTTTCATGTACAAGTAGTATTTTTTTTATTCCTCCCAGGTAGAGATTTGAGTGGTGTAGTCAAAGGTCCACATTTTTGCATACTTGTCCTATTTCCTCAGTTCTTACCACCAGTCTCCCCTTTGTGGATGCAAGCAATCCCAAAATAAACCTGCATATCCAACTTTTGAGCGTCTTTCTGTGAAAAGCACAGCTGCTGCTGCTCTTCCTTCCTCATCTTATTTTTGTGTTCAAAATATAGGGCAGGTATGTTTAATTGTTCGAACTCCAGCAATTCTGAACTTTTCTGGTCCATAGTCATTCTTGTGAGAACTTCATCTTGCCAACAAACAAGAGCTGCTCTTATCTCCACTGCTCAAAAGTTGTCTTCTCTGTATCCTCTTGGGCAGTACTTCTGTCCTGCATCTCTCTGCTTGAGATCGCATGGGGAACAGGAGACTGTCTTGTATGATAGGTACCCAGCAGCAAAGCTCTTTGCCTCTTGAACAGAGTTTTTGTCTTCAGTGAAGCTTAGAAGGCTGTTCATGGCACCTGCAGAGGACCATTGAATATAGCCTATGTAAACCTGTTGCCAGGCAGAAACTGGCCCCAGTTCAGATCCTTAATATTGCTCATGATAGCTGTACATTCTAATTCACTTATCATGGGGAGGGCCTGTCTTCTCTGCTAACTTACAGACCCAAAGCAGATCCTAGTCAGGAAATCCTTTTCTGGACTTACTTGCTCTTTGGCACAGCACAGCAATCTCAGTAATGTGGGGGTGAAAACAGAAGTGGCATATGAATTTTGAGCCATTCCGTCAAGCTACCCTGTGACAATGAGTCTGACAGAGTCTCAGCTCAACTTAAATTAACTTATTGAAGAGGTTTTTGGATTTTGCCACCTATAATTGTTCTGTTTTTGCTTGAAGACTGAAGTATTTAATTTTTATCCTGTTTTTTTTCCCTAAAACATTCTCCAATAAAGGATGATTATGATAAAATCAATATTTTTTCCACTATTCAGAGCAGTTTTGTAAGATTATTCAATTATGACTAACACTTTTTAGAAAAGTGTTGGAGCTTCAGCTTTATGGGGAGCTATGCTTAAGCAAGATCAAACCTTGAAAGATACCTATGCAAAACGATGGGCTATACTTGTGAGTCAGGTCCTACTTTCAGCTCCCCCATGATGATGTTCATGTGGAAGTCTGGGAAGAATCAGTAGCTTGAAGGTCTATCATCCTCCTGTCTGCTGACTTTTTCGTCCAGGATATTAACACTACACCAGGACATTAAGCCCTCAGCTCTCTTTCAGCTCCCAGGTTTGCATGCAAGTAAGTAAATCAGATGAAAACTATATGATAGGAAAACTGATTTATGTATTCCAATGTTGAAGCACACCTGTGACTCCCATTTATATGCTTCAACTAAAGGCTACTGAAGTCTCCTGTTAATTTCAGTGGTATCTGGATCAAGCCCTCAGTTGATATCTTGACCATCTGTGGGGTAGGTCCTGATACAGCATATTTTTAAGGATATGCTTAGTTCCATCCCCATTTAATAAAGCAATTAAGTGTGTGACTAACTTGAGTATGAGGTTGAAGCCTGTGCTGACAGTCAAGCATGAACTTTGCTGAACTCAGACTTAAATAGTAATTTACATTACAGGCTATCCCCGTTCAGCATCTGAAAAACAGGGCTTCTGCAGACACGCAGCCCCAGTAGATATCACACGTACACAGGTCCTTCATTTTACAGTAAATTCAGTTAGCCTGCCTGAGGGCATTCAACTAATGAAAAATAGTTATTTTGAAGTAAAAAGTGATAGAAACCATTGAAAAAACAGAAACAGTGACATTAGTGCCTCAGCTCACCATAATTGCTTCTTTCTCAAAGTCCAGGCAGTTCGTGTTTTGTTCTGCTGTCCAGAGGTCCTCAAAAATTTACTTCACTCCAGTAAGTACTATGCAAATTAGTATTTCCACTAATAAAATATGCACAGACATCTGAAATGCAAAACATGTACACAAATTGCCATGTGTTGGCTGAGGCATAGGAGCTCTATGTATGACCTGAGCACATGCGAAGTAATTCAAATCAGCTTAGCCCTCTGGATCGTCGGCTCAGCTAGTGCTGTGAGGGGCTGCCTTATTTGAATAAACTCACACTTGCCAGAGACTAGAGATACTGATAAATGAGATTGTGAATCTCTCTGCGGTGGCCTAAGAAGTTACCTCCCCCAGTTACTGACTAGTCCTGCCTTGGAGGTTGCCCCTTTCCCCAGCAAAGCTAGCAGACCAGAATGTGTGCCCCACCTCAGCTGCTTTATTGCCACAGTCCACTCCTTACTTGAAACTGCAGGTGAAGCAAAATTTAAGCTAAACCAATAGACCTCACACTGAAGCTGCTGAGGCACTGACCATATTCTCTTCTTTTGACTTCACTGTGAGCATGACAACCACAAATATGGGGATAGTAACTCCTTTAATTATTGCAGAAGGGCACAATAAGCTCATCTATTAATACCCTAACAATCAACATTAACTTGATCTCAGCTGGTGCATGAGATCCTGTTACCCTCATGACCATTTATTCCTGTGCCTGTGGCCTTTGTACTCTGTAGCACACTAAGGCATCGATCTTTTAAGCACAGCTTGTGAAGAACAGTATTGCAGGAATTGTCTTTTTAATGGCAACAAGACTGCTGCTGGAAGAACGGTGACACATCAGCTCATGTTTACAGGATTTTGGCCAAAATGTCTTCAGAAGGCTACTAAAACACCTCAGCTTTCTCTTTGTGACTATTCAATCTTTTGAAGGCCCTTTATGGTGTGCATAGCAACAACATATATTGCTTTTCACTATTGTTGACCATCCTCTAAAAAATAGACAAGATAAACAGTATTTTTTTTCTTTCCTTGTAAGGGTTTAAAAGAACTAAGAGTATCTGCCAGATTTAGAAGGAGATGTATTTTGGCGGTGTGGCTAAGACGAATTCAGATTGTAGATGAGCCAAAGTACGAATAATTCTGCAGCTGAAAACAGGAGCAAGCAGATTGGATGCATATCATGTCTGTGGCAGAAAAATGACTTGTAAAATTCCTTTCTTGCTTAAATTACAATTCCATAAAATTTAAAATGCTTTCAGCCCTTTCGGTACTGAGGCTGATCCTAATCGCTTCAGTAGGAGCATGACTTCTCTGGCCTCTGTAATACAATTCCTGATTTACTGCAAGAGATCAAACTGCAGCTCCACTTTACTACTTCACTCAAAATACCCTGTATGTTGTTTATTAAATTGCCGGCTATCCCTGCACAGGCAACACCAACCTGTGTAACTCTGAGCTCGCTATACTTCCCACCTGTGGGTTCCACACCCCGCTGAATAGCGCTCTAGTCACACAACTTCCAGTAAAAAAAAAAGCCAGTTTGACGTATTCTCACTGAAGAATGCTCCAGTTACTCTGCCATTGGAGTATTACAGAAGGGGCAATTGCTTCAGACGGCGTCACTGAGATTAAAAAGCTGGTGTCTTAAGTTTACCTGACTGAATTTGCTAAATTGGAAATGGAAGTATTACTGCAGTCTCTTCTTCCAGAAGAACTGAACGATGGGCCATGCTGAGCAGCTGGAAAACGGTAAAGTCTCCAATCAGTACCGTGCTTCACAAAATGAACATCTGTCACAGCCCGAGTTAGGCACCTAAGGGAATCTCTACATGAACTTCTGCAGGAAGGCTTAGGCTTTCTCTGCCCACATCCCAAGCAGGTGTAGGCTCCAGGCTGGAGAGAAGCCGAGCAGCCACGTTAGGGTGGCAATAAGCGTGAATTAATATTCCCAGCCTCCCAGCAGGATTACTGGATCAGGTTTGGCACTCTGCTGCTGAGGACTATGCTCGTGGCTCACGTCCGGGAGACGCTGCTCAGCAGAACCACTGTGCGATACAGGTAGGATCTGTGGAAGAGACGGCCAAAATATTGCCTGATCTAAGCATTTCACCTCCCACACGCCAGCATGCTGTAGGCTGTAAATCTGATTCCCAGGTGCTTAATTCCCCTCATTCACTTCATGGGGATGATAGGCACCTAACTCAGCGTTGTGAATGGCAGCATTTCACTTTGCTTTTAGGTATGGCATTATTAAGTGTTACAACATCCAAGCCCCTTTTTGGACATGGCACTAAACATCTATGTGTTTGGATCTTCCCTGAAGACCAGAATTTGATTTTTTTTAAAAAACGTATTTTATTAGGAAATGTGTTTAGGGGTCTACTAATCTCTCTACAGCTAGCACTCAAGCCTGCCTGTGCAGCAATTTGTTACAATGCCACTAAACCTGGCACTTTAATTATGGGATGCCAGTTCTTGCTTCTCTGTTGTGAAGTGCACATAGAGTCATCACTGGTTTCTATTTTTGCATGAAAATGATTCACAATGTAGAATGTACTGTACTACAAAAGGGATGGAAGAAAATAGTTCCATGATACATGTTGGGAGACAGAAGCAATGGCTTGCTGCTGTGATTCACGCGTGTACTGTCCAGGCATTCCAAAAATGGCTTTCTTCACAATTAGCCACAAAATCTGTAAACCATAAAAGGAAAACCATCGGTCTAACAGCAAGTGATTCCGGCTGGCTGCTTGAAATAAAGGAAGGTGATAATTCACAGAGCGGGTGAAATGTCAAAACTTACTGGACATCTTCTCCTGATTAACTTCATAATCGGGCAGCCCGAACTGGCAGTCCTTGCTCTTAAACTGAAAAGACTTACTGTGCTTCAAAAATCAATACAGTCCAATGAGAACCGATCACTGATATTTATTAATGAAACCATCGGTGTCCTGTATACAGCCACTTGTTGAGGACAGGGGCACATGAGGCCGAACTGTAGTCCTGCTCCTCCGGGGAGCTGAGGGGCTGCTGCCCACGTATTCCCCGTGGAACAGACTTGGCAGAAAGAAGGCAGTGAGTAGGCTGAGCCCTGGCAGATTGCTCTTCCCCCAGCACAACTGAAAAGTGAGAACAACACTGCTGAGAGCACTCAGCTGGATGTCAGCTGAAATATGAAAATGTGGGTGTTGCTTCCCTCAACATGTATGCATTTTTGGGACCCCCTCAAGCTTGGCATAACCAGGTGCATCTCAAGGACAACATGCTCCCTCCAAAGCTTTTTATGAGATCCGAGGATACGTCATCTTTGACTAGGAGAAATTTGCAGTAGCTGGAGATGGGGTGAACTCCAGCTATAGCTGATGACGCTCCTCTCATAATTTATAAGCAGAATATTTATTAACGTGTGCCTCCCGAGGGCCTTTGACATATACTTGGGAATGACTCAGGGAAAATATATATGCAAATATACGTATAGAAGGTCCTACTGGAAAAGGCAATTTATTGCAGCTGCTAATTCACTTTTTTAAAACCAGAGTCAGCAGCAATAACGCTTGTGTACGTTTTGTCCTTTGCCTGTCAGGAATTCATGCCTAACTCAGCCATGGTCTTGGCTGTATTTCTTACAGTAGATAGATAGGCCCTTTTCAGGCTGAATCTATTTGCTGCTCAACAATCTCAAGGTACCAGTAATTTCTAGATATCTGATGGAAATGAGAAGAGGTTTTTTTATCCTGCAAAACAAATTATCCATGTTTATCTGTCACATTTATAGTTCTAGGAGGAACGGTATCTTTAAGAAATAAAATTAACATCAGTACAGTTCCTTGGTGTTTATTTGAAAGTATAGCAAAGGATTGTATTAATACAAATTATCACGGGACAGACCTTCTCAGTTAAGTAAATGCTAACCTTTTATTTGAAAATCCTTTAGGATCTCATTAACTGCTCCGTGCCAGGTGGCCTATTGTGGTAGGAGAGCCATTCTGAGTAAACAGCAAGTTCTTAAATGAGTTATTGATGCTGCTATTATACAATAATTTGCAAGAAATGATCTGTAACACCCTTTAAAATTGCACTTCTAGCCTTGGAGTTTCAGCCCGAATCTGGTGTGCTTTATTGACAGACTAGATCTGCTTGGCTGCTGATTTGGGGAACAGCTTTACACTTTCTGTTTATTTTGCTGTGTGATTGTTCTGTGCCAGAAACCTTCTCGTTTGACCTCGAGCTAACAACTAGTTATAAATGGCATCCGTGCTGAGGTTTTTGATCATATACCCTAAGTAATCTCATAAGCAACTGCTCCCCTTCTAAATCTCATCATAACAATAATGACACAAACCGATGCACTAGTGCAGTGCCGCTATCTGTGGGGGCTAGCTCTTCAATTTCATAAATGCATATCAACATCCTGTGAATGGCTTAAAATACAGTTACGGTCAGGAAAAGGATTTGTAAAAGCAATGTCTCTGTGTTCTATATTAATTCTGAATTATAAACATAGCAGAATATACACAAGTCCTACTTTCCGGATGTTTTTTTTTATCCTGGTATTAACTGTCAGGAGAAAGCTCTATGCTATTAACAGTCTCATGTCTATTGCTAAATGTCAGCTTCTCCACATATAAGAATATTTTTTGTCACTTCTACATTTTATATTTCCAACATTCATTTCATTTAAAAAAAACATAGTCTTTTAACAGTCGATCCGGAGGGTCTGTGACTATCAGGATTAAGGGCTCCTGGTTTTTTTTCTAGGGTCCTGACCGTGCCAGGAAATGCCTTTTCCATTAATCACCTTTGCTTAACTAATCATCCCCAAGTAAAATTTGCTAAGCTTATAAATTAAAGGCACGATCTTTTGTTAGCTGTTACTCAAGGAAGTCACAGCACTTTTTGGCTTAGCTCAGTGAGAAGGATCACAGGCCTCCAAAAACAATTTTGTTATGCTTTTCCCCTTCCCTACTGCTAATCGGTGAAAGCCTAACCGGGTCTCTGAAGCTGCCTCGTAGTTTCAGGACAGCCCTGCAGTTGCTGGTGAGGGTCAGAACCAGCACTGCCCCAGAGATGCAGGCTGCCACCATCCAGCAGGCTACGGGCTTGATCGCCTGCGTTCAGCACCCTCTTCCCTTCTCCCTAGTCCAGTTATGGCTGTCATACTTGTGGGGCTTCTGCCTCAAGCACTCTAGCCCACTTCTGCAAAGCTTGAAGCTTGTTCCTGTAGTGCTCGGTCACTGCGGTGTTTGTTTTACCACTTGAGTGGTATGCTGGCACATTGTGGATTACGTCCGCGGCTGTCTTCCCTCAGTAGCTCTGCTGCTTGCTTTCCCCAGCACACCAGAACCTTGTGTTTAGCAGGAAACCTTCTTATTCTTCCTCGTTCCAAAAGCAGAACGTAATCTCTCTCCCCCCGGCCTTGCCTGACCAATTGGTCTTTTCTTTGATGAAGGAGAAAACGTAAATAATTTAAGAACCATTCCCACATGGCCTAACAACATCCAGCCAAATGGGTTTGTTCATATCTCCCTCTGACCAGGATATTCCAATCTGCCCAATGTATATAGGAACGTCTCTGCAAGCACAGGAGAACCGCGGCAAGCCTTGCCACTTCTGTGGGAGGCTGCTGCAAGCCTGTTTCAATCGGTGGCTGTTGGGAGTGGTATTAAGGTGCTTGTACCTTCTTTCTTATTTCTCTTTTGAAGCATACATAATAACTATTATTAACCACCAGCAATTGAATCCTTGTCCTAGAACAATAGCCTGTCAATGAAGCAGTTGTAGAATGAGAACGGCAGTATTTGTAATGACAGGGTGTGGCATATGCTGGCTAGCTTGTAGGTTGGCACGTACTCTACCTACTACCACAGCCACCTGAGGTCAAAATGCTTCAAGAGCCAAGAGAAATCTATTAATACCATTCTAAGTACCGTGGCTAAGATCCAGGTAAGGACAGCCTCAAGAAGGTATCTTTAGAGAAGCAAAATTGTTTATTTCCCATCTATATTATGAAAACTAATAATCTGATTTTATGAGTAGTCCTTAAATGGTCACTGAGTCAGTATCAGCGTGGTTTATCTGCTGTGCAAGTAACGGTAACCATGTACGTGAGATCTGCCTAAACTCTGGTCTGTTTTGGAGTGCTGACTTTTCAGAATGCTTTTCATTCATAAACCTGCTTTCCTTTGTCATCTGCCACCTCTGTCATGCTTTTCCCATATTGCTTATTCTTTTTCCTCTTCTCTGTCTTGTCCATAATATTGTACTTAGCTTACTACTCATTTTTATTTCAAACATACCAACTTTGATCTATCTGATCTTTTATTCTAAATGATCGACATGAGAAAAATTATGACACAAAAGCTAGGGAAAATGCTGCAGAAATCTAAGAAAGAAATCCAGTAACTCCCTTCTTTTGTAATTTTTATTGTATTTTGTGTTTACTATTTGTCATAAGGTTGGTCTTTAATATATGGGAGTCTAAGCTTCCCATCCTAGATGACAGGAGTATTTGATGGCACATTCAGATATTCAAGCTGATGAAGGCTAACTCTTTGTTAGATTGCAAAGGAAAGACATCATGCAATTTTTTTTTTACTGTGCATCTTGTGACATTTTAGATTTAAATGGGGCTTACATAGTTCATGAATTGGCCTTAAATCATCTACATGCTGTCACTAAGCATTTTCTTAACAGCTGTTCTTTCCTTCAGTTAATTACTTATCAAATGTCAAAATGTGATGGCTGAGAGAAATGTCCTGTTATCTGAACAAACCCTAACTTCACAATTGTTTTCTGTAGACAAACAAAATGAAGTGCTACATGAAAAATCATGAGATGTTCTGACTGCACAAAAGCTTCATTTTTATGCCTGACTAAACCTGACAATCAAAAATAAGGGAGGGGAGCAGGGAGAATTAATGAATATACATTACCCTACCTAATGGTGATGAACAGGCTTAGGCTGGACCACAGCTGTTAAAGAGTAAGTTGTTGGGGTTTTTTTCTGGAGACAAATATGAAAGCCTTTTATGGAAGATTATGACTCAAAATTGGCTAGTGGAAGTTGCTGGGGTTTTTTTAGTTGAGTATTCCAAAATCCACTTGGTTTGTACAGCAAAATGTATGTTTTCATTTAAGATGGGACTCATAACCCGAAGCTTCTGCAGAAGCAGGCACAGCTGTTATAGTTGATCAACATCATTACCTACATCTGTATGGCTATAAAATTATTATTTGGTTTTGGTTTGGAACAGGATTGAGGATTGAATAATCTGTTCAAGAATGTAGGCTCCAGCTCATTTCCCAGTAAAAAATAACATGGCTATTAGAAAGAAACATATAAATACAAAGAAAACGCATTACATAATAGGCTAGGGCTATTTTAACATCAGTGTTTTTCCTCTCCATGGAGTTGCTATATATTTTCTTAATGGCTGAGATCAACTTCCAAATATAACTAGAAATCCCTTTTCTGGATTGCTTTTGATTGCTTCGATTGCAGAAATCTCAATTCTGGGCTTAAAACGAGGTGGGAATATGTAGAGGAAAGCTTGAGTCACAATGTAGTTTACCGTCTATGTCTACAAACAAGTGATATGGATAGGACTTCAGTTTCATATCGGAGGAACTTTTCCTAAATACTGCTCCTAGTTAGTTCTCCTCTAACCCCAAAATAACAGGAGATGCTGAAATAATGTGAGAGTTTTATACCACTGTCTATCAAGTCTAATCAGAAATAAGCCTTTAATGTGACACTGACCAAAAAAAATGTGAGGCCAGAATCTGTTATATATACAAAAGTACTGTAGCTCAACAGGATGAGTCTACATGTATTTTATACCTTGCATTTATTTCTGTGAATGAAGAGCAGGGATCAGAGTGTGAATCTTATTCGTATGAATAAGAATGAAATATCTGTTTGTAGCTCTGCTCTGGAAAGTACAGATCTCATTTGCGCATTAAAAGCCCACCAGTTAAAAAGCTCTAAAGAAACGAGCAGAAGAACCTTCCTGAGCCCCGCAGCAGCTCTAGCTGTTCAATGAACAAAGGCAGGAGGACTATGGTAAAAAAAGATGACAGGCAGCATTTTGCTCTGAGGACTGGAAAAGAATGTGCCAGCATGCGTTTCCTTACTCTGCGACTGTGTTAACTCACAAAATGTGAGTATGACTCCCTGCAGAGGGAAAAGGAAGGAAGTAATATAAAAAGGGTCTATATCCCTACCAGTCATTCACAACACCAAGAAGGGGAAACTGAGGCGAAGGGTTATTGTCCGCAGTGCTGTGAGCAGTCATGTTTTCCTTTGATTCTATATGAAAACAAGAGCTTATTTATCAGTCTTTTGTTAGTCCTTTCCCCTCAATCAAATTCCTTTACTTGTAAGGAGGGAAGTATGGCCTATCATGGGAGTCCAGGGAAGATATTTTATTTTCCAGTATCCTGAGCAAGCGTTTCAACTGGTGACAAAGGAAATCTTCCTCCTTTTTGTTGCTAATTATACCTAAGAAAACAGTTGCCTCTCCTGTTTATAAGTAGCAAGTTATTCTGTGCAATCTGAATGCAGTCTAAACAATGATGAAATATTTAGAAATTACTTGGTAGTGATGCGCCGGCAGATAATGGAGTTCTCAGCTTCTTGTTTCCATTACAGCATCCATATGTAACACTTGATAATGTATTTGCTGTGACATTGGCATGATTATCTGCATCAGTTAAAATGAGTGTTAATTTATAATCAACTGTGATTGGAATACTGTTCCAAGGCATTGAATTATTCACAACAAGAAATGTGCCATTAATCAATCCAAGAGACTAAAGGACAGGTTTTCTTAAAAAATAATATTTAGCTGCCTAGAGATGCTAATGATGATGTTCTTAGGCATTTTTTTAAAACCTGGCATCCAGTGAGCAGCTACGTTTCTTCAAAATACCCGCTTTTTCTGAAACCAGTACTCGTAAGAAGTGTCTTCCTTGTGCATTGGTTTCTTTAAAAGTGCTTGCATCAATAAAAGTATTACAAGCAGTATGGAGGGCTCAAAAATTAAGATATTCTTTTAAAGAACTAGTTGGAAATTAGAGACCCCTGAACTGAGAAATAACTTTCTCCTTTTACTTCTGGAAATGATAATTTGGCACATACACTGCAGAATGTTTTCCCTCAGTTACACGCTCATTCTATGAGCTGCACTGAGGACGTGCTGGATGTGTGGCACACTGTAAAGCCAGGCTGCTAGAAACTGAATGCGTGAAGCAAAAACTCTTGATCAACATCAGTGCTCATTCTTTATTGCTTGATTGGGGCGATCTTGTAGTTTCTAAGAGCTGTTAGGCATGCTGTTTGTTTAAAAAACCAAAGTAGCGACAAACAAACTTCCAGTGCATTGAGATGATTCACATCACAGCTACTGGTGCTCAAAATGCTGTGAGCTACGTATGTTAAAGAATACATTTTAAGGGCATTTATCTAACTCCAAATGGCTTTTGCTGTTGATGAGCAACGTAAGGTCCGTGAGTCACCCAGCACACTTAATCACTGTGGCCAATAATTGGAGAAAAGGAGCTCCCCATAGAAGCAGTTGCATAATGTTGATTTTTATAGGTCCTTGCCCAGGCCTACCCTTTTCCATGATGTGAGGGCTGTCTCCTAGTATCTCTGCCTCATGAATAACCCTGGTGACTTCACTGTGAATGAAACATGGAATATTGTGAAAGCCTGACTCCACCAAAGACAGTGGTAAAACACGCATTGCGTGCGGTGAGGACAAGATCTCACCTGCAAGGTCTCGCTCTGCCCAGCTTTGGCCACTGAGAGATGAGGATCATGGGGCCAGTGTCCTCTAATATCCTCACTAAGTGAACAGGGTGAAACGCTTGCCAGCCAAGCTGATACCAGTCTCGAACGCAGAGATACTTCTTTATGGCTTTGAGTCTCAGGTGCTTCGTATTGGTTTACGCAATCTGCCTTTTTTGTACCTCAGGCTGAATCCTGCTTTCAACCAAGTACTTCCACAAAGTCAGTGGGAGCTCCGATCCCTACTTCAAATCCGGCAGGACAGGCTTATGAAAGCAAATCTTGCAACCACTGCGCTGAGACGTGCAGAAGAAGTGCCAAGTTTTGCCTAGCTGACTTTCCCCTGTATAGCAAGGGAGGCTGTGTATGCCAAGGACTCTTGGGAGGGCTTACGTTAATTTGGCAGAGCAACACCCGGTGCAGGATTCCTGCTGCAGCTCACTTGTAAGAGGCCTCGCGGTGTTGTGACTCAGCTGGTTTTATGTGTGGCAGAAATGTCAATGTCTGGCTACAAGGCTGGAGCTACATGAGCAGCTTTGAGTTCAGCAGGCTTAGGAACCTGAAGCTGCCACTGTGTCCAGGCACATAAGTCCCTGAGTAAATTTAATTCAGATTTTACTCCTTGCTGGGGTTGTTCATCCCCTGTGTAAATGAAGCCACCTTATTTGGGTAGCCAGTATGGTTTTAGAAGACTAATATTAGATCCCCAGGTTAGAAAACTTTGACTCAGGTTTTATTTAGGATGTAGGACTCTCATGCAAATTGCAGCACAGAGGGGGGGAAAGATGCAACATCTGGTCTGTTTTTATAGCTTCTAATGCATGGTGGCAAATCCATTTAACTAAGCTGTACAAAAACATCATCGCTTCTGCTTAATTATAAATCTGTTGCATATCATTTTGGGTTTTGAAAATGAATATGGATAAACAGACTTACCTCTAATCTATATTGATCTCTATCAAGAGATGAACAGATGATGAACTTAAACCATCCAGTTCCATTCCAGTGCATTTCCCATCTGTACAGAAATGGAAAAATGTTTACTGTAATTAAGACCAAACACTTCAAGTAAATGATTATGGTAGTAAGCAAAAAAAAAAAAGAAAAGAAAAAGAAAAAAAAAGTAAAGAGCAAACTCATGTGCGAGAAAATGTTGTTCTATATTGCCAAGGTCAGTTGATACCAGAATACAGAGGGCAGGAAAAACGCTCGACAGTTCGAGTAATGGGTTGTGTTCTTCCTCTTGGCAAAATTCATAAAGGTGAGCATATTGCTTAACTTCTATGTGCTTCAGTTTTGTTGCCTCCTAAACGGGGATAATAGCTCTCTGAAATGGATCTGAGGACACTTTAAAGGCAACTGGTTTGTTTTTATCCTGATACTGTATTAGTCAGAAGAAACAATCACTCATCTTCCAGGTCTATCACTAAATTGGGAAAGACACACAATGAGAGTGCTGGAGAAGGGATAAAATTCAAACATATGGCATGCTGTTACGAGAGACAAAATGGCAAATGACACCTATCGTAAACTGCTAAGGCCAAGAGGGCATCGACCTTTGTTCCTTGTGGGAAGATCCTCGCTGGCTTAGGTTTACAAATATCACAACATCTTGAAACAGTACCTTGAAATTTCTGTCTGCCAGGAAAGCATTTAGTGCGTTTAGTGGATGAAGAATCCCTCACTAGGATGGTGGAATTTCAGTTCCAGAGCAGTATGTGACCTGGCTGGCACTTGCGAGTCCTGTAATCTGTCACTCCCATCTGCCTAGATTTGGAGAAGAAAGATCTCTAGTTCCTCTACTTTCTACTCATCATCACTTGTCCGATGTAACTTCTACGTAAAGTGTCTGAACAGCAAGCAACTTGATTAACGCGATGACCATAGGGATAACATCCAGAGATGATAAACCTCGGTGACAATGGGCTTAGGTCTGCTTAGCCTATTGTGAGAAGGAAATATGAACAAGGACGAGACTGTTTTCAGTTTACCCAAGTATATGCATAATGAAGACTTCCTTATCAGCTATGACTTAAATTCTTACAGGTGTCTGGATATTCAAGCTAGCCCTGGGGCCAATTAGCACCGTGCTGTACTCCGCACCTCTGAATAGCCCTTCGTTTGATTAATGTTACTTAGAAAACCACAAAACACAACACAATGATTCTTTCTCCAGAGACAAGAATCATCACAGTACATTTATTTCTTCCTTGGAGAAGGAAATATCTACACAGCTCTGTTTTCTTCTTAATTTCTGAAGCTGCAGGAGATCATTATCTTATTTCAATGTCCTATTCCAATTACATTCTGTTTTACAATCCTATAAAATTCAAAATAATATGAAAACCCCTTATGTACCTATGTAGATATAAAGTGTTATATGTAAGACTTTGCACATTTAAAGCCAAACAGTTTAAAAAGAACTCCATTGTCATTTATTTGTGCTTGCTTACTTGCATTACTTTTCAGCTTGGATAATACCAATTAGATGGTTTATGATTATTTCACATTGAATTTCATTCCAGGCTCCCTCTGCACCAGCATAGCTCTTCAGTGGTTGAGTGGTTGCAAATCCTGTGGGGAGAAAGTTTATTTCTTTGTTGGAAGATAGAATTTCTTTTGGAGTTTGTTTAAATTGCTGCTGCCTGCTGATCAATCCTGGGCTTTATCACAGACTCATTAACGTGTCGGCCCTGGTACTGTAATAGATGCCTTGGCAAACCCCAGATCTGCCTTGGAAATCCTTGCGATGCCAAAGAATTAAATCCCGGACCCACTGAGCGGCAGGAGTGAGGAATGAGCAAAAGAAAATAAGTTTAAAAATGTAAGTAACTGAAATAAGAGTTTGGCCTTACTGAGTTAGCCAAGAGCCCGGGAATCCCAAACTGGCGCATGACGCACGTACAGAGAGCGACTTGCCATGCGCCCTCAGTACACAACGCACCGTGGTTCGGTCACGAGCTCTGCAAAGGAGGTAACAAACGGGTGCTCGCTTTTTTAAATTAGTGCACTCTTACCCTGTGTCTCATACTTAGTCCTTGATTTTGCAGAGATTGGTGCCTGTACTTCCCTCTAAGTGCGTGAGTCAATGAACTGAAAATTGGATCATATATGCTTGGAAATGAGTAAAATCCAGGGATCTTCCTGGACATTTTTTCTGGGCTTTCTGTTAGCGGGGGCAGCTCAGCAGTGCACTCGGGCGGACTGAAGAGCTGTGGAAACCGTGGGCAAGTCATTTCATCTTTCTGTATTTTGGCTTCATCTGTATAGATAATGACACTCTCACCCTTTGAAGACTACTTTGGAGATCTCTGGGTGAAAATGGCTATTCAAAGGCATTAATTGATACTGAGCAATATGTGGCACAAAAGAGGCTGGGCTCTTGTTTGGAGCTTTCAGATTCTTTTGCAACATAGCATTCCTAAAGGAAGTCCTTTTCTAACAGCCCTGGAAGTTTACTGCTCATTCCTCCCTCCTTTATCTGATATTTCTCGTTCTCCATTTGTGTGGGCAACACCAGGGCCTGGAAGCTATACACCCACAAGGTGGTTTCCCAAGCAGCCATGAACTATTGCTGGCTTGGGTCAGGAGCACAGCATCTTCTTCAACTTGCAAAATTGTGTCAGGAATACAAGGGGGAAGGCAATGCCCCCTCTCTCCAGAAACGATTTCTCATCTGGGAGAACCTGGGAGGTGGTTTGGAGGAACTGCAAATGAAGAGGGAGTCACAGGCCAGGAGGCTCGGGGGAAGGAAAAATGTTCAGGAGTGTGGGGGGGAAGATGATATTGACAAATTTTCCTAAAAAACCTGAACAGCCCTCTGGCAGGACAAGTAGAAATAAACCCAATGACAAGAAACTGTGATTAGGTAAATGTTAATCAGAAAAGAAGGCTCTAAACATAAGGGAATGTCCTTATTGATAGTAATAAAAGAAGGTGCAAATTCTGGAAGTTTTATTTTCTGGCCCGATTTTAGGATTGTACTTAGGTCAATGTATAATTTAAAGTATTGACTTCAGTGGGAATACTTGTGCTCTGAGAGCTGCGTGTGTGCTACATATCTGTTGGAGCCAGGGGCTCTGGCGGGAGCGGTGCTCTCTGTGCTGGTTAAGGTTGCTGAAGTGTTTTTAATTCTATTTTTGCTCCTTCTCCAGTGCTTACAATTGCTTATAACTTTCTGAAACTTCACGTACCGAGCTGAACTCTTCCAGATGGTTTCCTTTTGAAACTGGTTTCATGCATGTGGGCTTGAGGGAAACCAGTTCAGCCGATTTAAATCAGGAATGGCCTTTATTTCCATGTGCTGGCTTCAAATATTTCAGAAATGCTTTTTAACCCATACAGTTGTTTTCAGTTAGAAGTCAGCCTTGCAAGGTGCAAGGACCCTGTCTGCTGAGACTTCTAAGGCTGAACTTCATAGGGATGTAAAGTTTACCTTTTTTGTTTTACCTTTTTTGGTTTTAGTCATTTTCTTGAAGTAGTCCTAAAAATACATAATGGCTTGTTCATAAGATGATACAGTGTGCTGTGTTCCCAGAGCAGGTGAAGTTTTATGTTTCTGCTTAGATGAGTGAAATAAATAAATGGGCTTTAATACTACAAGCAAAATGGGACATGGCCAAGGGAAACTGTACGATAAGCTTCCTAAAATGGAATGTATAACTTTTCAGTGTGTTAAATTCATCACCGTTGCTCTTGCTGAAATTTAAAAATGTTACTTCTATGTAATTCTTCTCTATGCAAGGCCGAGCAAAGTCTTGGAAAACCTTGCATTAACAGAGAGGGATTTGTAGGACAGGGTATGTCTTTGCTGATGACAAAACAGCAAGACCTTCCTGGAGGTGTTTTATTTATGTGGTTCCTGGTGATCCTCAGGCAGGAAAAGCTTTCCACAAAGTGCTGTGGCTGAGACTCACTCGGGAAACATTGAACTGCTTTTGGAAGGCAGTAAAAAATTCTGCTCTTAATTTGGCAGTCAAATTTGTATGGTGGCTTTGGTGTCCTGTGTGCGACTGTCTCATCTGCTGACTGGCGTTAGCAATGCATGTGCCCGTACTGATGTACTGGTATTGATGTACTACGCCAGGAAGGTGTCCGGCTGCTGAGGGAGGGAAAACCCCTTCTTGCCTCAGCTGTTGCTTTACATCCTTCTCTGGTGCCATGGTTTCCTTAGCAGTGGTGAAAAGGGCCTGTATCAGGCCTGGTACTCCAGGTGAAACGGGAAGAGAAGAAACTTGGGGGCTGCAGTGTGCCGTGTCCTCAGGCCACCATCCGGAAGGTAGTGAGCCGCCATTGGGAGCAGAAAGGTTAGCGTGGCCAGGGGTTGCCACCCCACCCAGGGAAGT
Source organism: Aptenodytes patagonicus (assembly GCF_965638725.1). Classification (NCBI taxonomy): domain Eukaryota; kingdom Metazoa; phylum Chordata; class Aves; order Sphenisciformes; family Spheniscidae; genus Aptenodytes; species Aptenodytes patagonicus. Next base: position 100,046,323 of record NC_134951.1, read on the forward strand.
CCTGTGAACAAGGCACGGCATCGCAGAAACACCTTGCCCCCATTTCATTTGTCTCTCACAGCTTTCCTAAATCTTCTTTCCTGTGAAGTTCCTCTTGGCTGGCATGGTGCTTTCCACCTAGCCAGGAGTGGAGGTGGGTCCCCCTGATACACCCAAGGGAAAACGAATGTTGTTGTGTGTCGTTTCTTTTCCTTATGGAAAGACAGCAGCAGAATGAGGGTGGAGCAGATGGTTGTAGCTGCCTCAAAGGAGAGTAAGGACAAATGGAGAAACAAACGCAGGGGTGGGAGAGCCACCCTTATCAGGCATCATAAATCTCTCTTTGACTGAGACACATCAAAGCAGAAAGCTGTAATATCTTCTGGTATTTCTTGCTACAGAAAGACTTCAGAACAGTTGGGGCAACCCAGAGAAGACTTGTCCCCAGTATCAGGTCGGACTGGTAAATGTTCCTGTCCCTGGGATGAACGATGTCTTTGCAGCCTGTGAATTATTTGTAGCGGTGTTATTGGCTCTGGTAATCAGCAACTAGCTAAGGATACGAGATAAAATAGAGTGCTTTACTGCACTTAAGCACATGGGAGCCGTTTTAGATACTGGAAGTAGCGTGGTCTAGTGCGTATCAACTAGTTCTGCCTGTGCCCTGCTTGCCGTTTTTGCAGCACGGTGTTCCTAAAGGGGGAAGGGAAGAGACTTGCTGCTGGGGTCTGCATGCTTCCTGGCTTGCCTGCAGTTCTGCGTAGGTATTAAGGAAATGCAACTTGTATTTCAGCCTCCCGCTCTGTGCCCTGGTGCTTATCCGTGGACAAATTGCATTCCCGTTCTCCTGTTAGCAAGCCCAGGCATTACCTGCTTAGGCTGTAAACACTGGGAGAAAGTCCCCTGCGGCTTTACAGCGCCTAGCTCAGAGGGAATCAGACTTCAGACTTTCTTGAAATTTGAATAATTCTAAAGGTTGCTGCTCCTGTGGAGGTTGGGAGAAACTTGCACCTGAAGGAAGGGGAGAGCTTAGGTGGCCATCTGCTTCTGTGTTGTGAGCACTCGTATGTAACATGCAGGTTGCCTGACACCACATTGTTTTTCAGTCCCTGTAAGTAATAAATCGCTTTGTGCTCCATCTAAATGACTGGGACAAAGTGTATGTAGAAGAGTCTGATTATATCTACACGGCCTTCTGGGCAGACGAATTGCATGTCACTCCTTAGTGTTGGGAAGCACAAAGGTTTCTTCACTTGCCTTACTGCACCATGTCAGATCTGCCAAATGAGTTGCTGATGGGACAGGTCCGTCCAGGAGACCTTTTGCTCCTCTAGCACATAAAGGACCTGGGAGAGCTTTTGGAAATGCTGGTCCAGGAAAGGAAATTAAGTCTGAATGCTGTAGCCAACCTGATCCTTTCCTCGCTTACAGCGGTTAGTTAGGTGTGGCTTCACTCTGGTCAGCAGAGTGGTACCACTACAGAGCCAGTAAGAGTGGAGAGGAGCCGCAAGCACACACTCCTTGCCTGCTGCTTGGTGGGACATCCAACAGCCCAGTGAGCTGCTGTCCTTCCTGCTAAGTGTCACAGAATCATAGAATAGAATCATAGAATGCTTGGGTTGGAAGGGACCTTTAAAGGTCATCTAGTCCAACCCCCCTGCCAGGGGCAGGGACATCTTCAACTAGATCAGGTTGCTCAGAGCCCTGTCCCACCGACCTTGAATGTTGCCAGGGATGGGGCATCCACCACCTCTCTGGGCAACCTCTTCCAGTGTTTCACCACCCGCAGCGTAAAAAATTTCTTCCTTATATCTAGTCTAAATCTACCCCCCTTTAGTTTAAAGCCATTCCCCTTTGTCCTGTCACAACAGGCCCTGCTAAAAAGTCTGCCACCATCTTTTTTATAAGCCCCCTTTAAGTACTGATAGGCTGCAATAAGGTCTCCCCAAAGCCTTCTCTTCTCTAGGCTCAACAACCCCAACTTTCTCGGCCTTTCTTCATAGGAGAGGTGTTCCATCCCCCTGACCATTTTCGTGGCCCTCTTCTGGACCCGCTCCAACAGGTCCGTGTCTTTCTTATGCTGAGGGCTCCAGAGCTGGACGCAGTACTCCAGGTGGGGTCTCACCAGAGCGGAGTAGAGGGGCAGAATCACCTCCCTCCACCTGCTGGCCACGCTTCTTTGGATGCAGCCCAGGATACAGTTGGCCTTCTGGGCTGCGAGCGCACATTGCTGGCTCATGTCCAGCTTTTCATCCACCAGTCCCCCCAAGTCCTTCTCAGCAGGGCTGCTCTCAATCCCCAAGTGTCCTTGGGCTTGACTTAGTTTCCTAGGGAAGATCCTAAGAGCCTGATTCTGAAGCCCTCCCACCCCCGACTTGCCCCAGTGTGGAGAAGTCAGTAGCTTACGTACTTGTGCCTTACCACCAACACTTCACCTATTGTCCACTGAAGGCAGCTCTTGACTTGTGTCAGGTTAAGGGCTAGCCTTTGCTCTCAGGTCACCTTTACTGTGAACGGATCTGTGGTACCTGATTTAATGAGTCCCCGAACGGAAGGAAAAGACTGATGAATAACTCAAACCTGCAACCTGATCTGTAGAGTTTTTTGCCACCAATAATGTTTCTGCTGGTGTAACCCTGGGGTTCACCTTCGAGTAGGGGAGGTGGTTCTGCTGTCCCCTCATCTCCCCTTTGAAAACAAACCTCATGGTCTGTGATACTGGTATTCCCGCCGTGTAGTGAAAATACAGCCTCTGATGGCTTTAAAATAAACAGGTATCTATATAAAACAGTAGCGCTCAGCAGAAATCGATAGAGATCGGTGCCTGTGAACTTGGTACATTCAACCACCTTGTGTTGCTGTTTGTCTGAACGTGGCTCCCATTGTACTGACACGGCTGCCTGGTAGGTAGCAGGGGACGCATGGCTGAGTTTTCTTTATAGTTGCTTTCAAATATTTATCTGCAGGAGGATAATGGGAGAGCCGTGTTTCCTCTTGTCAACAGAATTTCAGAAAGGATTTTAATCCCCTGTGCTCCTTCTGCTCACGGAGCCCTGACAAAAGTGGCTTGATCCTGCTGGCACAGGACCACCTCTCCTTCTTGCCCTCTGTCCTCAGCAGGGATGTACTCGGCCTTCCCAGACTGAGAGCATACCCGGAAAGTATCTATGTTTTGGAAACTCAGCTGAATCTGCTTTTCTGGGCTATAGGGTATAATCAGTGAGATCTAATAGGGGCTCCTGCTCTTTCTCCTCTTTTTCTTTTCTCTATTCCTCCACTTCCCCTTTTAACTGATGAGAAAATGAGTAAAGATGAATGATGTACAATTCTGACTCCAGTGCAAGATGTAGGTGTCCAGCACATCCCAGAACTGAGCACCAATTTCACTCTTGCCAGCGTGGCCATTAATGTCAGCATGTCTTAAGACGATATAGACCCAACTGCAGCTTCTCTTCTAAGTGCGTATGGCTTATGAAGGGTCTCAAATGAATCATTTAAACCTGGATTAAAACCTTAAAAGCTGCTGCAAGTCTGGTATACTGCTCAGTTTTAAGTCAGCGCTGAAATGATACCGTTTACAACAGGGCTGTCCACAGGGACTGCCTTAACGTGCTGTCTGCTCATTACTGTTCAGTGCTTCATATTTCCTCCAGTCTGAAGGGCTTCTCTTCCTTTGCTGTAGCTCTGACCGGGCATGAAGAGTTTTATTGCGTCTTTGTAAGTAGCCGGCACTGCAGCAGCTGGAGCATCAGTGTGCCTGGCCTTTGTGTTAATGATGGTGTTACAGGCATGTGCTAACAAAGATAAGGATCGTGTGGGATTGCCTGCTGCCTCCCCAAGCCCTCAGAGTGATGATGTAAGCTCTTACAACATTGTAAAATATAGTTCAGCAATTATTGTGAAACTAGGGGGAGAACCCTACGCCGAACAACCTGCCTCTCTGCCTCTCAAACTCTGCCCCTTTTGCAAGGTGCACGCACCGCTGTGGTGCTGGTGCACAGAGGACAGGGTGTGCGCAGTGCAGAGAAGCACAGCAATGCATGTGTCGCTACGTTGTAATATGCCATGCATGCACCCATGTTTCCTTAGAGCATGTGAGAAGAGGGGCTGCAGTCTCCTTACCTGCCTCCCTGCATGCCAAAACCGGCTGTTTCACAGCTGCCACTCCCCCTTTATTCAATGCATCTCATCCCCGCTCTAGGCAGGAAACTGGTTCTTCTCCCCTGAGCCCAGACATGAAGTGAAATTCATCTCCTTCCCGTTTCATAAAAGAAACTCTGCAAAGGAAGGGATCCTTTAGCTGCAGAAGGCCACTGTGAGCTCCCCACAGGACAGTGCGAAGCGCAGTCGCCAGCCGCTGGGGCTCAAGGATACGGGGAGCTGAGAAGGCACCGTGTGTTCGCCCGTCTTTCCAGGCCCAATTATCATATAGATGTGTGTTACATTTACATTGTGGCTCATAGTGGTAAAGTACAGCCTGGTAACTGGAAGGGAAAAAATTCGTCTGTAACATAACTGAGAAGCATAACCTTGGACTGTCAGCTGCAATCCTGTTTGAGGTACAATACTGGTGTTAAGCTTTGCCCTATTAACTGCTTGATAGAATAGCTGGGTTGATAGATACCAAGATGGTATCTAAAGTCATGTTTAAGAAAGTGTGGGTTTTTTTTTTCTCAAAACAGGGCTCTTCATCAGTACGCGCACATGTAGCAGTCAGGGGAACACCTAGCGCTTGCTAGATAAACATGTACATTGCTCCTCTCCACGTGGGAGGAGCAGCCACAGAACTGCATCACGCAGAGTCCTGATGGGTGCTCACCGTCTGCAACCTACTTGGTATGCAAAGATACCTTTTCTGCAGTGAAAAGGCTTTGATTCACCCAGGTCCAGATCACTTTATTAGCATTGCAAAAATGCTAAAAGCCTATACAGCTGATAACCTTCTGCTCAGTTTGATCACCTGCCACATATGTGATGCTAGCAGAGACAATTTGGAAAGGTGTGTTTATTGCTTTGCACTTAGCAGATATGGATATGCCTGGCAGTTTCACAAACATGTCCTTGGTTAAAGTCTGTTGCTAAGCAATAGTTTAAGATAAGGAATATATACAAATCCCCGAATGCTCAATTTTTAGGGCTGTAGGCACTCATAGGAGAGAGGAATAGCAATGTCCTGCTTTTGTCCGGAGCACCTGAAAGAAACGTCAGTATTTGTTAGCCTGGGAACAGCGTTACATTGTAAGGATCTGCAGCATGTTCCCCCTCCTGCAGCCAGCTGCAGCGCACAGCGGAATAAGCAGGTTGGCTGAGTAACCAGCTGTACTCCCCATCTGAGGTGACAAGGTACAGAGAAAGGACAACTGCTTCTGCCTATGCCTTTATTTATGGCAGACTTTTGCACAGGGAGATGACAGGGAGGGAGCCAGAGCCTTTCACTTCGTATCCCTCTTTCTGCTTCTGAGCACGCCATCCGTGTGGCCCTTGTAGCTAGAGGTCACCTTGGTAGTACTTCTGTCACCCACGTTGCCTTGTGCCCATCAGCCAGTGAGTCACTTCATAAGCAAAGCGGAACCCTCCAATGGCAGTTCTGTGCTGCTCAAATCTCATGGATCGTGTCGCAGACTTGGGCTGATTTAGTCTAAAAATGAACCCGCTTCTGCATTCTCCACCTGCCCTGTAGCTTTAAGTCAGTCACCCGTTTTCCACTCGTGTACCCTGAGCAGTTTTCTCTGCTTACTGCCTGCCCTTGGTGGATGCAAGCAACGCTGCGTGGGCAGGAGGCGAGCCCCATCCCCGTGTCTCAGCAGAAGCCTCATGGAAAGCCTTCTTGTCTTCTGCTCTCCCCGTTTCTCCGGTGCGTGTGAGGGAAAAGCTAGTAGCTGCAGGAGCTTGGCAGCAGCAGTGGGCTTGAGCTGAACTGACACGTAGGGTGCAAATAGAGTCATAAAGTATATGTGGCAGTGTGATGCATATTAAAGCGATTTGGAGGGTAATGTTTCCCTGACTATATTCTTAGTAACGGAGAGAAGTGATCTTCCCACCTTAGCTGCAGGCACGTTACAGCGCCCACTGAAGAGGCTGTCAGAAGCTGGATGCAGTTCCTGGCTCCAGAAGACCTCAAAGCCTGGGTTTGCAAGGGCCCCGTCCCTGCTCCGCACGGCCAGCTTGTGCCCTGCGGCTCTGCTCTGTGCAGAGGCCCTGTGCCATAAACCCACGAGCGAGCACACGCTGTCTCCTGTTCCCGGCTCTCAGTGGCACATATAAAAACATGCCCAAGAAATGACTGTGTTCCCTCGGGAATAAGGAAGGACCAGCCTGGCTAAAATGAGAGGAGAAAGTTTTATATCTGTGTAGTAACTAACTCTTTATTTGGAAAAAAAGAACTGTTTGTCTGGTGCTTCTTGGACCTTTGGCTTAATATTAAAATGACTTTCGCACAAACCTTCTCCAGCTTCTTCCCAGAGGAGAAGGCAGAAGTTACAGTTTTCTTTCCATCGGCTCTTGCTTCAGAGCAGAGGCTTAAAAACTGGGCTGCAGCTGCCCTCTCTAGTGAGGCCACGAATGAAGCAACTGCATTTTAGCTCACAAGATGTTAACCCCTTAGTCTGCAGGGTAGGTCACTAAAATGCCAGCTGGCAAGAGGTCTAGTGAGCCTCCCTGGAGCATGTCCTAAAGCAGGCGAAGAGTCTGCCTTCTCACCTGCTCTTTTCAGGACTGAGAGCTCTGAAGCTCTGGCCGTGGGATCACCGTCTCTCCTCCCTCCCTACGTGCCAGCACAGAAAGTGTGTGTTGGGGTGGGAGGGACTGGAAAGAAGGAAAAGAAGCTCTTTTCTTTTGGTGTATCTACACGGTTCCTCCAAAGCCTGCTGCCAAACACCGGCAACATCATTTTCTGCCTGTGGCCTTGCTTTGCCAACTTCCCTTTCACAGAATCACAGTGTGGTTGAGGTTTGAAAGCACCTCTGGAAACCACCTAGTCCGGCCCCCTTCTCCAAGCAGGGTCAACCAGAGCAGATTGCTGATCTGATGGGATTTTGACTATTTCGAAGGGTATATGCCCCACAGCCTCTCTGGGCAGCCCATTCCTGTGCTTGACCACCCTCACTGAAAGACGTTTGGTTTCATGTTTAAATGGAATTTCCAGTATTTCACTACCACCACCAGCATGCCCTCGTCTGAGCCGGGCCAGGAGTTCCTGCCTTCAGGTACCTGCTCAGAGAAGGAAGGATTGCCGTCCTTCGTGTGCTGTTTCTGGGATGCTACGTTTGTTCCCATGTCAGCTAGCTACTCGCATCTCTTCCAAGCAGAAGGAAGTGGCAATATCTCCTCTTGGTTTCCAATAGTTTTAAAAGTCTGCTCACATGTTTCTTACAGGCGTGTGAAGTCGTATGTGCAAAACCAAGTTTGAAACACAAGCTCATCTTTTTAGTATGTACTTTACAGTCTCTGGTGATGGTGTGCTGGACCACCTTTGCGCTTTGCTGCCAATGTGAATGAAGGCATCTTGAGATCGTGCCCTACCTTTTCTGCAAGTTACTTCTTAATCTGATAAGAATACTATTATCATACGGCCTCTAAAGCCCAGGAACACAAATGCCTGGGCTGCTGTTAACAAACATGGTGAGAGCTTTCCTGTGTATTCTCCTGGGAGGGTTTGATCATGGAAGTTACTTTTGTTATACCCAATTCCACTAAATACATCTCCAATTTTCTTGTCTCTACATCAAACGTTACATGTTAAGGAGCCTAGAATAACAGCTGCTGCCACTCATGTCAACTGAGAGGAGCACAAGACACTGAAGTGTCTAGTTTCTCATCACTTACGGGACGGATAAAAGTATCTGTTGTACTGACTAGTCCATCAATTATGAATGATGCAGATAGAGTGGCTGTTTACACACAGTGATCTATTTTAGTTAAATTGAAAACACACACAGGGGAGCGTTTCAGCTTTGTGGATAGAAAACACTGGAAATGTTTTCTTTTCGTTTCGTCTTTTCCGTTTGCTGGTGACAATTATCTCTCAGGGGTGCCCAGTCTGCAGCTGGGAGAGGATGAGCTCTCTTCTTCTGGGACGAAGATCCAAATATCATTAGTTATCCAACCAGATCTCATGAAATTGAGGATGAGGTGCTTGCCTCCCTTTATCATTCTAATTTTACCTGAATACTCAACTATTTTGTACAGTGTTAACACAAGCATTTACAAAGCCGGTCCCTCTGGAGGATGACAGCAATTGTTTTGCTGAATGTTTAATGGCTTCCTCTCCCTCTGGACTCCGTCCAGTGCATATTGTAATGAACAAGCTCTGGAAGAATATTATAGCCTCACTTCATCTATTAGGACACTTTACATACATAGAAATTTATTTTGCGCTACCATGAATTATATAAACACACAAATTAAAGATACATACGCAATAACTGCTTGCAGAGAGCATTGTCTGCAGCAAACTCATTAGGAGAATGAATTACTCTGTAGAAAATCACTTAACCTTTGTGGATTTCCTGGTACTGTGTTTATTAATGCCTTTGCTTTGTTTCGAAGTCGTATTTCTGTGTTATCTGAAAACATGCTCCAGATTTGAAAATTAATGTACAGCATTAAGGTTTCCTCTGAACATACTAATTATATAGAAAGCAAAAAGTGAGGTCTCATTCCGCTCTCCCACATCCGTGTATAAAAGAGTACGGATGCGTCCTCCTGTGCAAAGACTTTTGAAGCCAGAACGAAATGATACAGGGCTAAACGCCTTCGGAGGAGGAAAAGAAAAAAAATAAAGGGCTTTGGTTTCCATGAGCAAATGTTGATTACAAGCGGAAAGCTTCACTGAATAGCCTTTATCAGGATTTGTCCGCAGGGCTCAGTGGCTAATGTTTTGCTGTGGAAAATATTTCTCCAACAGCAAATGGAGATGAGGGAAAATAGCAGACTAACTTTTTGGCAAAAGGTCTACTTCGGTTAGAAAAACAATGCTCAACTTGCACATGTTTCTGTCAGGAAGACTGCTAGCAGGAATACGGCAACTCTAGTAATTTCGCCAGTAGTCAAAACAGGATGCATCAGGAATAGCACGCTTGGTACCGAGTAACCCACACAGAAGTGCGCTGCCGCAGGAAGCTATGTGTGTGCGGAGACCTGCACCAGTAGATATTATTTTCAGTGGCAAAGCATCGCTGAAGCTTTACGTAGTACTTTGGTGATAACAAAAGCTAGTGATTAGTCACTGAAAATTTCAAGTGACCTCGGTAACCTGACTTCTGACTCATTCTGTGGCAAGACGGTGGCCTGTCCTGTTTATTGGGAGAGCTGTGACCTGGGTAACTGAGGAGAAGTTGTTGCAGGTGCATATCATGGTGACTCACTTGCCATCGTGCTGCTGACTGCATGGACATACAGGTTTTAAGTCTGTAGCCTTATTCCAGTGATATACTAATGGAAATGAAAGCAGACAGCGACTGATGCATATTGGAGCAGACTGACGTTCCTTGAATCCGTTGTATTTGGGGTTTATGGGGTTTGATACTGCTTCTGTGGCACAGAGTTGCTTCTACCTTTGCTGGAAAAATACACGTCATTGTATGCATGCTACATCATGCTTGTGTCTTATATAGCTGTAATTATAACCCTGCAGAGTAAGTCAGTAGAGAGCAAAGGTTATTGACTTCCACTGATATGTTCCAGGTGATACTAATACAAATAGAATAAAGCTTTGGCCTTCAGGGGAAAGCTTCAGCAAAAGGCTACTTGGAATAATTAAACCTATCATAGAAGCCATGCCGTCCTGTAATGAATTGACAAGCAATATTAACCTGACTGACACTCCAAGCCTCCTTACAGGTCCGAAGCCCTGGCACTGACTGAAACGGCTGGTGTCACAGTGGGGGGGTGGGGTGGTCCTGAAGGCGAGTGTGCTCTAGCTGGCAGCATATCTGAGTCTTGCAGTTAACTTAACTGGAGAGTAAGAAAAAAAACCCCCCAATTTTTGCTGCTTCTGCACATCAGCATCACCTACTGCTTTATCCTTTACATGTTGTGAATTCGGTATGGAATAGTTGCCGGCAGGGGAAGAAGGGTTGGATATGGAGGGTGTTGCAGATACTGCCAGTAAAGTAAGTAGGAGACCTGGACGGGGGCGGGGGGACAAATCAAGGTGATGGAGAGAGGAAGATCTGAATTCCTGCAATCTCTGTGCTCCAGTGTTTCACTTCCACCTTAGAAAAGGAAGCGGCTTGTAAGAAACTGCTAATTTAGATAGGTTATGGATCAACAGACTTCAGTCTCCTATGAATTATGCGAATGTCCTTATTTATTGCTGGAGGTTATAACAGGTTAACCCTGCGTATTGGGATTGGAAGATTTCTCAAGAGCAATACGAAGTGTTTCACACATGGGCTGAACAACAGAAGTGCCTAGTCTGTAAAAGCTCCTGATCCAAATGCTGTAATTCGCAAGGACAAACGAAGCAAGATTACTTATTTCTGGTGGAGACTTACAAGAAGAACATTCCTTGTACCTATTTATATTTTTCTCCTATAAGAGGAAAGGGAGAAGAAGGTGATACTAAAGTAGATTAGTGGTATGTCATCCTTTTCTATAAGAAAAAACAATGAATTTTAGAACTGTTCTTTATAGTAAAACCAAAACAGCTCTGATTTTGAAATGGACTTCATTGTCCTGGAGCTAGTACAATGATTTGTAAGTTGAAACTAAAACATAACTTTGTATATCTTATCCGCATTATCTGATCACAAATGAGTATTTCCTAACTATAACAGTGGAATTCAACTCGAACAAAAATGCTTCCTGGCTACTGAACATCTCTTTGTATTTTAGCTTTTGCATAATGAAGTTACGGGACCCACTGCACGTGGATGAACGTTTCTATTTTCATAGAAGGCTGGCAACAACATCCATCTTTCATGTGGGAAGCACGGCTGCTTAGTTAGCATTTTGGTTTTCCTGGTATAGTTATCAACATGAGTGAACATGTGCCTACACGGACTTGAGAAAGTGGATGGACTGTCAAATCCATTGATCAAATGTTCAGAGAGATAAAAGTTGAAGACATCTTTCAACGCTGTGAGACAGCTGTTAGTGTCTGATTCAGTAGTGAATGGTGAGCCCTATAAGGTGAATCTTCTAACCGTTCTTTTGCAAAACATGCATGCTCCTTGGTTTTACAGATATTTGGGGTTTTTTGTTTTTTCTTAAAGCTCTTCAACATGCACACCTTCTCATCTTCCACCTCACTCTCCCAAATGCAATCATCTCTGTGCTGATTGACCTCAGTGATCACCATGGTTTCCAATTCAATTCAGGTCCCCAAAGAGGGCTTTTAATTAAGAAGCTCTAATAGAATCTAGGAGAAAACTTCTAAGTCCCCAGTCTTCAGGCTGTGAGCTACAGATCCCAGGGGTGTCTCTGGCCAACTAGTATGAGACCCTAAACGTGTCCTTTCTGGAAAGGTCATATCCTATGCAGAAATCTGCATAAGTAAATCTTGCCGATGTAGACGTCCCCTGCAGAATTCCTAGGGATCACAAAGAGTTGAAAAGCTCTGCAATAGGCTGCTGTTGAGCAGCGGGTAGTGACCGAGAGAGCGGTGAGTTGGAAGCAGGCGCACGCAGCAACATCTGCGTGTGAAGCTCTAACTACAGTTTGTGTAAGGTACTCGGCCTAGCTCAAAGCCCGCTCAAGCATCGCCGCAGCGCAGGGGAGCTCTGCCGGTGCTGCAGGTGCTGCTACTACAGGACTTCGTTAGTGCTTTGCTAGATGTAAAAGCACACTTGTTTTGGCAGCAAGACCCAAAATATTTAAGAACTGATTTTTACCCGGAGTGTGTTTGAGCCAGCCACAGACTTTAATCACCGTCACCTGAATTGCAGATGAGTACACGGGTGGGATTTCCAAAGGTACTTAGGACTGGTCTGTATTTATTTCAGCGGGACAGTCGCACCTTGTGTGCGCGCGCGTGTGGAGCAGTGCATGCTGAGGTTTACTCAGCAGCTCATACTAATCTCCAGGAAACAACTTGTGCTTGCTGGACTGTGGATGCGATGTTTGGTAATGTTGCGCAGAAGCACTTGAGAACGCTTTCACACCAGGAACTCCAGCATTAGCCACGAATGAGAACAAAAAGTGGGACTGGAAAACACTTCTAAACTCTTTCAAGTATGGTATTTGCTGAAAAGCAAAGTTCTAGAAAACTGGAGCCACATATAAACTTGAGATAACTTTGGTGAATAGTTCTTGGCTGGAAGACAAAAAGGAAAATTTATATGTTCTGTGTAGATTGTTTCAGGATTAAACATCTTGAATTTTTGTTTCAAAATGCTCTCCCTTCTGGCAATTCTCTCAAAACTTCTGGTCATATAAATCTGAGTTATTGAAGATACTACTTGAGGACTCCTGTCAGAACAATATTTTGTTTAATTGGAAGGTTTTTTAAGCTCTTCATGTAGTTGAAAATCTCTGAAGTTTTCCTTTGGAATGTAGCTTAAAACAATTTTTTTTTTTTTTCCCCCCAGCTTATTACTTCTCGGCTAGCTGGCTGAACAGAAAGCGCTTTGCAAGTACCCAAGAGGGGACGATGGGAAAACAGAAGGAATTCATAAATAAAAGCTTTGGTTGTGATAAGTCATCCCCTTGATGCAGCAGCACTCCAAGGCCAGACCTGGACCGCTTGTACAGAGCGGTACCTGTACCTTCCTGTACCTACCTGTACCTTAGGCCCACGTGTCTAATGTGGGCCACTCTGCTGATTTATAGAATCATAGAATCATAAAATCATTGAGGTTGGAAAAGACCTCTAAGATCATCGAGTCCAACCGTCAACCCAACACCACCATGCCCACTAAACCATGTCCCTAAGCGCCTCATCTACACGTCTTTTAAATACCTCCAGGGATGGGGACTCAACCACTTCCCTGGGCAGCCTCTTCCAATGTTTCACCACTCTTTCAGTAAAGAAATTTTTCCTTACATCCAATCTAAACCTCCCCTGCCGCAACTTGAGGCCATTTCCTCTCGTCCTGTCGCTTGTTACTTCGGAGAAAAGACCAACACCCACCTCGCTACAACCTCCTTTTAGGTAGTTGTAGAGAGCGATGAGGTCTCCCCTCAGCCTCCTTTTCTCCAGGCTAAACAGTCCCAGTTCCCTCAGCCGCTCCTCATAAGACTTGTTCTCCAGACCCCTCACCAGCCTCGTTGCCCTTCTCTGGACACGCTCCAGCACCTCAATGTCCTTCTTGTAGTGAGGGCCCCAAAACTGAACACAGTATTCGAGGTGCGGCCTCACCAGTGCTGAGGACAGGGGCACGATCACTTCCCTACTCCTGCTGGCCACACTATTTCTGATACAGGCCAGGATGCCATTGGCCTTCTTGGCCGCCTGGGCACACTGCCGGCTCATGTTCAGCCGGCTGTCGACCAACACCCCCAGGTCCTTCTCTGCCGGGCAGCTTTCCAGCCACTCTTCCCCAAGCCTGTAGCGCTGCATGGGGTTGTTGTGGCCGAAGTGCAGGACCCGGCACTTGGCCTTGTTGAACCTCATACAGTTGGCCTGGGCCCATCGATCCAGCCTGTCCAGGTCCCTCTGCAGAGCCTTCCTACCCTCGAGCAGATCAACACTCCCGCCCAACTTGGTGTCGTCTGCAAACTTACTGAGGGTGCACTCAATCCCCTCATCAATAGAAGTCATATATACTGCATTAATATAACGAGTGAGTGAAAACTTGCCTTAGCTCCCCCTCCACAGAATAAACCTGAAAAAGGCAGAGCAGAAGCCCTTTGGGGTCTGAAGGAGGACTGTGCCGTGCTGTGACTGGGGCATCGTAGGGAGGCAGCGCTGCCCTGGGACTGCAGAAAGGAACAAAACCCGAGTCACAGCCGTTTAACCAGTTCTGCACAGAAAAACACCCCTCTCTCGGCTCAACTCCTGGCAGACTTGGTTTTTCATCTGGTGAAAAATGGGGATGAAATACCTCCCTTGCTACCCTTTGAAAAACACCCCAGTATCCTCCAAGGAGATATAAGAGCAGCATCATTATAACTGGGAAATGAATTGCTCGCTTGCTGGATTTAGCAGCTTCCTGTTTTGGAAACCCGAGATACCATCTCAAATTTCTGTTTGTTGTCAGCCTAGAAGAAGAGACTCCAAGGCTGCAAAGCCTCTGGTGAGGCAGCGCTTCATTTGCTAATTGTCTCTGCCAGACAATGCCATTTACACTGAGCACAAAATCGTCTCTAACCTCCACTGACCAGAAAATGGTTATAACCTTGAACTCCCATCCTTCTGAAACAGTACCCAGCATTGCAAATTCGGGCTGCGTATGTCAGCTCCTCTCACAGGACAACAAAACACAGGAATGCTTATTGCTGATTAATTTACAAACAAACATCCCCGTTTCCAGAACTAATTACGATATCGTAAGCAACTGCATTATAAAAAAGATGTCTGACTCGTCATACATACTGTAATGAACCTTTCGCTTCGAGGAGCATGCTGTCCTTTGAAAGGCAATGATGTGAGCTGGGCACAGGACTGGCATCTGCCTTAAGCACGCTGTGGAAGGGTCTGGGCCCCGGGCTCGCAGGCTGGACTGGGGTCTCTGGCTGTGGCGCAGGGTAGGGGCAGAATTAAGGTTCAGAGGGGCCTTTGCAGTCAGGCGAGGGGCTGCTTTACCTTTGCTCTTACTCTCACAGCCTGGGGTTTTTGCGTGTTTCTGTCAGAAAAGCCGGTGAAGCTGGGGTTTGCCTCTGTGAGAGCTTTTCAGTAAGGAACATGTCTCCCATTTTACAGTTTTCATTGCTCTTTTGCTTTTTTAGGACACGTTACAATGCTTGCCATTTTTGCTGTATAAAATTTAAATGTTTTGTCTGCCTGCTTTTCTTCCTCCATCAGCCAGATAATCACAGCGGCTACATCAATTCTAAACGGGATCAGATCTGAAAATGGCAGCTCTGCACATTCAGGGGAATGACCTGCAAGGGTTTTTTCCTCCATAATTCAACACTTGCTTAACTTGGAGCACTGAGAAATCCTTTGGATCTTGCTCTTCAGTTGGTGGACATGTGGGGACATTTTTGGCTGTGAGATGTTGCTCTTTGTTTTGGAGACAACATAGCAGAGGAAACTGGCTCGACAGCCACAGCTCAGTTAAATGCTATAGTGATTGCTAATGGCAACAGAATAAGCCAGTGATACTGAGGTCTACTTTCTCTAACACCAGTCTTTAAAGATCAGTAGGCTATGTGTATTTTTATTTCTCCTTTTTCCAAAGACTGGTTCAGGCACATCTGACTGGGATGTGACATCTCCCGAGGGGTGTGCTTAAAGACAAAGTCAACATTGCTGCTTTGGTGACTCCACAAAAACCTGACAGCCAGGGACTGTCATGGAGGTGAGTATCTGGGCGGCAGCGATGCTTCTCATCTCTTCCCTTGCTGTTTATGGGACTGCTAAATATCTGGGCTTCACACGAGGCAGGAATATACTGTATGTCTCTGAGTTGGTTTTTCCCATTCTGCAGCAGAAAGACAGAAGCGGAGGTATGAATCAATTATTAAAAATTATATAATATATATTAAATTATTAAAAAATATTAAATTATTCTTAATGACCTTCCAAGAGTGTCATGTCAAAATTACCACTGAAATGTAACTTGGTTCTCTGCAAGAGAAGAAGTGATTGATTCTGAGTTAAGGGTGGAGAGTACCCAAACCATCCGGAGCCCCCTCCCAGCAAAAAATGAGGGGTGAAAAGGCTTATTTCTTCCCATTTAAGCAGAAAGGGAATATTAAACACCTGTGTGATACAGAGAGGAGAAGGCAACGTACCAGCGTTAGGATGGAAGCAAACAGGAGTGGTGTCCCTCAGAGGGGACTGAACAATGAAATTCTCCAGATTTTGTTGGGGTTCAGTTGTACGCCTCTAGTTAGGCTCCTGCTCGGAGGGGCCATGGCAGCCTTCTCCCTCCCTCTGCTCCCTCAGAAACCCCACACCACTGTTTTGCTTCCTCTCTGTATCGTGGGAAAGAGGGGTGTCCTGGTTTCGGCTGGGACAGAGTTGGTTTTCTTCCTAGTAGCTGGTACAGTGCTGTGTTTTGGATTTAGGATGAGAATAATGTTGATAACACACCGATGTTTTAGTTGTTGCTAAGCAGTGCTTACACTAGTCAAGGACTTCTCAGCTTCTCACGCCCTGCCAGCGAGAAGCTGGGAGGGGGCACAGCCAGGACAGCTGACCCAAACTGGCCAAAGGGACATTCCATACCATGTGACGTCATGCTCAGTATATAAACGGGGGGGAGCTGGCTGGGGGGCGGCGACCGCTGCTCGGGGACTGGCTGGGCATCGGTCGGTGGGTGGTGAGCAATTGCATTGTGCATCGCTTATTTTGTATATTCTTTTATCATTATTATTTTCCCTTCCTTTTCTGTCCTATTAAACTATCTATCTCAACCCACAAATTTTACTTTTTTTTTTTCCTGATTCTCTCCCCCATCCCACTGTGGGGGGTGGGGAGGGAGCAAACGGCTGTGTGGTGTTTAGCTGCCTGCCGGGTTAAACCACAACGGTCCTTTTGGCGCCCAACGTGGGGCATGACGGGTCGAGATAACGACAGATCTGACCAGAGCGTGTAAGGGCAAATTTTTTATAAGCATTCATCATATTGGTTTAACAGTCGCCGGTCACAATGTTGTCGTGCTTGCTCTCAGAGTTGTGTTATGTGACACCTTACTTGCTGTACGTGTTCCCTGTTGTGCTATCACCTCTGGGGGCTGGATCAAGGATATCCTTTTGCTGCACTGTGTAACACTGGTTTATGATATGACAAAACTATTGGTCGTGAGATTAATCTGGTATTTATACTTGGCATTGCCGTCATCTCTGTACCTTGGGACCCACCTCTCGGAAACTATTAATAATTACACTCTTTACCTTTTCTCCTCGGAGAACCAATCTGTGGGGGAGGCAGGAGGGGACACTTTCCCCTGCTCCTTCACCTTCCCTTTCTCCTTCAGGCTAGTTACAACAGCTCTTGAGAATTTTGAATATCCTTGGGATGTTCAAGCCACCATGTTCCTATTGCTATGTCTCCTGAATGTGGTTCAGGTCTTCCTTAGGGTTAAATGACTATTTAAGAATACCATCCAGAGATCTACCCCGGTGACAGGCACTGTGGCTGAACCAGAGAACCAACCCGTGCCGGTATCAGTCGCCCCTATACACAAGAAGAAATACACAAGAAAATCAGCTCGTTTAGTAAGGGATGAAGATGAAACAGGGCCATCACGAGAACAGGAGGAGGAAGAGGCAGAACCCATAGATGAGATGGTAACCACCCGATCTCTATCCCTGAGCGAGCTGCAAGATATGCAAAAAGATTTCAGTCGTTGTCCAGGCAAGCACATTGTCACCTGGCTGCTCCGACGCTGGGAAAACGGGGCCAGTAGCCTGGAGTTAGAGGGTAGGGAAGCCAAGCAGCTGGGATCCCTTTCCAGGGAAGGGAGCATTGACAAAGCAATTGGAAAAGGGGCATAAGCCCTCAGCCTCTGGAGGTGACTCCTGTCAGGCGTGAAGGAAAGGTATCCCTTCAGGGAAGATGTTATATGTCACCCAGGCAAGTGGACCACCATGGAGAGAGGTATCCAGTACCTGAGGGAATTAGCTGTGCTGGAGGTGATTTATGATGACCTGAACAATGAGCAGTTATCCAAAGATCCAGATGAAGTCAAGTGCACCCCACCCATGTGGCGGAAGTTTGTACGGAGCACACCAGCCTCATACGCCAATTCATTGGCAGTAATGACCTAGAAAGACGGGGAGGAACAAAGGGTGGATGAATTGGCTGGCCAACTCCGGCAATACGAAGAAAGTCTCTCTTCCTCCCTATGGGCCTGCGTCTCGGCTGTGGAGAAACTGTCTGAAAAACTGTCCTGGGAGGTCCAGCAACTCGAAGAGGATATGTCCTACTCCCCACCTGTGTGACCACGGGGAGGACATGAGGAAGTGGGATGGAAAATCTCCCTCGACCCTAGAGGCACAGGTACATGAGTTGCAAGGAAAAACAATCACAAAAGGGGGTTCTTCCAGGAAAATTGCTGCTCCAGTTTCCAGTAGGCAGTTCCCCAGACAGAGTAGAAGGGCTGGTTTTACTTCCGATCTTAATAAAGGGACTTTTGATTTGCATTTACTAGAAGCGAGTAACGGATACTATGACCAGGACTAGAGGTGCCCTGCCTCCAGCCAGGTGGAGGAAAGGGACAATCAGGTTTACTGGACTGTGTGGATTTGGTAGCCTGGCACATCAGACCCACAGGAGTATAAGGCTCTAGTGGACACTGGTGCACAGTGTACCCTCATGCCATCAAGCTATAAAGGGGCAGAACCCATCAGTATTTCTGGAGTGACGGGGGGATCCCAACAGCTAACTCTACTAGAAGCCAAAGTAAGTCTAACTGGGAATGGGTGGCAGAAGCATCCTATTGTGACTGGCCCAGATGCTCCGTGCATCCTCGGCATAGACCACCTCAGGAGAGGGTATTTCAAGGACCCAAAAGGGTACCAGTGGGCTTTTGGTATAGCTGCCTTGGAGACGGAGGAAATTAAACAGCTGTCCACCTTGTCGGGTCTCTCGGAGGACCCTTCTGTTGTGGGGTTGCTGAAGGACGAAGAACAACAGGTGCCGATCGCCACCACGACAGTGCACTGGTGGCAATATCGCACCAACCGAGACTCCCTGATTCCCACCCATAAGCTGATTCATCGACTGGAGAGCCAAGGAGTGATCAGCAAGACTCACTCACCCTTTAACAGTCCCATATGGCCAGTGCGAAAGTCTAATGGAGAGTGGAGACTAACAGCAGACTATCGTGGCCTGAACGAAGTCATGCTGCCCCCCGGGTGCCTGCTGGGTTAAACGACAACAAGGGGGGAAAAGTCAGAGCTAGCATTTTGTTTCCAGTTTTTAAGACTTTGTACTAACAGCTGAAGGACTTAATTCTGTTATTGCCACAGAGGAACCTTGTTCTGCTTGAGTTATACTGAATACACTCGTAAACCAAAGTAGCCACAGTTATGAAGAAATGCTCTTCAAAAACCCTATCCTTCATCTCATTTGAGTATAAAACTAAGGGGCTGGCTTTTTAAGAAGGCCCTCTTGAAGCTTGCCCAAGATTAATGTGTAAATGCAAAGAATGCTCTGGAAGCTCTTGAATGGAGACATTTTATTTCCAAATAACTACAGGAACCAGTAACTGTTTGTAGCAAAAAGATGATTAATGGCATTGTGGCCAAAATAAGGTGAGTCCCTAAACTTGATGGCATAGTATTTGCATATTACCTCGATGTTAAGAGTTTCTCACACTACCTTTGTTTATTTTTACTGGAAGAAGCACAAGAAAAGCATGATGCTCGCTTAAATCTCCATAAATCCAAACATCTGAAGCTACATTACTCCTTTTTCCTGGCTCTGTTCCTCTCTGAAAGCACGCTGCTTGCATGCTCACTCTCGTTTTTCCCATGAACTACAGGGTGTAGGCCAAAATACCCTTTGCAACTGGTAACTTGCTAGGCACACTAGGTTCCAGTTAATATAACAAATGGTCGTTTCATAATGCTTGAAGTATCTGTGGCACGAATATATTAAAAGTCCTGAAATTGGCAGGAAATATGAGGAGCATTTTTTGTTTTCCACAGGGTCAACTTTATTTGTCTGGTGAAAACATCTTACAATGACAAAAAAAGTTAAGTTACATGGAAAACCGATTCCGACAACCACGTTAACAGTATTCAAGTGGCGGGCAGAAAACGCTCGTACGCGCGAAAGCTGAGGACCTCTCTGTGCACCGGCTTGCGGAGGTTCTTACTTGTATCATCATGGGCCGCTCCGCAACGGTGCGGTGTCGTGTCCCTATCAGTGGTTTTAGCTACAGGCTGGCATGTGTTTCTGTGCGGAAATGAGCTGGATCTTTTAGCATCCAGCTCCTTGGGAACCTGCCTTGGTTTGCTGGAGCTGAAGGCGCGAGCCAGTTCATTAAAGGCAAAGTCGGAGCAGCCATCTCGGCAGCCGTTGGGTCAGTGGTTACCCCCCCTCCTGCCAACATCACCGAACTGATGGATGTTTCAGCTTCTAATTTCTAAGAAAGTAACTCTTTATCTGACCATGCACTGATATCCTGCAGCACTGAACAACAACTTAACAGTAGGGAGACCATCGCCTGGAGCCAGGCTTAGGGAACAGTTAGAGCGTTGGTTAGCATGAGCGAGGGGGTGCTGGCAAACAGGACCGTGCAGCTGGTGGCAGCAGCCACCTCGCAGGTGAGAGCAGGCACCAGGGCAGTGCTGACGGGCACCCCGACGGGCACTGCAGTCGTCCCTTTGGGCATAAAGCAGCTCTCCTTAGCCAAATATGTGACATGCTGGAGGAGGGAGAGACGGCTCAGCTACACATGTTCATTGCATAATTGTCAAATATGCCTGTAATACAATTCCATCAGAGGCAATTATCGCTGCAGCACGGTTGCTCTGGGAAGCCTTCCTCTCCTAGGCCGAATTGCAACTATCAAATCTCTGTTGGTTTGGCTGAAAAAAGATCACGGCAGTGATGTCTTTTCACTAAAAAGGATTGTTTCCCACTCTTGCTGTCATTAAAACACAATATAAACTAGCCAAACTCTGTCTTCACCAAGAGTCTCTGAAAATGGAACATTTTTTGGATAAAATAACTGTAATTCAAACTGCAGCAGTCAGTGCTGTGCCTACTTTGGTACCCAGCCAGTGAATTTTAAAGCAAACGCCCTCCAGGACTGTTCTCCATTTGGATTTATTAGTCATTACCAAGAAAAGATAATTAGCACTTCTGAAGCATTGTGATAATCAGTAGCATGAACTGTTACCAATAGAAACGGACTGGGGTACTTGTGCAGCGCAGGAATATGGCAGCTCCGTTGTACTGCCTGTACAGGATGAGTACACCGGTGGGCAGATCCTCAGCTGGAGGAAATGCTCATAAATACCAACAACTCCAGTAGAGCTAATGACAGTTTACACGGGGTAAGGCAGCAGGCAGGGTGTGTGTGTGTGTGCGCGCGTGTGTGTGTTGTTCCCTGGCCTGTTGGGCTTCTCCTTCTGTTATCCTGGAGGCAGAGTAATTTTTGCTACAATATACAAACCTTCTTGTTGGTCAAAGGCAAGGGCAAATACTACTCCTTTACTGTGCAACAGAAAAATAGGCGCTAATTATTTTCCTTATGTATGCACCCTACCAATGCAAAGGAAAATGACCTTGTGGTGGAACGAGAGGAACCTGGGTGTACCTGGATCCTTTAGGCAACGATGCCTTTTTTCTCTTCTTCTTTCTAAACTAATGAGAAAACTCTGTTGGACCCAAGTCAGTGCTAAAACTCACAGAATCAGTATTTTACTTATTGTTCCCCAAACTTCCATTACTTATGATCATCTGTAATAATCAGATGAGGGATGGGATGTAAATCTTATGCTTGGTCTCAAACACTGAGCATTAAGCATGCCAGGCTCCCTGATATACAAAGAAGTATTACTTACTGAGCTCAGGGAAGTAGATCTATTAGATTTATCAGTGTTGCTATCTAAATACTACAATACATAGGCTTGTCTGAAGTAGTTGTCTTCGTTTTTCTGTACCTGGAAGTATGAACAAAATCCATGCTGAAGAACAGAGGGAGCATGTAAGCTTGGGAAGGCTTCTATTTTGGTGAGCACTAATAACAAATGTAGCTAGAGGATTTACCCCCCCCAAATACTTGCAAGTCTGAAACAACTGCCCTCTTTCCTGCACTGTACAGAGCATTTCAGGTCAATGTAACACCCCTCCAGCCAACAGGTGCTTCGTATCCTCTGGGAAGCATGCAGCAAATCTCAGGATCGAGTCCAGTTTCCATGCAAAATACTTTGTCTGCAACTGATGTAGGGGCTGTGGTGTGCTGTGCTGGTAGCGCGTACCTTACCCGTGTAATTCCTATTGATGCTGATGGCATTTACTTGTGTACGTCTTCCTTGCCATACCTGAAGCAGAGACTCTTAGAGGACTGCAATTCCTAGGCCAGTAAGACTCCTTAATGCACAAGACAAATACGGGACCGCCTTGGCAACATCTGACTGGTTGATACACTCGAAGCACTCGTGTACCTCTCCTAGGAAGATGACTGCTGTGGCAAGTCTGATTATCGCCGAGATGAAGTTTGCCTGACGGCAACAAATATGATGGGCTGGTGGCTGTTTACAAGCTACACATGCAGAAGTAAATGGGTCTGTGAGCGTTTGCTTCTCAGCTGCTGCTGGGAAACAGGCACCCTCCTGCCAGGTCACAGACCAAATATGTTACAGACCTCTTAAAGCAGTTCCTCTGTCACAGAGGTGGATGCATAGCTTGTATTCAAACAGCTGTCTGGTACACAGAAGTTGCTATGGCAGCGCTTTACAGATACTCATTGCACAAGAAAGCGGTGATGTCGGACCACACTGACTTTTTTTTTGTGTCTTATACAGAAGGCTCGCTCCCACTCTGGGAACTGTGGAGCAGAACAAATACCAGAATATAATATCTATCTCTGTATATATATCTCTACTTCAGTCTATTGTCAGATTGCATCCGACTGTGGAACTGGGTTTAAAACACCTGGGTAACAATTTACATATTATGTCAACAACAACATCTCTCCCCCTCCCCTTCCCCCTTTCCCACCTGCAGTGCAGAGCAAGCCGACTTCATAGCATCCTTCCCAGCAAAATGGGTCTCTGCTGTGTCTTTCTGTCTTCATGAAACTCATTTAATTCTGGTACTTTAACACCTACTCCTTCCTCTTCTGCTGGTGCTATTGCAAATGAGAAATGCGGCCAGGTAACACTGTCTCCTTGGAAACCTGCCTCTGGCCTAAAAAGCCTGGTTTGGTGCCTGTGTGGCACTGGAAAGCCAGAGACCTCATGGGCCGAGCACCTTTCATGGCTGGGCTGCATTCACTCCAGACGCCTCAGTGAACAGAGGAATAAGCTGGGCTATTGCACCAGCAAGATTTAATGGAAAAAAAGAGATGTATCTGCTGAGAGAAACCTGAGGGCAGCGTAACTCCCTTGGTGCGGGCACCTCGAGGGGAAGCTGGGGGCAGGAGCTCTGTGATGGTGTGGTCTGGGAGCAGCACGAGGAGCCCACCTCTCCATTAGCCTGCAGATTTCCAAATAATTGTAAATAATGCTGACTTCAAGTCTGCTGCCAGAGCCTCAGGCTCTTTAAGAAATAACCCCTACTCATTTATTGCCTGAGGATATTATTATTTCCAGAATGGACTAGTTACGGATCACAATACTGGGCAGAATTATAGCACAAAGTGTGTTTTAGTGCAAACCCACTTAGGAAACAATCACAAATCTTCTTTGGACAGAAACGGGCGCAGAGCCCCAACCTTTTGTGTAGAGAAGTGCCCGCAGCTCATTTCTGCATCATTTACATCTTTGGACTGGTCTGGACGGGGCTGGCTCTCGTGTGTCGTGCGACAGCACTGTACAGCTCTACCTCGCTGCCAAGGCCCCGGGGAGGTCAAGCACAGCTAAGTAGCAGCTTAGCAGGGGGTATGCCAGCTGCATCCCCTGCCCCCACTGTGCCAGCCGTGGGGAGGCTGCGCAGATTAGGAGCTCTTCAGATGGCTCTGGAGATCACTCTTACATCTGATACGATATGCAAAATGATCCCCCTCCGCTGAAGGCTCAACTCCGTACCTCTAATGTGAAATTTCTACAGACAAACCAAAGATTTGGTTCTAAGAAAGAAGTAACTCATATATATACATATTGCCTTCAGCATACATTCCCTTAAAAGACTGCTGCCATCTTTTATATCATGAAAAGATGGATATGAAAATGTTTTGTGCCAGGAATGGTAATGCAGTAAAGCACGGAGTTCAGTCACTATATACTGGTAATCACTACATTCCTCACTAAAAGTGACGCAATAGGTGATTAATAAGAATGAAGCTCAGAGTTTATAATTAGCTACTTCATGTAAGCCCTTTCAATAAGTATGTAATTGGAGATACATATATGTTTTTAATACTAGTTCAAGTGTGAACTGATTTGGTCTTTGGTCTTTCTGCTTTTGTGAATCATACTGCAATGGCAGCTTTAAAAAAAAAAGTATTTTTAATTTAAATTGGTCTAGGCAAACGCCACACTAAATATAGTGAGCATATGGAGTATATAAGAGCAAGGCAGGAAAAAGGATTATCAAAATAGCTGAATTAATTTTGTAAACGGCATATACTGCATGTCTATGTGGTTTAATTGTCATTCCTATCCTGTCAGATCTGTGTGGAGGCAGCCACATGCTTAAGCGCAACTTGGTCGAGTTAGTTGGTGCACTTGCTCCTGTTTAGAGCAGGTCTGGGCTTTAATTCAGAGCTTGGGTTTTTATCTTTAATGAAAATTGTAAGGTGCAAGTGCTTAGAACAGCTGTACCCTAGCACAATCTATTCTACAGACAGTCACCTTGAACCAACACTTTGAAATAAGCCTTGCTATTACCTTGAACAGGAGGTGAGCTAGGCACCTGTGAAGAAAAAGGCATTCTCTATTTCTGCCTGTTGCAAATTCTTCTACAGTTAGGCTTGTCTCAGCTAAGTGTGTAGACCTGAGCCCCATCCTGGAATTATTTTGCCCAGTTCCAGGTTACAATGGCACTTTTCTGTTAGGCTTTTTGTTTGTTTATTTGTTTGGTTTTGGTGTCTGTCCATGGAATGAAGGTGCTTAGCTGCAGGGCAAAGCTTCAGAGCTCCCTGGGTATGACAGTGAACGGGATGACAGGACTGCTGGATTCGAGGTCCAAAGCGGTGAGGAAGCATTCGATGGCTGCTTCGTTTTTCCCCTGAGCTTGCAAGACATCTCCAAGGCTGTTCCAGGCCCTGTGACTGGTGGTCTGGATCTGGATGGCATCTCTGAGGACTTTCTGGGCCAGGTCCCTCCGCCCAAGTCTGCTCAGCACCAGGCCCTGTCAACAAACAAGTGATGAGCAGTTAACAACGGCACAAACCAGAGGAAGAAATGGAGCGTGGCGAGCTCCCAGCAAGCTGGGCAGACGTATGAGTGCAGGTGCAGGAGTCCTATGGGGGGAATGTCCACCTATTTCTGGAGAAGAATATTAATCAGCTGTTAAGCTCTGCTTTTTTTGATTGTGAAGTGTAATTTAAAAAAACAATTGTGAAAATAATTTTTTTTTAAGCAGAGACTGATTCAGCTCTGCAGGTGCTCCTGCTGCGTGTTACTGGGATAGCGTATACTGGTGCCATATAGAGAAAGGCTACAGGCCCTTTAAGCATCCCTCCCTCCTTGAGTAGTTTACACTGGCTTCTAATCCCCAGGAAAATATACATAGCTTCAATTACACCGAGTATCTAAATAACCCTTGCACATCTGGAACATCCAGCTGAGGCTGAGGTAAAGTCTCTCAGCTCCTACATTTTGACCATATAGAAAGCCTTTTCCTCTTGACAAAGGGGGCTAGAGGGACATGGCGCCTGTCCAGCCTTCTAGGGGCAGGCTGTATGTAATGGCTTGGGACCCTCTGTCCTCCTGCTATTTGCACTCCAATGTAGATCCTAAAGCAGTGTGGGGGAGGAGAAGGATGGAGGAACCTTATTTAAAAAGCTGTCCTTAGGGTAAGAAAAGACACAAGTGGGTGTAACCATCTGGAAGGAACAGGAGGGGGAGGATGAAAGAAGTGGTAGGAAGAACATGTTTTCCTATAGGGCTCGCATGGATGCGTCTGAACCCACAAAGCATCTAATGAGCCAGACTCCCTTTTAATTACACAGCAGTCAACCACACCGAGCCCAGATGGTCACGTGGGCTTTGCAGGCCACAACGCACTAGTGGCATTTTTCTGCTTCCTCCTGAAGTTGCACACACCAGGATGAACCTCCCACCAGTTTCATCCAGGTGTGGCCTGTGGAAGAAGCAGCCAACACTTTCATGTCACCTGCCAAGCTCTGCATGGCCTCTGCCTGCACTCACCTGCGGAAATGTTGGAAAGTGAGATGACAGCCTGACTTCATGCTTTTCCTGGGACTACGTAGTATGTGAACGCATATATATAAAGAAAAGCATTAGCTTCATTTTTGATGTGTCCAATTGCCTTTAGTTGATATGAAAAGACAAAAAACGTGAAATCTCTTGCAACTAGAACCCAAGTAAATTTCTGATGAAAGAACGGTGATGCTTTTGGAAGTAGTGAAGGTTTTTCCTTTGTCTTGTTTTGTTTGCTTTTCCAAAAGTGCCATTAGACACAGGGTGCATCAGCATGACTAAGACCCTATAGCCAGTGATAGTACTAATACCTACAGAAACACATTACTTTGCCTGAGAGAAAAATTAAGAAATGCCCATTTAATCAAGTATCAGTGGTACTGTGAAAAGTTTCACTGCCTCTTTCTTGCCCATAACCTTGACCTGAATAATCAACTCAGTATCAAATCTGATCATCTAAAGATGCAGTGGGGATGTTTTTTCTTTAGGTTTCTCTCTCTGTTGGAAAATGGTGAGGCAATGGGGCCTAATCTTACCGTCCCCTTGTGAGCAGGCACAGCTGGCACAGAGGTACCCTGATAGGAAAGGCTGGTTCCTCTGGAGGTAGCTGCCCGGAGACGACCGCAGGCATGTAATGACAGACTGGAAGAAATTTGTGCAATTATAATTTGAGTCACCCGCTTGACAGGGATAATGATGCACAGAAAGGGCAAGTAGTGTGGCCACAGCAAATCTGCTGCTGAGGCAAGAATAGACGGGAGCTATCTCAGCTCAAGTTTGTCCTCAACCACAAAACCACTCTTCCTAAAAATCCCTTCCTGGGGGGCTGATCGAGCAGAGCCAATTGTGCTCTCTGGTGGCCGGGGACCCATTGCTGTCCTCACCCTGACGCTAAGCAGCATCTAGCCTTGCGACACTCTGGGAGGGCCGCTGGCCCCGGAGGCACAGGGGCCAGCGAGCCCGTGCAGCTGCTGCCTGTCATCCCTCTCCAATGAGGAGGGGAATTCCCTCCCTGGCTGACAATCTCGCACCTCTCAACAATGCTGCAGTGAAATCCACCTCATCGTAAACCACTTGTGTAGCACAGCTCCCTTGTCTGCCCCAGCACCCTTGTTGGTCAAGGACCAGAGGCTGGCATGGCTTCCCCCGCTATGGCTCCCCAGCGTGGAGCCACTGCATTGATTTTGCCTGTGCTTGAGGTCCCTGCAGCTGTTTTGCAGCACTGGGAGGAGGCTGTATGCAACCCCCAGGTACTATGTTCACCTGGGGAAGATGCTGAAGCTGATGCCCACCAGTAAGTGCAGCACACGTGAACATTTGTTTGTCGGTATTCAGTGCTTTCAAGCATGCCAGTTTAGCCGAAAAAACATGTGAACGCTCAGAAAGGGTGATCTCAGGCTCCCCAAAGCCAGGGGAAAGCCTCCTGTTGATGCTGCAGTATACTGCATAAGTGAAAAACTGCTATATGTTTTTGGGGAGAAACACAGGAGGAAGCATTTGCTAAAGGAGGTAAAGACATCCCCCCCCTCCTTGCTTACATGTGTGACTCTTAGTGCCAAAGGCTGCCCAGGTCCATGGCCCTTCCCAGGCGTGCCCACTGTCTCGCTTCCCTCATGTTATGACCAGGAACATCCCCATATCCCCTTCTTGCCCATGCACCTGGATTTCCATGTGGTGTGGGCAAAAGACGCTGTGCTCCAGGCCTCAGCCCAAGCGGAGGTCGGGGTGTGGCCAACCTGCTCTCCAACCCAGGCCTGCAAATGTTCCCAAACCCCAGCACTGAGACCTACTCCTTCACCCAGAGAGAGATGCGACAGATGGTGTCAGCCTTTCCAGTGAGGCTTAACTGAACCGGCAGAAATATGCTGCTGGATGTTTAAAGGACAGGTTGAACATCATTAATTCTGCGTGCAGGAGAGTTTCTTGCTTTGGCTTTCCTCTCTCCCCTCCTCCCTACCCTGCTCCTTGCAAACCACAAGCATTTTGTGAGAGCTGGAGGCTGCACAATCCCCAAGCCTCACGAAGACGCAGCGCTGAGGGCTTCAGTTTTTTGTTTCCCTGAGGTATTTGCACTTGAGAGCTGCTCCCTGCTACTGAATTTCTTATTTCCCCGTGGAGTCTGGCTTGCTATAAACAATGCCTGCATGTTGTTGCTATGTAGGTCCAGCTGGAATCTGCCTACAGTGCAAAAGAAAAAAATTATATATAAATTCAGAAAGCCACCCACTGACAGGCAATTTGCATTTTTATCTGGAAGAAAATTAAAAAAAAAAAAAAAAATTTTTCTAATGAAAGTTCAGTTCCTGAGTTTCTATGGAAACTCATCTGCTTGGTGTGCATACATAATTTCATAAAGTCAGATCTCAGGAAGATGAGCAATTAGTATAAATACAAGCAGGAATGTGATTAAGGGTTTCATCCTCTTATTCCTGAAGATGGAGGGTGGGGCTGGGTTTTGTTGTCTTTCCTTGGTTTGTATTTGTGTTTTTGCCAAATTATTGCAGAAACTGGCGTACAAGGTGGCCTCGCTCCTCTGCCACCTCCTGGCTAGCACCAGCACTTCTGGTTTTGCCCGGTTATTCTCCTCCCAAAGACGGTGAGTACCTCTAAGTATGGTCTTCTCTGTCAGTGTTGTTGGTACCGAGTCAGGCCCTAAGCAGCAATGAGGACAGGCTTCTTTTTAAACTCAAGCATATTATAAATGGTAAAAAATCCCAAACCAAACCGTGTGTCAGAATAATTTTGCTTTTGAGCTCCTGTGGGCAGCACGTCACTAGGGCTCGCACCAGGCCTGTGCTAGCCACACGTAGGCATTTCATGTGCTGCTTGCATTAATATAGCTGTATAGTGCTTGGATGCTAACTCACTCACTCAAGGAGGTCTGAGGGTAACTTGTGCAGATTAATTTAATTTTCTTCTTTAGGTCTGAAGACATAATTCAGATCTTGTAAACAGAGGCAGAGTAGTGAAGGTTGTGCTTTCAAGCCAGACTGTAAAAGACGGCGCTGAAAGCACTGGAAGAAATTCATTTGAGGTGAAGGGTTGCGGCACAGCGAAGCTGGTACAGTCTAGCAGTGTACGAAGGCACAGGGGAGACAGCGAATTTGGGCTGCTGATTTAGGGTGCCTTACGCTGGCAGCTGGACTCCTGAACTTACTGTTTTTAATTTCAGGGGACAGGGGGTGTGTATGGGAAGCTTTTTCAAAGGTATTTTTGACCTCGTCCGTATGCAAAACAAACAAAACCTAAACCACTTCTATAGTGACACTGGGTTGGACTCCCTTGCCTTCAGTGATGTGATTGATACTTGATACAGTGATTCAGTAATTGATACTTGAGTGAGGCTATTTTTGTTTTAGAATAGGAGAGCCATATTTCAATTTAAGTTAGATGAGCAAAAAAGTGACTTGTTTTCAATTTCCACTAATAAAGAAAGTGCGCATGAGCCCCGCTTGAAGTCCCACTTCAGAAGGTCATGAAATTTCTGATCTGTGCCTTTATTTCCGTAGAGTTTGACAAAACCTCCTTAAAGGTTGTTAGCTTATAAAATTCCCAGAAAACAGTGCAGAAAAGACATTATGAAAGACCACAAAATGAGCCTCATATACAAGCTGGAGTCTATTTTTAGTAATGAAAGTCAAAACTTCCTTTGCAAATGTTTAGTTCAAACACCTGATGAGCAGCAGGGAGTTATCCTGAGTCTTGGCATCCTTGTCTCCTTCCACTAAGGTGGCACAGATTTACTTGTTCTTTCCTTTGGGGCTTGCATTGGAAAAACATGTCCAGAAAAACGTTTTGTTTTGTTTGCATGGTCGTCTCACTCTTCGAGAATCTGTACAGGTGGACTAGACTCTATCTTTATCCTTTACAAACTGATTTTAATAATTACTTTAAATGCAAGTTCTCTCTTTCTTTGCATGAGACAGATTCCAAAGTGAGGTTGTCTCTGATGCTTTTCTCAACTGAGAAAACATTTTTGCCCATTATTGTCTAAATACCCTAAGAAGTTTCCAGAATAAAGTAGATTTTGCAGACTTTGCTGTTGGGCTTCTGCTAGTGCATTAGTTAATTAATTTCAAGGTAAATGGGGTATCCTTGCTGTCTACTCCAATCTGTAATACAGACATGTCGCTAGTGGTTAGTAGGAGGGTAATCAGCAGCTGGCAAGATCAGGGCATGCTGCAGAAAGTGCTCGTTCAGAAGTGTGCTTATTCAGCAGAACCCTACAAAAAGCCTTTCAAGATGCATTTGGCACTTGATGATAACAGTCTCATGTAACAGAAAAATCCGCACTGCTACAGGGCAACATACGCTTCTGTAATTATTTAGCAATCAGAGTAAGTTGTAAGCAAAATCTGTTGCATAAACCATGAAATACCAGAAAGTCCTTTTGGAGAATGGCAAAGATTAACCCCGGAAACCCTAGGTCTCCTAGAATAAAGACAGATATGTAACTAGCCAATTGCTCTGTGATTCTTTCCCCCTACATTCATGACCTTTGCATTTCTGAGGAGCCAGGATTTTTTTTAAGCTGTGAGCAGTGAAGTGAGTTTTTGTTGTGCTGTCACTTAGCCACGCAGCGGCTGGCAGTGTGCGGGGTAGCTAATCACCCATTTTGCTGATTCAGTCCAGGTTGCGGTGAACCTGAGCTATACATCTGAGCTTTGTTCTCTGAAAATACACTGTAGGAATACATGGAGCGGTCAGGGTCCGCTCGCCAAACACACTGAATTAGAGACCGTATCTTAATTTGCTGCCCTAACGAAGGGTGACTGGGATCCACTTCTGGAGGAAAGCTCATCTTTCAGTGCTTCTGCTGCCTCTTTTGTTGAGAACAGCTTTTTCTTCTCTTCCTTCCCCCTCTCCAACTCCACCGTCGAAGCTGCTGCATCCCCTGTCAGTCAGTGACGCTGAAGTGCTGCATTTGATAAAGCAGAGGAGGGGAAGGAGAGGGGAGGAGAGGGAAGGCAGGCAGGGCCACTGCAAAACACAGCATGGGGAAAGGAAAAACGAAGGAACAGCACCAGAGGGGGGGAACTGGCAAAGCGCTGGGAAAAGCAAAAACCCAAGTTTGCATCACGATTTGTAGCACTTGTGCACTGCCTGTGGGTTTCAACTCAGCAGGTTCAAGCTGGAGATTTCAGCTCCAGTACTGCAGGCACCAAAGGCAGCCTAGCAGCAGACTGCTGCTTAAACTTCACTGCAGCATCTTCCTGTGCTATAGGTGAGTGTGAAGGAAGAGAAGAAATGAGACTGCGAGGAGGTATCAGGAGAGACAGACTAGCTGAGCGTGAAGACCAAGATGTCTTAAGCCCACCACAGACCTGGGCACACGGATATGCTTTACCAACCATACCGAGGTTAGCTTTGGCAGGGAGAGAAGAAAAAGCAAATGAAAGAAAAGATCAAAGGTGGTGAAGACCCGAAGACAGGAACATACCCTTCCTTAGCTTGCCAATGTGTTTTTCAAGGCAGTGTACAATTGCAAAGACATCATCTCGCCCAGGCCCCCTCGTGAGGCCAAGGCAAGCCCCCCCTCCCCCCGCAGAAGGGAAGCACTGTGCCGTGTTGCACACTGCCCTCTGCTCAGGCTTGCTGTCTCTATTTGAGTTCATCAAATGTTAGCAGGGATGTTTGTACCGTGTTTGAAGCTTAAATGTGATAAAACATTTATTGACATAAAAAGCAAACCCTAAGGCAGCATTTCAAACCAGGAGGCTCTGATCTCTTCATAGGGAGGCTCATACAAGCCTAGGGAGAATGAAGAGTTTTTCTGCCTTGTTGGATTGTCATCACTTAAGCTTCATTCAAAGCAGAATTGTTTGCTGCATGCTGAATATTCTCTCGATAGTTCTTCCTTTGCTGAGACCTACATGGAGATGACGCAGCAAGCAAGGAAACCTAACAGGATGCCTTGACCACATGTTTGAGACTAACTAAATGCAGTATTTGTTTCATACTCTCTTTTCCTAGAGAAGGCAAGATTTCTCCCAGTCCTGATCTTAGCAGTTGTCATAGTAATGTTGCAGTAGAGCGCACAGTAGCTTCAATTGGGACTCAAGCTCATGGTGTCGTCTGTAAAAACATGCACTAAAAGAAGGTCCCAAACTAATAATAAATAGTAATTTAGAATACGTAATTTATAATTTAAGGTCCCAATTCTGTTATGCACTGTACCTGCTTCCCTGGCAGAAAGCCTTGTTGAAATCAGTGAGATTCAGCCTAGATATATCCAAGTATTTCAAAATACGTGCAGAATCGAGACTGATCAGCATCAGCAACGAGAGAAAAGGCATGCAACATACATGCAGGATGCTGAAGAGCGGCAGGTGACCTGCTGGCTAAAGCACTTGATTAGAAAGCCATTGCTGTGCCTCATTGGCTGCTAATGCATTTCACATTGAATAATCTGCCATTACTCAGGAACAATTCAGAGAGCAGAGACAGGGTCAAGGGACAAGCTTTGGGAGGCAGAAGTCCCAGGTTTAAGTGTTCTCAGACTGAAGAGGGTTGAGAATTTGCCTCTCTTGTGCCCAGGGGTGCATGCTAACTTCTAGCAAATATTTTTAAGATGTTAGGCCAGCAGTTAAGCACCCCCATCACCCCCAGGGGGGGAAACAGCTCTCTGCCTCTATTTTGATAGTAAGCAGGTGCTTATGTTCTGTTGCACATAGCAAGATGTTGCCGCATATAGCTGAGGAATGTCTAGGCTTAAGATTTGGACACCCAATTAATCTAAGTGCCCACAGTGTGCTGTGGCTGATGAACAGGGAATTTCTGTCGGCTTAGGTTTCCTCCAATGCCAATGCTGGATCTTTCCCCAGTTTTTAATGCACTGCTTTGCAACAAAGGAGGGGCTGATGTGCACATTTCCCATGCATGTTATATTTCCCTCTCTGTACAGAGTAAATCGTGTCTGAACATATGAGTCATGAACAGGTTCTCCTAGATGACAGCTTCAGCTCTGCCGAGGGTCTCTATGAACCTCAGTCCCACAGAACTAATCGCCAGAGCAAGCGCCGCATTTAGTATATCTCTGAGGAAGGGTGTAGCGCAGTGAAGACATGGCTGACAGAAGCACATAGCATGCCAATGTAGATTACAGCAGATGCCTTCTGAAAGGAGAGCTGAGATATTTAAAAAATCTTAATTTGCTTGGTTTGCCACTACTGGCAGTCTCTGGGATAGCATGTTATTAATGACATCCTCCGCACAACTACAGCCGGAGCCTCAGAGTGCAGTATTGCAGCTGAGCGCTAAGCTAGCTGAGCTGCTGGGAAACACAGAGCGAGATGGGCAGGAACACACTGCTGTGGTCCAGCCAGTGCGTCTGGCTTCTGCTCTGGTGCCTCTGATTCTGCAAGGAGCATGTTTCCTCATCGTCTCTTAACATAAAATCTCTCATAAATCATAAACCTCCATGCACAAAGAGATTTTGCTGAATTACAGACAGCATTTCCTGTTACATGCTCAAAAGTTAATGAAGAAACTCATTGAGAAGATAAATAATTAAAGACTTCTGATAAATACTGCACATAACATTAGTGTAAATGGAAGCTCCAGTGACACTGGAGAGCTGTGATGTTTTCATGTTTCCCATTTGTTTGGCAAGAAGGGACTTCTGCTTCCTTCTCTTGACTGTGGCCAGCTCAGTGTGTCAGGACAGCTTGCTGAAAACCTGGAAGTCTTGCTAGTTCCCACCCCCGTTTGTGCAGCTGTATCTTATGTACCGGGAGGCAACATATTCTGTTATTGTGCTACGCACTATTTTATATACTATATTACTATAGTCTATCACTCTGTCTTGTCTTTGGTGCGGTAACCGGCAGCCTAAATAGCACAGAATTTAAACTAATTATAACTGTTTTTCTTGTTTGTGAAAAACAGTGTTTGAAGGTTGAAGTATAAAGGGGATAGTCATTCCACCTCCTCTCCCTTCTGACAGTTCCCTGAGCACTTTCTGAAATACCATTTATGAGTTCAGCTGTAGACCAATTTGGCTACTACAATTTCTAGGCTTTAATTTGATCTCAGAGCAAAGCGCAGCATGAGGACAATACTGATTAGTAGAGCTGCAGTGGTATCTCGAGGGCTGTGGATGGGAAAACCACAACTAAAGCTAGTAACCTTCTGGAAGATCAGGTTGGAGCTCAGTGGAGAGGCATCTGCTGCAGGGAGAGATCAGGCCAAGGACAGTATCTTCAGGGCTGGATGCAAGTTTTATTCTCCAGAGACGACTGAACCACCCCAGGAACTCGGTTTAAGAAATGTACCAGATTCTTCTCTTGTAAGGTGTTACACACACTTTAGAGAAGGGATCAGAGAAGAGCTGGGGAGTTTTGTCTTTCAGGAATTTATTTTGGTTTCTAAAGTTATGTAAACAGAGCCTGAATAATGTGGTAATGAGCACCTCAGGGACATGGAGAATAACTTACCACAACAGAGGAATGCAAGTGATTGGCACAGATAAACAGGAGCTACAGATTCCCTGGAAACCGGGATAATCCACCTCTGAGCAGCCGAGCACCAGCCCTCCCGCTAATGGACTGAAATCTCTGCGCTGCGCAGTGGATCAGATTTGCTCCTTCCAACGACCCCAGACCCCAAACACCCCAGCAGGCCCAGTCTCTCTCCGATGAGGGAAATGCGCAGTTCCCCCAGGAGAGGAAAAGGCCACTCCTAGCGTCTAAGTGATGGCTTTGGTGTCAGAGAATCACTTATCACCTTGTTTGTGATGGCTCCACTGTCTCCTCGGGATGGAGGAAGGAAGCCCGGCAACTGCAGAGGAAGAGAGCGGCAAGAAACCTGCAAAACAACTCTGTCAGCTCCTAACTGGTGCTCAGGAGCCGTGATCCCACTGCACAGCCAGGGATTTGCTCCGATGGCTGGGTTACTGAAGCTGCCAGCTAACCAGTGGATTTGCAGGGAGGATGGCAGTGGGGGAGGGGAGTTTCTGCAGCAAACAGAAATAAGAACAAAGTGTTTGCAATTCCTTTGACAGTGAGTGAGCTGACACACAAACTTATTAAGGTGAGCATCCAAAATGCTCATTTCTCCTGTGCGAGCCAGCAACTAGAGGCAAAGACAAGTTCTCTCCCTCAAGCTCAGCTGCTTCAACACAAAAATTTGAGTTAAGAGGCTGCTCTAAGGATTGCTTTTCCCCAAGGAGAGCTTAGAGCAGTTATTTTGGGATATCTGAAGTGCAGGAACATTCCTGGGATTCTGCAATAAGCCTCAGAGTTGGGAAAACAGAATCTGCTAACCAGCCATAGTTTGGAAGGAGGCTACCAATCATCTCCAAAAGCCAAACATTGCTTTACCGTTGTCCTGCTTGGTGGAGCTGCAAAAGGTACATGCCAGACAGGCATAATATTCATTGGGAGAGCTTCTCTCAGGGTCAGATTAGAATTAGTTTTGATCGCTCTCTCCTCCCCAGCCCATAACCCACCTATCTGGGACTTGCAGAGTACCACTGCTGCACCGATGGGCAGAAAGCAGCTGTCCTGATTACACTCAGCACAACTGGGGATGCTTCTCGCAACCACAGCCTTATGCACAACGAGCGTGCGATCACTTGACGGGGAATTCCAGTGGAGAGCACCGTCCCACAGGAGGCTGCACTGATGGTCCACCAGCAAGT
Organism: Aptenodytes patagonicus; assembly: GCF_965638725.1. Taxonomy (NCBI): domain Eukaryota; kingdom Metazoa; phylum Chordata; class Aves; order Sphenisciformes; family Spheniscidae; genus Aptenodytes; species Aptenodytes patagonicus. The sequence goes on from NC_134951.1 coordinate 100,081,997, forward strand.
GTTGCGCTGCTGACGTGCCATTTTTGGGAGGAAGTGTAACTAGCTATGTCACCCTGCAGAGCAGGCTGAAAATAGGATTGCACTCGCTGTGCCATGTGGCTCAGTGGTATGTCAGGACATGTATTTTTAGGAAATTCCTCCTTCGGGCAGAAAGGGTGAAGTGCTTGGCCTGGTTTGCAGGCTGCTGGCTTTGCCCAGATCTTTCATACTAGAGTGTGGGAGCAAGTTAGCCACCGGTCGGTCTGTGGATGCCCTTAGTGCCTGGATACAGTGCTAGTCCTAGTTACCTATTGATCAGCGTGGCTGTGGAAGGCTAAAGGACAGCTGGTCTGCTGCTGTGCTTTTCTTTGTTTCAATGCGTGCATGCTTGCTCTCTCTCTTTGCTGGTGCTTTTCAGAGAGGGAACTGACCTCCAACAGAGCAGGGATGGAGAAAAAAGTAAGGAAGATCAATGTCTTGGGAAGAATATGGTCTCTGAGGAGCAGCAATAAAAATGTACCTTGCAGAATGAATGTGTGAGGGGAATAGGGAGCTCAGAGAAGATAGCTCATGCGGAGAAGAAAAACAGAGAGAGAGAGAGAGAGGGAAAAGCAGCTGGTAAGTAGGGGATTTAAATAAGCTTCTGGAGAGGCAAAGAGTCATCTGGCTTGGTGAGGTGCTTTTTGGGTGCAGCATAATGAAAAAATGCAGCACATCTCCACGCCCAGCCAGTTACTGGTGCACAGACAGTGCTCTGACTTGTCTGACCCCAGGAGAAGGACGAGGTAAGGCAGTGCTGGACTCAGAATCAAATTCTTCTCTCTGACAGACACTTGCTGGCTTCCTCTTTTCCCCAGAACATCATTCCTATCAGGCAGCTTGTGTTCAGCTCCAGCATCTGGGTTGTGATTTTTTGGCAGCTGCACAAAATCTCTGCTATTAAATCCCACCTGCCAGTCTCATGTCTGCTCCCACAGACCTTTGCCTGTTAGCAAATGTTTCAAAATCACACTGCCAGGCACAGCACATCATTCTGCAATCCTACCTCAGGCAAAAACTCTCACGCAAGGACTCCTTTTAGCTTCAGCAGGCTGCAGGAGGGAAAGGCTAGAGGACAGGCCTCTGGATTACAGGCAGAAATATTCATTTAGGTCATGGTTTGCACTGCATTCTTTTCAGCGCTAATGTAAACCAGCTATTTGCACCCTGAATTATCTGAAATACTGTTTTGTCTGTGACATTTTAAGAAGCTTTCTTCTGAGGCACGTTCCATGCTATAGCTGTGCAGTAAGAGAATCTGTGAACTTTGTTCACCAGAATGTGTTCATGTGAAGTCATTCTTCCCTTCTTTACAAATTCTTCCTTTCCCTTCTCTTGCTTAGCAGTCCCAGATGAGCAATGCCACCAATGTGATGTGTGCATACTGTATGTCGCTTCATTGTTGAAACAGTTCATTAGTAAACAAAATGCTGAAATACAGTTTGCTCATCTATCCTGGATAAGAGATCTATCCACAGAAGTAACTGCAATTTTTAATTCTGTATAGGGAGAAAGGACTTAAACTTCCACATAAATCATCTGCTATATTTCACAGTCTGACTTTCCCCAGCATGAACCTAGGCAATGAGGTTGCGCTTTTAGTGCAAAGGACAGTATCTCTTGGAGATGGTCTAAGCTACTTGATTATTGTATCTCTAAAATTGCAAACAAAAGAGACAATCAGTGCTTTTTGATATGGACATCTGTCAGCAGAGAAACAACTGCTAATTGTCATGTAATAACCACACCAGACACTTCCATAGCAGTCATCTTTCTGGAAGTCAAGCACGAAAAAAACTGTTACTCATCTAAGCAGCAAGCATATTTTGTCCAGATCTGGCTGCATTTCTGTAACTGTTTAAAACTCCAAAGTGGTATGATGCTCTTTTATAGATGGATACTTGAGATCAAAATATTTAGCCAAAATATAGCAGTCAGTAATTGTTTTTGTTGGCATGTGATTAAGGTATTTAGCTTTATACTCTAATATTTGCATTTTAGTTTTAGAAGCAGTGTAGGTATACTGAAAAAAGGTGCTGATAATTCTTACATAAATACAAGCACATGGGATTTGTAGAGAATTGGTTCAGCAGCAGAACCATCTAGTTGCACTTCACCATTCAGGGAAGTCCTCGCTCCTACAGAAGCACCATTGGAGCTGTCAGTTTGGCAGGTACGTGGCTCTACATGAGCTCTGTACAATGTTAAAGCAATACAGCACTGTCTAAAACCATGTGTGGGGAGGAATAACTAATTCTCTTTTTATTAAAGGACTGACTCTAGACAGCCTGCCATCTATAAAAACCATACATGTGATTTCCTAAAGCATCTGCATACCTCCTTTGCAGGCATGGGCTCATCAGCCCGTCACTCAATTGAAGAGAACGGAAAAAATGGCTGCAACCTCTCCAGAGACACCAGGTAAGGGGATGACTTCTAATGACTAGTAACCTGAACCAGGTTTGAATTAACCGAAAACTTCTGTAGAGTATGTCTTGTTTAGATGGCATCAGAGCTGCCTGCACTACAGACCTGTTATTTTGCCGGTTACATAGTTTGGCAGTAGACTAATGATGGATACTGTATTTGGAGGAGGGAAAAATGCATTTTCTTGAGAACTGCCAGAGGAAAAATACTGGATCATCAGGAAAGAGGGTAAAATCAATCTCTCATGATTTTCAGCAAACCAGTGAAAAAACTCAACTGCCTAAATATAATGAACTAACTCCTGCAAACACACAGAAACGTACCCATCAGATACATTTCAGTGCTGCCCACAGACCTAAGCAAAAAAAAAAATTAAATCACAAACATTGTGAAGTCTTTTTAATCCATATGGAGCGAAGAGGACATTTAGAGAGCAGTACAACCCCTAGCATTGTTTCCATTCCCGAGTCTAGCAAAGCCTTTTAATGAGGCTGGTCTGCCTCTGTGCTAGGAGGAACGGGCATGGGTATGTTAAATGAACCAGCCTGTGTCTCTGAGATGTGGAGGGAGGCAGCAATGTGGAAAAGACCCGCTGTGCAGCAGTACGACACGAGTCCAGCGCTCATGTGTCGGGAGCACTGGAGACAGCAAGCGAGGGAGAGGGGCATCTTCAGTAGTTGTTGTGTCAAAGCCTCAACAAAACACAGGCTCCAGCAGCAGCCCCTGATGGCGATGATGTACTTGTAAAACATTTACATTTTCAGCAGGATGTTTCTAATTAAACTCAATTGGTTTGAACGCCTGCTGGGAGTGACTGCTCTGAACCTCATCTCCCTCTCCTACTTGAGCACAAAGAGGATGCAACTGCCTAGGCTACCACATAGCACTGTGTTCCTTTTCTGCACTGACAGTAATTGAGAAAATGGATGGCAACAGCCGTGTTTTGTGTTTGCTACTGTTTTAGGAAGCACTTTCTTTTCTCTTCTTCTTTTTTTTTTCCCCCAGAGCATAGGACTGATCAGGTTTTACAGCCCTTCTGCGAGAGTGGGGGATTGACAGGGCTTTGTGTAGTTTCCCGACTGTAGGGCATCATGATTGATACCAATAATAAATCCCTCAGGACTGAGGAAAGTACCTGTACAGATCCTGACTACGATCAGATCGATGGGGAAAGGATGGTATTGAAGTATGCTATGGTTAGTAGTGCAAGGCAGAACAGCCAGCTGTCACTTACGAAACGCTTTTTAGCCTGTCTTACGAGCACAGCCTGACTTGAACATTTTAAGAAAGGGTTTTACTGATACTGTGTTATATTGTCTGAAGTATTTATGGTTTTGCCCGGAAAGGTCTAAGACAACCAAACCTCCAGAGAAAGCTGCTGAAATTGTGTGGACAGCCAGCAGGACTTCTGGTTTGTGATTGCTGTCCTAGGCTCCCTTTCTGCATCTTTAGGGAGCCAGCACTTGTCAGTGAGATGCAAGTCATGCCTTAAAAGAATACTTGAATGCATTGGCCTTGTTGTACTGTGGCGTTGCCCTGCTGTGAAATGAGAAAAACGCATTTACTGTGCTGCGGCAGCAGGTCAGCATCCCAAATGTTCTCCCATCCAACAAGCTCGCTGGGTCAGAATAATTCTGTTTTGGATTGTACAGGACAGTCTCCCGGGTAACATGCTTCACAGCAATGCCTGGGGGGAACACGCCCTTGAATGCAAGGCAGTCAATGAGATTTATAATTACCGTGTTTTATAACCTCGTTCGTTCAGGCAGGGAAGGATACTGCTGAAGAGATCTCAAACAAGAGAAATGAGAGATTTGCAGCTACATAAATAGTTGTTGTTAATACGATTTGAAACCTGGATGGCAGAAGGCGCTCTTTTGTCCACTGTGCTGTCCAGCGTAACACAAAAAATGCACAGACTAGTTTTAAACTCGGGCAGCAGTAGGGCATAGAACTCCAACTTCAGCTACCCTCTCCCAGAGAAGGGGATGTAAAATCCACTCTGTATCACTGAAATCTTCTGATTGCATTAAGCAAGGTCTTGGCTCAAGGCCAGGTCCCAGCTGCCCCTGTAGCGATAATGACTGCCCTCCCTTGGGGTGCTGAGCACAGGCAGAATCCAGCTGCATTTTCACACAGGCACCCATGTAAATTGCCTGAACACGGTGGTGTTAATGCTTCTGGGATGACAAACCAAACGTATAGGTGTCCCATCAACAGCAAGCTCCATGCAGAATGGGTTTTACTTTCGGAAAAGCCCAGAGGTGAAAAAAAAAAAATAAATCTCCTGGTACAGTTTATCTGATGCTTTGTTTTTGAGTGTCCTTGATGCATAACAGCATGCTATCATCTCTAAAGATTAAAAACAATCCCTTCTTATTGCTCTGCTGGGTATTTTCAAAGAAATTCATGCATAGATGAAAACAAATAAAAACAATGCCCAATGGCTCTGCAGAGATCCTGGGCCTCTAGTTGCAGGTAGTCTGGAGACAATTTTAAACAAACATGGGCCTCTTAAATCCTTGGCTACAGCTCTGGCAAGGACATGTTGGCAAAACTTCAGTAGCTTTAATGGGGTGAGGCTGGTTGAGAATTTTCAACATCATCTCCATTTTGTGGTTTTTAGGGTGTAGCTTAACTAGGATCTAGAGCTTATCATGTGCAATACTAGATTTTCATTATTTTTTAAACTGGAGCTTCAAGTTAAATAATAACAGCTTTGTTCAGGCTTGGTTTAAACAAAAATTCAGAGTAACTAGGTTGGTTTTCATGATGTTAAGGTCTGGGTTTTTTGATGGACTAAAGCATGGGTGGAGAAAATCACCCTCCTATCATCAGTGCAGGATTAGGGCCCAAAATGACAGAATTAAATGCAGTATAAACTGAGAGTGCCTTGGGCACTGACGAAGGAGCAGTTCAGCTCGCTTCAGTTAACATGTCTTTTGCTTTTACCCACTTGGCTTTATTGTTCAGAGGATCTGGCCCAGTAGGAAAATGAAATCCCTCCCCCAGCCTCCATTCTGCTTCCAGCCTTTGCTGCTGGCTAGCTCTGATGGACGGCTGCCGGAGTTTCTTTAGGAAAAATCTGTGTGACACTGCTGCGCTTAGGAAAAGTCTGAAAATAGGCTTTTTTCTTTTTCTTCACTCCTGCTTAGGCACTAGCTTTGCTCAGGCTGAAAAACACTCTGTAGAGGTATATTTGAGGATCTGGTTTTTAAAGGCTGGGCAAACTCATTCACAAAATCACTTGCAAGGCAAAATAACTCCAGACAGAACTAGCATAAGATGCTCATGCCAAAGACATGGTGCAAATACTGATTTTGGGGTGGTGGTGGTAGGTAGGATAACAGGGACAACGTTGAATACAAAACCGTGCTCTGTTGCTGATGAACAGCTCCACCATGCAGTGTATCGCAATGCATAGGAAGGAAGCCACAGCAGGTCACGTTCAGATTGTACCTGCTGCACACTTTCATTCCATTTAAAAAAACCCCTCTTTTTATTTTTTCAATTAACTTTATAACTGCTATGCACTCCCCACCTGCTTTACTGCTATTGAAGTCTGTCTGCTCTTAAGTCTGTATGCTGGGTGGGTGTTGAAACGGCCCTCAAGTTTTTGGACAGCAATATCTAAAAAAATCCCCCCACAGCCTCCCCTCACTCTCTTTAAGGGGTTAGACTTGTTGCTTACCACATACTTTGTCCTCGTTAACCTTGGCCATACCCTATCCTTTGTTGTGGAGGCCAGGGCTGCTGACCACAACTGCTGTTAGTTGGTTGCGTGTGGTGTAAGAGCACTAGCAGCAGCACTCAAGATGTACAATATCGCAGAAAGCCAGTTGCTCTCAAGGCCGCCTTTGCCTCTTCTCCTTTGGATGGGGATTAGTGGAAGCACAGCAGCTTTGTTTGGGATAGTTACTTTTTATCTCTTCCCTGATTTACCTCTTGAAGTGCTGATTTCCCAACGATGTGGAGGAGCTGTGGAAGCATCAGGTTCTGGTGTTGTGTGCAGTAAGTGAGGGACAGTAATGTTTTAAGCACACTTAGGCTTGTCAGAGCTGTATGTAGCAGTGCTAGCCACTTGGGGAAGCGGGTGGCATCCGCACCTGCAAGAAACTGTTTCCCTAAGCCCCTTCCTTGAGAACAACAAATCCTATCTATCATCTCAAGCCTAGGTAGTGTTAAAGGCACAGTATAGGTTTTTCTTCCTTGCCCCAAGCACTAGGATATGCTGTCATAGACACCTAAAAGCCATCATAATTACTTTTAATTTGAAAGGTTTCACCTTTCACCATCAGCTCTGTGGTATCTGAGCAAAGGAAGCCTCTTCTAAAGGGACCTCTCTTCTAACAGGAGATGCAGAGAAGCAGTCCCTCTGGTTCATCTGAAACTGTGACAGGCTCTATGACCACTGAGATGGAAGAAGTTTGCAAGTCGTCTAGTTCATAGTATGCAAAAATAGCAGGGCTGCACTTCCAACAGGGCTGCTCTTCTGTCCCTATTTGATGCCAGCTTGTGAGAGTGAAATTGAGTAGTGCAAGACACTACTGCAAGATTTAATCCATTTACAGAATTTCAGATGTATGAATTTGATTTGAAAGGATTTGTGTAACATGTATGTATCATGACTTGTAATAGCTGCCTGCATTGACACTACATTATGTGAGCATTCTTATTCCAGAGACTAGCTACACTGATAAAATCGCTTAGTACAGCTGACCAAGCTAAAAATAAATTTATAAAAAAATAGGCTGCCTTTTGGCTCAAGGATTACACATATACGCCATTTTTACTTTGTGATGCTGCTATTTTCGATGCTGCTGTTTTATATTTGCTGGTTTGGGAAAGCTGATTTCAAACAATGGGTTACTTCCAAACCATTTCCTTTGATTGTTCTTCATTCACTATTCCAAGTAAGAGATTAGTTAAAAATGGTATATGCTTCTAGTCTGTCCGATGGGCTGTGTCAGCCAGCAAATAATATATAATAGAGAATTTCTCAGCCAATGCAAAATCGATGAGCTGAGAAAGTCTTCTAACCACTGGTGACTACGGTGATATTCGAAGAAAAATAATTTAAAGCTGCAGAAATGTGAAATTAACACTTATCTCAAATACTTGCACAATCATTTATCATTAGTGAAAAGCAGTTCTGAGCTTTCAAGGTTGCTTGCTTGACCTATTTGTGGTATTCTAGGAACAGCAGCAAGGAATCCTAAAGTGAGGGTTTCTGCTCCTGAAGCCTAGAAATCTCCAGGGCTTGTGGGTTTTATCAGTCTCTCTACATTTATTTACTTTTCTTGCTCTCAAGGCAAGACACTTTTCAGGCAAACAGGATACCAAATGGTCCACAAACCCAATGCCAAAGATACTGCAGGCACTTTTGCTCTTAATGTGCATGAAATATGTGCAGAATCTCTTACTCTCACCGAAGTCACAAGGAGAACTGGTATCTGCTTGTACCTGCAGAAGCCTATCCTGAACTATCCTCATGTACATAATCTCAGTTCAGAAACGATTTAAAAGCTGTGGGGTCTGGTTGTATGTTAACAGGTTGATACACTCTCCTACAACATCAAGCTTTCAGCCTCACAATGCAGTATGGGATCATATATGACTTTAGAAATGCTTTACTGTGGCATTTGTTTAATTTGACCTAGCTTCATTTATCTGTATTAGTCACTCCTGTGCTCTGCCGAGCTGCAAGTGACAGCCTCAAAGAGAAAATATCATTGCCTGCCAATCTGGCACAAAAATTACTACAACTAGAAGTTCAGAAATTCTAGAAATTTTGTTTAGTTGCAAGGGAATAATACTGCTCTCTTATTAAAAACCATACAATCTCACAGAAGTGCCAGACCTGCTCGCCATTAGCTGCTTTGGGAAACACTGCCCAGGGGAATATTTACCTAAGGATGAAGCTAACCTTTCTTCTTGTGTAAAAAAAAATAATCACAATCTCAGAGCTGCTTGAGAATTTATTTTAAATGCAATTCATAGTTCATCCTTCGCTACCAATTAGGTTTGGCCAGGTTGGTATGTTATGCGTAAATGTGCTGAACAAGTGCTATATTTCAGCCATACGTTGGTTCATGTCATGTTCAATGCAGGTGTTACGGTCTGCCACGCACAGATTGGCTTGACAGGTTGTGGAGAAGAAGGGAGAGCTGTTGCTTGTAACACAAGGAGAGACAGAGACCACAAGGATAAGTTTACCACTGAATGGCAATGGCGTTTGCCATGCTAATAAAATGGAGTAGCAGCTTTTCATGACCCCCAGGGTTAACAGCCCCAGATGCAAGAGAGCCAAAGCACAGGTAGTGGTTTCCCAGTGGCTCTCCATTTCAGTTATCCAGCATTGCCCTCACTCAGCCTCCTGCTCTACTCAAGGGACGCAGGAGATGCTCCTTCCATCTAAGGTTTCATAACCAAATTTGAGCCTGTTAAACCAGCTGACACCACATTTCTTGTAGCTCTGAGGTACTCAGACGTGTGTGTGTGCACACATACACACGCATTTACTTCCCTGCTGTAGGCCACAGAGGATGCCAGAACCATTCCAGCAGCTTGCCTGTTTACAAACAAACACTGAAAGCACAAAATCACGAGGTCACACCAGGGTCCCTCCTACCAAAGGTGTCTTACTCCAACAGCTTTCCAATGACTAGTGATTTCCCAACAGGCCTAACTATCACATTTCTCTGCTTTTTTTCATGTTGCCTTGGGCAATACCATTCCTTACTGTCTACAATGCAGAAAAAAAATACTGAACACTGTGTGGCTTTCTGTACAAAGGGCATTGTGGGTTACTGAAAAATTCAGAGTTGATACCAAAATCTCAGCGTAAGTCAGAGATGGCAGCTCTGTATTTTATTTAAGCACTGACCAAACTTAATCTTTTACTTATTCTGAGTATAAAAGTCTTACTTGCTGTAAGTGATCATTATGTGTGATTCGCCTCTGGCCCTCAACGACCCAGGTCTTACTTGTCACTTCAGTGCCCCAGTCTCACTGCAGCTTTAAGAGGAATCGCATTTGCTGACCAGTGACATCTTGTACCTGGGATGGAATAACCCCATGCAACTGTACAGGCTGGATGCCAGCCGGGGAGAAGAAGCTCTGCAGAAAAGGACTTGGGGACGCTGGCGGACAACAACTGAGCAGGAGTGAGCAGGGCACCCATGCAGTGCTGAAGGCTAATGGCATACTGCGCTGCATTAGGTAATGCATCACAGCAGACTGAAGTAACTCCCTTCTATTTGGCATTTGAGACAGGATCTGGAGTGCTGTCACCAGTTTTAGGTTCCCCAGTACCAGAAAGATGATGACAAACTGGAGAAGGGCAGGTGGAGGGCCACCGAGATGGCTGGAGGGACCATGATATTATGAAGAGTCTGATTATTCAGCCTTTCCCTCTCCAGGGTCAGGAGGTACCTGATTGCCATCTTCAGCTACCTAATGGGTAACTGGAAAAACCATGGAACTAAACTTTTCTCAGAGGTGCTCAGCTGCAACAGATTAAGGCACAGCAAGGTTGATTAGCTATTAAGAAAAAATTCTTCACAAGGAGTGGTGCAGCATCAGGACACGGGCCCAGAGAGGTGATGAAATATCCATCCTTGGAAATACTCAAAGCTCAGCTGGACACAGCCCTGAGCAACCTGCTCTACATTTGAAGCTGGCCCCGCTGTGAGCAGGAGGTGGGACAGATGACCTCCAGAGGAAGGGTCCTTTCTCACCTAAATTCTTCTATGATTCTAACGTGCCTCGTGACACGTGCACTAAGATATTAAGTGCACTTAATATATCATTACTGGTGTCAGGTATCATCAACAATTTCATCAGCTGGAACACTGACAAGCTGACTCAAATATTGTACATCTTGTCTAAATGCAATTAAAAAGGCACATGGCAGTTTCTGTGTATCTCAGTTAGCCTTGTACCACGCATGTCAACATCCAAAATTAGCTGACTTAGAGGCCTGTTCCCCACTCAATTCAGAGCTTATATTAAGCTTGCCTGGTTTGTTGTAAAACTTACTAAGGCTCACATGTAAGGCCCTCCTTCAGAGTCACATTAACCACAATTTGGATTTTGGGGGAATCAAAGCAAAGCTCACATAGTACAAACTTAATGAATCAAACCCCAAAAAGATTAATGTTCCTGCATAAAGCAGCAAACCTCACATAGAGCTCCACTGACCTGCCTCTTCTTTTATTGCTCTGCTCTTAGGATGTAAGAGGAGCAGCGGGCAGTGAGGTCTCTCCCACATTAGCATCTATTATTGTAACGCTAAGTGCTAGCTCCTTCGCCCCCCTGATACTGCTTGGGAAGCTCTGCGACAGTTCTTATCTTTGTTTAGTCAATGCTGGCAAATAAAAGCATAAACAAATGTACACTGTACAGCTTGGCACTACTGAGATGCTGCAATGTGTGTTCCAGTTGATTTTTATTTGCAGTCTCTTATGCTGGTGACAACCTTGGAAAGCAGATACAGCCCGGTAAGCAATGCAACCACAAACCTGATGTTTTTATGAGCCTACTCTTGTATTAAAATTAATACTGAACAGGTGAACGCAAGCAATGAGAGAACTGGGCTACATATGAAAACATCAATGCTGTAATTTCTCTGGAACAAGACAATGTAATTTCACCTCATTTCCTGCCTTAGGCCATGCACCAGATACTCAGCTGCCTCATGTGACTAATTTAAAGAGGTATGTAATCTATACAAACATAGGCACCCACTTTAATTGCACAGTCTCCCTATATCTTCAGCGGAAGAACAGAAGTAGACTCTTCCACGAGGCAGTGCAGAGCAGGAGCCTAACAAAAGGGGCTCTGCACCAACCTTAGAGAAGTCCCTCTCTCTGGGCAACAGGTGGAGAGAGTGACCAATGCATCTACCTAAGCTGAAGGCTGAGAACTAGGCAACGTGACTTTTCACCTATGACTTAAAAGCACTTAAAATGGAATTGCCACCTCAGACTCTGAGAAGCGAAGAGGAAGTATAAAAGCCCATTGTTTTGTTTATTTCTTACAAAGCTGACGGCTATTAAGTAAAGCACGACAGAAAACTACTACCCACCCAACTTCCAAAAATACTAGTAATGAGGACCGATTTAAGCAAACATTATATTTGACAATGCCAGTGAACTGCATGACTCTAGAGAGCAACCGCAAGACAGAGATGCTCAAGCCTGTTTCTGATTAAGCAGCTCCCAGTTGGTATGCTGCGCCCAATGACTGTCTCCATTCAGGGCCCTTCCTGATGGAGGAAAGGCTCGGCTAACTACACTGGTCATAAATCTCCCAACTGAAAGGTGATTAGCTTGAAAATCCCCTGTTGTTCTGCCAGGAAGCCATACAGAAGAGTTGCAAATCCATTAAATTACATCTTGCAGATATGTATCTAAGGAAAATACATGGCATTTGGTGATATATGGAAACTACCGTGTTATACCTTCAGATAGCTTATATAAGCATCTCTTTGCAAATTAACATTCTTGCCATCTGATTCTCATTAGACTCACTCAACTGTTCTGTTAATCTTGTATTTTTCCTCCCGAGGGATTAACATTGATTTTTTGTCTTGCACACACAGAGGAAGGTCATACTGTTTCCTACAGGGTGGATTCATTCAATAAGGAACTACGCTATTAAATCTGACTTGACGTTATTGTCAATAGAGCTGAGCTGCCACAATGCTGCTTATTTTTAAGAGAATTTCAATGCAACTCTCCTGGGTCCAGCTACATCCATCATTCCACTCCATGATACACACAAGCCACTTGACAACTCATTAAAAAAATATATATAAAATGGAGGTCAGGGCTGTGTTCCAGGGAAGCCCTACTAATGTTCAAACTCCACATCTAATTTAAAAAATCATAAAACTCAAACTAATTACAAAATGCCCCTGGGAACAGTTGTTCTTCAACAGAAAAAGGAGATGGGAAGGCAGGACTGCAGGTGGGCCTGCAAGACATTTTCAGCTGGACACTCTGGGTTTCAGGTCACATGTGAGGACAGTATGAATTCAGTCACTGGCGGTGTGGGCAGTGCAGCCTGCCACGCCAGAATGGGCAAGCGCTGTTTTGGGTCTGGTTAAGTCCTCCTTACAGGGACCTTTGGGGCTGCCCCCTCCCTTTCTCATAAATTGATCCAGCTCCAGCAGAAGAGGGGTCAGATTGTTCTTCCCACATCTTGTCCTGGAAGGCTGCTCCAGAACCTCTCTGCACCAATGGCTGGGAATCCCCTTCAATCTCCAGTGCCAATTTACAGCAGATAAAGCTGCATCCTTCAGTTGATTCAGCTTTTCTCCTCCCACAGCGTTCACTATTTGTTTCCACATGTACCTGCAGAGAGCAAATGTATCCCTTCCCAGTCTTTGTTTTGCTACCCTGACAAGTCAAGCTCTCTCTTGCCCATCCCTGACCATCATAGGTGGTTGGGTTTTTTTCCCTGCTCTTTTTCCAGCTGGGGCTTCTCTCTTGAGCATTTTCGCAAAAACATAGGCAAAAGTCACATTAGTGATATTAAACAGCAGCTCATTGATAGACTGGAGCTTTATAGAAGCATGGGGAAGGACAAGAGGAAAGGAGCAAGAGGAGTGTTTTCAACACTTAAAAAATGCACAAGTTTAGATGTCACAAAGAACAAACAGGAAACCTGCATTAAGTTCCTGCGTCAGGAGTCGAATTTTCCAAAGTGCTGAGGAGTTCTTCCCAATTTCTTGGTCCTGGATTGTTTGTTCTGTTGTTTTCAGACACTCCTTCAACACCACTGGAACAAGCTTCTGACCTAAGTGCACTTTCAGAGTCTTTGTAGTGAATTTTACCTTTCTTGGATAAAATAGCAAATAAATAGCATTGAAAGAGCCTTCTGGAGCAAATCAAGGTTGGGCTCATCTGCAGAAATCTGCAAGGCAGAGGGGCGGAAAAGGAAGAAACAACCTGTTGAACAGCTAATGGAAGAGAAAAGAAGTGATTTTAACTGCCTCTGAGTGGTCAATGCTTTTACCTTGGTAATTTAAAGTAAGCAGCAGCCTGTGCTTTTTGCTGTTTCTTCTATGTCCCTTCCAGTTCTTTCCCCTTCCCTTCTCTCTTACACTCCTGTATGTGACCATTTGCCTGTTCTCCAAATGGACTGGAGAAATGCAGTGCACTGAACAGAAAAAAAATTGTGAGAAAAATTGTTAACACCATAAGAGGGGTTTCCCCACATAGAGAGAAAACTTATGGGGTGGGCTAAACTGTTTAAGTGTTTTGTACTATCAGAGTAGTCCAAAAATACCCTGTTGGAGACTAGGACTTAGCATATTCACCCTTCCAGTGTTTTCCTGTACACTCCATATTAGGTAGACCTAAGAGAGTCCCAGAGTCTGTAGCTCTCTAAGCTGCATCACAGAAGACGTCACTGGTCTTCCTTTGGGTTTCTAGAATCTCCTGTTGACTGTCACTATTACTTACTTAATTAAGGGGGGGGGGGGGGAAGGGAGTTTGTTCAAGGTTGCTCCATTTTTGGAAAGGCTTGTAATGACTGTCTACTCGAATGCTTTTTCTACCTTTAAAAATCCAACCCCCTTCTCACCAGGGGAAACTGCAGAACTGTACTGGTACAAAGATGTTCTGCTTGCACTGAATTTGCAGAGCAGAAGGATACACTCACTGTCAGAGAAAGGAAGCACCCTCCCTCCCCCCCTGCAAAAAGCTATTTTTTGCAGGCGTTGTCATATCTTATCCCCAGGAAGAGGAGAGGGCTGTGCTAGAAAGTCCTCAGATTCACATTTGCTTCTGTTTACTCTGTCCTTCACAGCACCGCTGTAACAATTTATCAATACAATGGAGGGCAAGGCACAACACACAGGCAAGGCAGACTCCTCTAATGAAAACAAATCCTTGGGAGAGAAAGAAAGAGTCCGCAGATCTGCCTCCTAGATCCCACTCCCACCGCAATAATGTTTTCATCGCTACTTACATTTAGGGACATAAGGGTACTCAGAGCTGTAAAGCACGTCGTTTGTGCTAAACAGTCGCAGTACTTTGCCCAAAATAATTTGTCGTCCAAAAGCCCAAATGAATAAAGCACCATAGGAATCAAGACATATAGTTAGAATAAATAAGATTTTGCGCTTACAGAGCGCCTGTCATCTGAAAGTATGCGCAGATATTAATTAAGCTCCACAAACCCCAGACAAAGTAGATTAGTAGCTTCATCCCTGTTTTACAGGGGTTTAGAGTAAAGTGTGACACAATCACAGCTGAAAGTGCAGCAGAACTGGCCGTGCCGGGGATGGGGAGAGCCAGGGCTCCACCTCCTCTCCAGCCCTCTTCAGCGAATTGCCTTCAATGGAAAACCACCGAGTTGCAGTTCTTTGCTCTCTGGAAGAGGAAGGACCCACCCTGTTGCACAACAGTAGCAAAGCCCCAGCCTGAAGTGTTTTGATAAATACCATGAAAGGGTGCTTAGTTTGGGAAGAGAAACCAGGAGCTCGCTCGCTCTCATACATCTGCTTTGGGTGCTCTGTCTCCCTCTTTCCGAAATCCAAGAGATCGCCTCTGCATCAGCACCCCCCACAAACAGTCCTATTAACGTGGCTCGTCGCTTCTCAGGTTTGGAGGATGTGGCATCTGTAGTATCTTAAGTACTTGAATCTGCAATGTGTGGTTTTATTCTTCCATTTCCATGCATTTTACTATATTATAACTCAGAAGCCACACCAACCTAGGATCACACAGACACAATGTAATGAAAAACTATAGTCAATACATACATCAAAACCTTAAAATAACCCTCTCTTGAAGCAGGTTTTACGTACAGAAATTCTGGATAATAAATACAAATAAATAAACACATCTGATACCATCAAAAATATTTAAAGTAATAAACTCAATGTCTATATGTATTTAAGAAAAAAAACTTCTAAAAATAGTGTTACTAGTAAAGCTTCAATTGTTTTGTATGTCAAAGAACAGTTAGAAATTCATTTTGCTGTCATTATCTACTGAAATTCAAGTTCTTATGACAGCAATTTCTTAAAGATTTCCTTTAAGTATTTAAGTAGTAGCTATGATAATGAAAAATATTCTCAGTATCACAAAAGCAGTACAACTGTCCACTTAATCAAAATTACCCAGTCCCTAACTCTGCTTATCACCTTTGCCAAAACAAGAATGGGGAGCATCAAATGCAGTTAAGAAGAAATATCTCCAGAACAGATAAAAACAGGTCACTCACTGTGTCTCTAGATACAGTTATTCACCTAATTACACTTAGGACAAATGCACAGTTTTCCTAACTACAGGGGGATGCATTTTAATTGCGATGTTCAATTCTCTGTACACAAATATAAAAAACTGAGCAAGAAATGTCACTAGAAAATGGAAACAGACCACAGCATACTTATCTACAAAACAGCAAACAAATTGGATAAACTACAGACAGAAAGCAGCTCCTTAGATAATAAATAACTATTAATGTGAAAACCATGCTCTTTTGTCCCACATTTAAGCACAGAAATCATTCTAACTTCAGCTTTCAAGGTAAAAATGCTTTTAATTAGGGTCCTAGCTACCTTACAAGACATACAGACCTTGGTATGATGGAGCTATGATAATTTACCCATGCTGAGACTCTGCCCCATGATTTATATGATTACTTCATGGCAGCATGAAACAAATCCCCAAGGAAGTAACGTATGTCATCCTTAAAAATATTAAGCAATCAAGCCATGTTTTTATTATGTGAATGGATGCCTTTGAAAACAAGGATGCATGCACCATACTGTGAGGTAAAATGAAATAAATGAACAGAAATAATTCATTTCCATGTTCTAATCAGTGGAAACTGTAGTCTTCAAATTATCCTGATGCTACCAAATGCGAGTCTGGAGACAATAGGTTGACTCTTCTACTAAAATGAACATGAAATTGCATCCTAAGTACACAATGAAGGCCAAATTAAACAGTCCAAGACTCTTTGCAAAGGCTCCTTCTTTTTATTCAGCCCTTGCATCCAGCTGAACAATTAAAAGCAGAAGATTTAAACAAAGCATCATACAGTTTTTAAACCCTCAAATCTAATCAAAAGCAATGTACTTAGCTTAGGCAAAAGGAACATAATCTATACAAAAACCTGTTCTCAATCAAGCTCTTCAGCTTCTAGCATTACCAGCAGAGAGAAATTTGTGTTCCACCAGCTAAAAGGATGTCTCTGGCAAGCAGAAAGAAGAATATATATCAAAGACTAGCACTGCATGCTTGCTGGCTGTGTTGTATTTACAGACTGGGACACTGACATCTCTGCAAGGACCTGAGACAACACCGTTACACTGCCCACTGCTACTACAAATCACCATGCATTCATTAGAGATGCTGACCATTCAGAAAAAAAACTAGCCCCTACAGGCACGAGGAGATGGAAACAGCTGTGATAACGAGATTAGGTTAATACAGAACGTTTGAAATAGAACATTGTGTTTGTATGAAAATGTATATAGGTAATAATTAATGTGAGTAGAAGAACACGGGACAGCGAGGTTTTTTTAACACTGAGTCTACAACACTACCTTTGAAGCTAAGCTAATTTTTTTATAAGTGCATTATTTGCTCTAGCCTTCTCATCTTAAAAAGAACTGTAAGATGTTCAGAGAGGGGCAACGGCAATAATGAAAGGAATGGGACTGGTTCAGTGATAGATATCTATAAAATCAGTAACGGGTGGGGGGATGAATAAGAATCAGTGGTGTGTTACGTCTTCCAAAATAAGAACAAGGTGCATCAGTGTGGCTAGGAAGAGCTGTATCAAGAACATAGAAAATTTGGCAGTTCTTTGTACAGCAGAAAGCAGACCTGCGGGTCTCCTTGCTGAAGGGTACTGTGAATGCTAAAGCTAACACAGGCTCAAGGCAAGTTCACGATGGAGAAATCCACTGTGAATTACTAAGCAAGTAGAATCTACATCTACTTCAGGATGTCCCTGAGCTAAGTAATAACGTTAGAAGTACCATATATGCCTGCCCTGCTCTCATTCTTTCCTAGGCACTTCCTCATGCTGCTGTTGGAGAGAACGACTAGTCAGTTGAACCTCCAGTCTGACTCAGTACAGTCACGCCAATGTTACGTTTAGTATCTACTTGCAGAAAAAATTCCTGGTATTAGCTTCAGATTCACTTTGGGGGGATGACTGGATGGAAAGCAGCTTTGCAGAAAAGGACCTGGTGGACAACAAGCTGGCCGTGAGCCAGCAATGTGCCCTTGCAGCAAATGCAGCTAACGGTATCCTGGGCTGCATTAGGAGGAGTGTTGCCAGAAGGTCGAGGGAGGTGATCCTTCCCCTCTACTCAGCACTGTTGAGGCCACACCTGGAGTACTGCGTCCAGTTCTGAGCTCCCCAGTACAAGGACATACAAGGACATGGACATACTGGAGAGAGTCCAGCAAAGGGCCACTGAGATCATTAAGAGACGAGCACCTGTCATACAAGGAGAAGCTGAGAGAGCTGGGACTGTTCAGCCTGTAGAAGAGAAGTCTCAGGTGGGACCTTATCAATATGGTTAAATATCTGATGGTAAGGTGAAAAGAACATGGAGTCAGACTCTTCTCAGTGGTAGCCAGTGACTGGATGGGCACAAACTGAAATACAAAAAATTCCATTTAAACGTGAGAAAAAGCTTTGTTTATTTTAAGGGTGATCAAACACTGGAACAGGTTGCCCAGAGAGGTTGTGGAGTCTCCATCCTTGGAGATAATCAAACCCCAGCTGGATACGGTCCTGGGTACCCTGCTCTAGCTGAACCTGCTTGAGCAGGCGGTTGGACTACATGATCTCCCAAGATCCCTTCCAACCTCAACCATTTCATGATTCTGCTATGTGGCTGATACCTCCCAAACTGCATTTACCACAGAACTTGTCCAAAAAATAACCAGGCCTTCCTGGGGAAAGGCCAAAATCTACACTTATCTCAGCAAACAAGGGTCACAAAACAGCCTACAGTCAGTTTGTTGGCCCAGCTTAGGTGACTTAAACTCAGGTGAGTGGGAAGCTTGTTTTTCCAACTCCAGTTGGAGGGTACTATATGACTGTAAAGCCCTTCTGCATGGCTGCCGATCTTATGTTTTGTGGTGCAGATGACAGTCTCTCTAAGAAAAAGCAAAACTCTCATGATTAGCACAACCGGTGTTACCTGTATATTCTATTTGACTTTATGGAACAAATCAAATCCATTTTCACTAAGTTATGTTTTCCACCCATTTATATGGTCACGACAGAACACAGAAATATATTACGAAGACTGCTTTCCATTTTAACCTTCACAAAAACTCACTAAACAAAACCCAATATATATTTCACTTTGTTTTGCTATCAAGCATAAGGATGAGGCAGTGCAGACAGCTATGTGGCATTCTGATAACAACCTTATCATCCTTGCTCCAGCCTCCAAGAGAAGTGAGGAATCATTACAATCTTCCACTGCAATCAATAAGACTCAAGTATGAGTCAAGCAAATTTTTTTTCCTTGTTTTGACGGTATTTTTTTGTTATTTTCATTAAATCTGGCACAGCAACGCAGATGAGGGTGCCCATTTCCTTCCCTTTTAAAGACACGATTCTCTTTCTTCTTCCCTGAACTAAAACATGTTGAGAATTGCTCTAACTCAAGAAAGTGCTATGTGACATGCATGCTGGGCAGGAGTCTCCTGAATATCTCAGTATGTTCTTAGTTTATCTTGCAGTATTACGTATGGAGCTTTAGGACTCAAATCCAACATGCTGGCATTGATTTTCTCCTCCTCTGAATCAAAAGGGAGAACGGTACTGAATGCACTGTGGCTGGGAACTAGCAAGTTTCAATGTCTTTCTCTAGTGACATACAGGTAGGTGGATTTGTGTATCGCTTTACAAGGAAGTGTCATCTGCCCCGGCTTATGTTGTATTTTCTGACTTGGTTAGGCACATGTCAGTTTTGTTATCACCGTCCCAAAGCCGTGTATATCATGATGTTATATAACCAAATTTGGTACATACTGAAAGAAGTAAGCCGTAGTTACTTGGTTTAGAAATGTGCTGTCAGAGATTAGCACGTGGCATGGCTGACTAGTCACAGTGTAAGCCAAGGGGATATGGGCTAAGCTCTTGTTTCTGGATGAGTGAAGATACCTACTTGGTGGAAACTCCATCAGCCCCCCTGGGAGGGAGAAACGCTCTATGATCTTTGCAAGCAGGCCCCAGAAGGAGCCTGTGAAAGGGAAGAAGAAGAAAAGAACAGGGCTGTTATAGTCATGGGAGGGAAGACACAAACATTTGAGACAGAACGAGGAGAAACGTGGAAAAAAAACCCCTAGCAAGTCATATTTCCTAAAGAGAGCTGTGGTCTTACAGTATGAACAGTTTCTAAGGGCCAAGCCAAGCTAATTGTTTCTGACAGCAAACAGTTGTTCAACCAAAGGAGTAGCTCCACACCTCACCAGGAGTACTTTCGTACATAAGTACGCTCCCAATAGCCCCAAAAACTGAATCTATGTGTTTTTTCCAAATGAAAACAGAACCCCTCAACAAATGTGCTTCCTTAGATTAGGTATTAGCCAGTAGCGTTTACTTTGTGAAGGCCATTGGTGGATTCTTAATACAGGCTTAAGGCATCACTTACAAACTGCAAGTGCTAGCAAGAAGCAGCACAACTATGTGGTATTTTCAATGTGCCTGTGGGTTCCTAACCACAGTATCGGACACCAAGTGCCAACAGCCCCTGCGATGAAGCAGAGCGTGCTACCTACCTCATCAGATGCAGTCAGCACTGCAGTCCTGCTGTACGGTGCCGCTCTTCCATGCAGCAGTGTGCTTTATATGGAAAGCACACTGATTTGGCAGCTATTGCAAACACCCTACAGTCACATTAAAACACAGCCATTTTCAGCTACCCAGAGAAAGAGCTTGTGTTTATTATGGTGGTGACTCTACCCTGTGTGAAAGTGAAGTTATTGACACCCGATGGACTCATTCATTGCTAGATCTGTACCCTTCATTTGAAGCCAGCAACGCTCTTTAGGTTGGAATTTTCCAAATATAGCTTTCACAACCCAGTTCTAAGAGCCCAGGGGAAGAGACATGACTACTTTGCTAATTGATGCTGATACACCAGGGAGAATCGGCACTGTCTACAGCAGAGTTTTCCCTTAAAGTGGACTAGGTCAGTTGGATGGCAATTGCAGTAAGTCAAACAGTAGTTCTCGTAACCAGACCCTCCTTCCCTAAATTACTACACATCCACAACAGTATTACTACAGTGGGAAAACTATGTACTCAAATGTTTGGGGAGACCAGCACTGAAACAGCACGTGTGAATTTAATTTCAGCTGCCTGTGTGTGTCTTGCATAGCTTCAAGCCACTTGGAACTAGCTGGTAATCTAGTTTGGCCTCTTGCAGAATCCAAGACATACATTTCCCTCTGGTAGGGGACTGAACATACTGCGTTCAAGAACTTGTATTTTTAATAACAGTACAGCTAGTACTTGGCTAATACATACATTTCAGAAAGGCATCCAGTCTTCCTCTGATGGCCTCGAGGAGATGCAGAATTTACTGCTTGTTACATTATATCCTCAACTGCATAAACCCAGTCTTAAGTTCTCCATGGGGACACCGTCTCATTCAGTACACAGGACAAAATCACTTAGCTAGCAACCATTCAATATTTAATTTTTGCCCTTTTTATTTGATGCATAGCCCTAAAAGCCTTGTTTACCGCACACTATTCCAGCTCTGTTCTGAAGGCAGAATGATTAATTTCTTTACAGGCTTTTCTGTAGTGCTCATCAGATGCTTCTAATTTGTTATGTGCAATTTCCTAGGTTTTGGAAAAGCATACAAAGGAATGCCATTATGTGGCATCCTATAACTACTGCCATGATTCATATCAGCAGGGATAGACCAGACCTTTGCTATCTTAGCTAACAGGTGTAAACCACAGGCTGCCAGCATGGCCAAACTAAAGGAGATGAGGTACCTGCTTAAGCAAGTGATTGTCACTGATATTTGCTGGCACCAGGATGGGAAGATTCAGACTTCTAAGGAGACTGAAGGCTATGGAGTGGACGTACTCTTACAGGTTCGTGCTCCTTTGTCTCTCTCATAAGACCGACCCCTTTAATTCATCCTTTCCAACATGCCCACCCCTCAACCTGTGTGTCTCGGCCTGGTTCCTTAACTCAGTCTCATTCTTCTTATCTATCCAGTCTTATCCAGTGCTACCTATCTTATCTTATTTTCTATCTATCCTTATTTCTCTCACACTGTTAATGAGTTTATTTTTCCTCTTCCCTACTTGCTTAGAGACTGAGTCTCTGAGTCTCTGCCCCCAAACTCCCCATCTCTCTGTGTTTTTCACCCCTCCTAAATTTTACTTCCATCCCTTGACTAAGAGATGATGGAGCTTACTGGGGTTTGAGGGGAATGAGCATTCACAGACTCCTTAGGGGTTTCAGAAATACATATCTACTAAGCACGTATAAAATGTGTTTCTTAAAGGTTATAACTTGCATAACCTAGGAAGGATTTTCTTAGGGATGGTAAAAAGCACATTAATATATTACACAGACTACCCATTCCTGACAAATCCTGGAGACAATAAAGCACAGTAAAGAAGATGTCACAGAAGCCTTTAAGGTCTCTTCTTTAGCCTCATTTTCAGAAACATTTAAGCCATGTTGGGTGACATTTTCCAAAGTATATTGGGCCAGAGCAGATGTGCATCTCAGAAATTTTTATTCCAAATGACTATAGTTTCAGAAAATTGCAAGCAACTGAAATGGGAAGACACAGTATGTGGTTCTGCCCATAAAATAAGACAAAAATGAAAGCTATTAGTATCATGTTGGCATCTAACTTGATGGCTGCTCTGGTATCAGTGACTCGTCTGAAATCATGACACTAACTGAGCAAAGAATGTCATTCTATCTTGCCAGGTTTTTACCTACTGATTTTGTAAAGGTTGGATAACAGCAACAACGTAATATTGTTGCCCCATATAAGCCTGATATGTGTATAGCTGTTTTGTAACCTTCTCCTGACATATGCACCAGCTATTCATCTGCTGGTTTTGCACTGAACATTCATTATTACCAAAAATCTCATCTCTTGCCTGTACTATTTTCTCTCAATTATAACTTCACTTTACGTCTGTCCTCTTATGCACTGATACCCCTTCAGTTTTGAAGTTGCCTGCAAACCTCATCAGGACCAAATTTAAGCCAGGAAATACAAATCTGCTAGCAAAGACACAAAGCGGTCACATGGATATAGAATTCAAGTAAAAATTAAATTAGTCAAGAAAGACTTCTAAAATCCCAGAGAGACCTAGTAAGGCTACAGTTAACAAGACACATCATTGATGAAATATGATTAACTGTTCTGATTTCATAAGAGAAGTGGGTTTTGGTCTTCCGCAAAGCTCCCTGTATTATTATTATTATTAAGCTCTAGGCCCTTTCTCTGTAAATAAGTTTGTTTTGGGGATGGTACAACAGAAAAAATACTTACTGGATAGGAGTGTTACAAAAAAACCCCCACAATTGTGGAGTCACTGCCCCTACACAAGGTTGGAGCTAAGCCGCAGCTTAAGACAGTAAGATTAATTTTATTGTAAACTCACAGTTTATCTTGATTTGAGTAGACACAAGACTCTAGCCCAAGGTTTACAAACCTGTATATATCTATATTCTATAGTTAGTTAGTTCAGATCTTTCAAACATCAGTGTACTGCTTATTTAAAATGCGTAACAGTTAGTAGGAAAAGCAGCAAAGACAAAGCAGTGAATTGACTTCCAAAACTATCAGCCTTTGTCAATTAAAATATTTACTTTTGACACAAGTCCTAATTAGTTAAAAAGATTCAATCCAGTCTTAAAATAGAGGTTCAAGCTACCCAATTTATTCTTGGAACAGTCACTTGCTCTCAGGATTAGGAAGACAATGGCATCCAGAGCAAGCATGAGCCCTCTCCCCTCTTATTACAGTTAATCAGGAACATAAATACTATAATGGAGCTGAGCCCCTGCAAACTCACCAGGCTGTGCATAATTTCCACTCCAGCTGGATTCACTGTGAGCGCTTCATCATACAATTGCCTAGCCTCCTCCAAATTGCCTTTCATCTCTGCAAGCCTCCCACGCATGTACAGTACAGCATGAGATGTGGGGAAAAGACTAGCTGCCTCCTGGATACAAAAGCCTGCTTCTTTGAGATGTTGTTGTTCCATGAAGAGTTCAGCTAAAATAAAACAAAACAAAACAAAAAACAAAAACAAAAAACACCCTACCATTAGTTGAAATAAGTCAGAGACCTTTCTTCACATTAATTACATATCATCTCCCTTAAGCATATTAAAACATGAGGCCATGATCCTGCACAGTGCTCACTACTATGGTTAGTGCTTACTGTCACAAGTGGACTCACTGAATGGATCTTTTTTTAATCCTAAGGCCTCTATTCAGATGTTTATGGACATCTTTAGGTGTTGTCCTGACAGAGGATGGCCTTCATTTACATTCCTCAATCAGGAATGTAAACAGTGCTGAACTGAGCCCTAAGGAAGCAGGGCTGGTAGCCACGTGGAGCCATCATATGTATTTCCAAATAATCTGGGGGAAAAAAGAACAGAATAAGCCATCACTGTCTACTGAGAACTTTAAACATGTCAGAGTAATAGGATACATCTGACTGAGCTGGACATTAGGTAACTTATTTAAAAGAGTATTTCCACATTTTAAAAGATGATTAAAAGGGTTTCTCTCTGCTTATTTGTCTAGTTTATGAGATAGCTGTCTCTTAACTTTTCAGAGACTATTAAAGTCAAAAGGCTTTTATCATAGTGACTTATTTATATTGTGTATTCACACATTTAATTCCTCATACATACTCTACACAGAAACAAAAGACAGCTCTTGGAAGAGACTGCTCAGTCATTTACTTTCTTCAACTATCAGCAACTATCTTAGTGGTTTTCTTAAAAAAAAAAAGTAACAGGCATACTAATGTACTTGACTGTCAATGTGTTAATCAAATAATTTTTCATATCAAACATAAATTTCATAACACATCTCATGGTTAAACTTTAACATTTCTCAGGATTTGGACTAGATCATCGCTGGACTAGATGATCATTGTAGGTCCCTTCCAGCTGAAATAGTCTATTCTAATTCTAGATTTATTATGCATTAAAGCCTTGCAAAAGGCTTCAAAAGTGATACTCAATTTTCACTGCCACACGTAACTGAAAAGGGAAACTGTGTTTTATATAGATATATGTACGTATGCATGCACGTATGTATGTATGCACGTATGAATATAAAATAATTCTCTCTCTTCATACAGCAGCCATTGCTCTTTGGTCCATAACCTGTTTGTGTTCTACATGTTATTGCTGCAAAAGCTCAAAGTCTTTTTTTTTTTTTTTTTTAAACTGATGTGGTAACGCAGTAAGTATTGACAGTTCAAGAGTCCAATTCGAAATGACTAATTCAGGCTCCAGATTTAGATAAATAATTCTGAAATTATACACAGCCTTAAATGCCCTGACTTTTAAAGGTAGTGAATATTCTCAGAAAGTCTCTGTGAGGGGGGAAACTAGCCTGAAAATTCCTCTAAAATAGCTTTGAAACTCTGCCAGTTTCAAAATGCTGGGAGACCCAGATGACTGTGGGGACATGGCATGCTGACATGGAGCTTCCTGAGTAGAGGTGAGCAGGAGAGCATCTCAAAGGCAGTCCTGCCTGACCATGGAAAGGCTCCTCCTTGGCCTATCTGACATGAGACTGGGACCACAAATAGCATTTCTATGGGCACACTGAAAACAATGGTGTACTGAAATGACAGCATGGCTGAACACCCTTCCACTTCTGAAGTGGTCCTTCTAGAAGAAGGGTGAGACATTGTTGAGAAAACGCTCGAATATTTCTTAGCCATCCCTAGGTTGTGCTACAGATAAACGTCATTCTCCAAGGCCGTCAACATGAGCAAAACATTAGTTCCTTGGTAAGAGCTATACTCTTAAAGAGTGACTCATATACATTTCTCTCTGGTTAATCATTATAAAATCTCAGCATGCATCCCTTCCCTTGGCTCCAAGAGGCTGCAACTATCTGTAATAACAGAAAGCGAAGCCATGTAACCTTGTCAAGCTGAGTATGTGCACAACCTTATTCAAAAGTTTGTGGGAGGACAGTATTTTACTTGCACTTCCCAAGGAACAGAGCATTTTTCTGCCAAGTGCTGCATAGCAGCTGATGCCGTGCATGTGGCAATAATGAGGATGGGGATGTGCAAAGTGACGATTCACAGCCTGAAGATAAACACTTCATTTGCAAAGTTAGCAGCACAAAAGAAGGGGTGAAATCCTGGCACTGTTTGAAGTCAGCAGAAGTTCTAGAAACTGCCATATTAAAAGCTCAATTAGTAACTAACAGTATAACGTGACTTGTTTCATTTCAGAAAAGAATCGGGAGCAAGGGGGTTTAGATGTGAAATCACACACAGCCGGTGTTTCAATGCATACAAAATGGAGAGTACTTAGTCTTTCTTTCAACAGTGCTTGTAAATCTTCTTCCATAATAACAATTATTTAGAGGAAGTGCAGCAACACAGAATCTAAATAAGATCTACAAATTGTATTTTATGGTATGGTAATGTAGCATATTAAAGTTCAGTCCATTTCTTTGCAGGCTCAATAGTCAATAAAAAATGATTTAATGGTGTGGGAGACCTAATTTGCATAAAAAAAAGACTGAGAGGTGCCTTTGGATTACGAAAGGAAAGGATTGCACACACCCAGCTAAAAATAGACATTAAGGGAAATCGTTTAGGCCTGCATTAAAATGTGTTTTCTGTAAACTCATTTTTCACTTCTATTACATACTCATTTTATTTACAGATTAACAAGATACGCTTATGCAACATGGAAAAAAAGCACAGCTAGAGGCAGAAATCAAAACCAAAAAACAAGGACTCATTAAATTTATCATGGCAATACTCCTGCCTCCTCAATGGTACTAAAAGTACTGGAACACCTGCCTTTGTGTTACCTGGGTTAGCAGCTTCCTGTCCACTGGATTATTCAGCGTATCTCCTTGTACCACCTAATCATGCTGTAAATAAACATCTAACCAAATTAGCAGCCCTCGCAAGGAAGTTCTGTAACAGAGACGTGGCAACCAATTCCACTCCAAAGCAGAGGGTATCTCCTCAAGCTGACACAGGTACAGAAGATCTGTAATTCTTATCCTGTGAAAGGTTCAATGCTTCAGGGAAACCATTTATGAATCTCCAGTTGTTGGACTACATCATACTTGGTACTGACATTCTTCGCAGCTTTGAATCTAAAGGCCATGTTTGCAAGCTTCCTTGCTCTCTCTCACTTAACACCATCTTCATAAAAACTTAAACAAATTTACATTCTGTTTTGAATTAAGTACCACCAAAGGCTCTCTGAATGCTACTGAGCAAAGAGATGATGATCCTGGATGTACCACCTCCTCTATTAGCCTCTCTGGAGTAATGCTAGAAACTCTGAGTGTGAATGATTATTAGGAAATATTTCAGCATTTTTACCTATAGGTATGGGCTGAGACAGTGCACTGCATGGATGGGCAAAGACAGGATGAATTGTGCACTGTCTCCTTTCATTCACTAATTGAAGCTTGAGCCTGCACACACTGAGACCACGAGCAGGTATCCAGCTGACTCCAAGGTCCAGCCTAGCATGATTCATTTCTTTCTCATATCCACCTTATGCTTCCCATCTGTGCTCTCCTGCAGTACTGCCCAGCCTACTCTGCTGTTCTTCCAAGCAACTGTCATCTCCTCTTGTGGCTATGGCCTCCTTTGTCTTGACTTGCTACTAGACTTCCACTGATACACCAGTCTTAATGCTGGGCCCAGTCCCTGAGAGCAGCACGCATCTCCACTCAGATTATCATTAGCCCCTAATACGAGCTCCTAGTTCTTCCAGCTGTTTCTGCTAGCATTTAAACTCATCTACAGCGAAGATCCTTAATCAAGTGAGAATTGCCAGAAGCGTATCATCTACTCATTCTCCAAAGACCAGTAACAAACGCACAGTCTGAGAGCACTTCCCAGAACACTGACAAAGCCAGGTCTCCTGCAGTCAGGCTCCTTTTTTCATCTCCAAGATAAATTATTTGACAGAGCTCTGTTAGGGAGTCCATCAGAGGAGTAACAACAGTGTAATCTAGTCATGTCTGCATCACAGTGCTAGTCTGAGGAGCAGAGTTGCCTGCCATCACCTTGAACGCCAACTCTATTTCCCATTTCCTAAGTGTTTCAAAGCACAAAAGTGATTGAGCTTGTCACCAAAGAAGCAGCAACAACTGTAATTGTAGCCAAAAAATCAAACGGGATTTGAAATTTATTTCTGTGATGTGAACAACCCAAGAGTTAAAACTGCACTCCTTGCAAATCACGTTCGGTGTTATCCAAGACGCAGCACTTAACTCCCACAAGCAGACTGCTCCACATCACTTGGTTGTGTGTGCCTGCTGGATCTAAAGCACTCATCTACTCTCATCCACCCCAAAAATGCTACTGCATAGCAACACAGCTAGTGCAATGCAGCCAGATGACCAGCAGGATGGTACAGTGGGGAGCAGCCCTTCACACTTTAAGAAGGTGAGAGCACCTGTGAGGATGTGTAGGGAGGTGATTTCTGTTCCGTATCACCTGCCTTCAGGAGCTATTAATGCTTGTTACTGCAGCAGCCCTTAGCCAGCTGGAAGGACCCACTCCTGAGACAGCTCTGCCTTCAGCAGTGAATACAGAGCTATTACCGTGACAAAGGGTTCCCCTGCTGCCTTTCCTTTCTAGCAGGTGACGTTTAGTCATTGTTCCGTATTATGACACCACCCTGCATGCAGTAGCTTGACAATTAGCGGGCAGATTAGATGGAAGATTCCTCAAGCTGTATCCTGACTGCAATCATTTCATTTGCTGCAAACCTTTGATATAGAAATGAAGGAAAATAGAAACTGCCACGTGATCCTATCCACCTGAGCTCAGCCGCTTGCTCTTTTAAATGAGGCAACAGATTTACATCCTCAAAGGCTGTCTTTGCATGCAAACTGGTAGTTAACTGGAGTCCAGGGACCTGCTTTAAATTTCCAAGCTTCAGGTCTCACAGGGGCTGAAATGGCCACTAAGCTCATTTACAAATGTAGCATTAGAATGAAAATTTCTGGAAGCAACACAGAACTACCTTCCCTACTAAGTGGCGCAGTCAAAAGATTACTTGAAGTACTACAAGATAGCTAGTTCCTTTATGTGAAGTGGGGCCCTGCTCACTGATGAGGAAACAGCTCTTTCCCAGCTGGCAGAAACAAGCTACCATCTTCTAGGCAATAAGGCCGCCACTGATGAGGATGACATAAAAATGCTTCTGTTGGAAGGGCAGCACCTTTTAGGTTTTCTTGTACCCTCTCTCAAAACACATATTACTGGCTATAGTCAAAGAAAGGACTTCTAAGTCTTCATATTCCAACCTGCTCATGTATAAATTCCTATTTTCTGCTCTGGTATGAATAAATATCCTGCTTCCTTCTTCATGACTGTGTACACTATCACTTGCCCAAAAGTTACCGAGCAGCTGAGGAAATGCTAGTATTTGGTACCCTCTGTCATTCTCTGGGTACCACTGGCAGTGCAACAGGTTTCTCTCCGTCTCTCGGCAAACGATCTACAGACTGCTTAGCAAAGAGCATTTCTAGCTGCTGCCTGTATTCTTCACAAGCGAGCGTTCACATACGTGTGCATGTTTGCATGTCACAGATTTCGAGGAATGGCATGTGCTCTTTGAAGACTGCCCATGCCAACGGATTATCAGTCCACAAAGTTTCACATCCTGCCCCAGCAATAAGAAATATCCAGAAGCCTCAGGAACGGGGGAAGCAATCCAAAATGCCCAGTACCGATATAAGGCCAAAACTCCTTTTGACTTTTTAAATTCATTGTTGATAGAAAATAAAATAAACCAAGCTGGAAAGTGTGGATCAAAACCTAGTATCCCCCTGAGGACATTCAGATGAAGAGAAATGGGGAATTTGGTGATCCTTAGCCTGCACCAGAAAAGCCTAGGACAGAGCTTGCTAAACCAGGAGGCTTAGCAGAACCACTGCTGGCTTCTTAACTTCATCAGTAACGTTTCAAAGGGGACCAAACCAGCTCACTTTACCATTTCCATTCTCCAGTGTTCCTAATCCCTCCTAGTAAGTAAACACTGCATGACTGCCATCTTTGCAGTTCACCTTTATTCTCCTCAGTAATAGCTGTGTAATAAAGGACTCTCTCCTGCTCCCTCTCACCAGGCTCCAGCTTTTCACACTGCTTTGTGTCACTGTAATGAGCCACAAAAATCAGCAGCGCTTATGGAGCTCAAAAACTCAAGCAGTGAATGGGGAAGTTCTAAATTTGAAATTCTAAAATTTGAAAGCACTTTTTTTTTAAAAAATAAAAAAGGAAGAAAAATATTAGAATTGCTTCAACAACCAGTGCTGCATCACAGGACAGTATCTGATCATGGGACAGTATCTGATCCCAGCTATTCTGGCAATGTCAGTAAAGATGTCTCCCAAACCTGATAAACACCTTTAATATCAGAGCTAATAACTTGAGGGGGCTTAGGATCACTAAGAGCTTCAGGAAGGAAGAGCATTTAAATACCCGTGAGCAAGCTGTGCAAATACAAGCTGTGCTGGGTGAGCCGAGGGGCAGCAGGGGAGGGCCTGGCCATGCCCTTGGCTGCTGCTGGGGTGCCTGCTGTGCGGCTGTGTGGCCATGGCCCAGCCGGGGTTGAAGATTCCAGCCCACTGGCCCTGACAACACAGTCTCGTGGAAGAAAGCCCATCTCCTCTAACACAGCTTTTTCCCAGGAATTGGCCCATACAGAATAAAATAAATAAGTCGCAAGCGTTTTGTGAAGGGGAGAAAAAAAGTTCCTGCTGTACATAACTCAGGGGAGCAGATGTTTTTCCATTAGCTCACTGTTCTCTGCTACAGATTTCTTGTTCGTGGCATGTTCATTACAGTATTTTTTTCCTAGGGTAAACTTTAGCACGTTACTGAGACAGCAGGTAGCCCGCTCCAGCCCCACTGTGAGTACATGGAATAGTTATCCTAGTCATTTTTCTTTAAATGCTCCTTTAAATTAGCCTTAGGTCTACCTGGTGAGGTTTGCAGACTGTGCTTAGCAGGCATTTAGCCAATCTTAGATCAAATTACCAGACCTACTTTGCTGTGACTGGCCATATTTGGTAAAGTATTGGGTTAGTCAAGAAGCTAAATTGTCACATATAAAGTACTAGTAAAGAAAAACACAGTGGACATTGTAGTTAAAAGTAAGGCTTAAAATAATACAGCAACAGGAGCTGGAATATTAGAACTCTTACTAAAACTGGCTCGCAGCGTTCTAAAATGCTCCGTATAAATAGAGCATACGGTTATTATTGCCTGGAAATATAATCACACATACTTCAGATAAGAAATCACACCAGTTACCCAAAGAGCTTAAAACTATTAAAACTATTTCTTTTCAGTACTGACATGCTTTGCTCTCTGGGTCAAAAGTGATCTTATAAAAATGTCGAATGAAGGTAAATTTTGATCATAAATTTGAACCATTTCAAGTACATTTTCCATAGCCAAACAGCATGATTGTATTTTCTAAACAGAAAGGAGGAGTACTGGCATGATTTTAAAAAGGAAATAAGGGGTAGAAATAGTTCCTAGGTCAGACGTTTCTCTTGGTAACACAAGCAGTACTATCACCAGTAATCTCTAGGATTCCCCTTGCAGCTCTTCCTGCAACAAGAGCTAGAAGGAGTTAACAGGCTTTACCAATGCCGCAGAAGTTCCTTCTCTCCTCTCTAAGCTGAATTCAAGCTCTCAGTCATGAAAAGTAGAACAAAGAGGAAAAACGAGCATATGGATTGCATAAAGACCACCTCTACTGGAGATGCACCACAGCAGCATGTGCACTGCAGCACCCTTCCTGAGTACTCCTTGAAATGACCTGTTTCTCAGACTTGGGGCCAAGAATAATGTTCAGGCTTATTAATGTTAAAGCCTAATGAGACAACTGTCTCCTTTTAAGAAGCCATTACATTTCAAGAGGACTGGGAGGTTATTGTTAAAAGGGACCAGACAAGCTGTGTTAATCACAGTCTTTGCTGCAGAACACTTGAAAACAGAGTATGCCTATTAGTATTCCTCTAAGCACACCTGCCGCAGGGAGTGGACAACCTCTCTAGTCTTTGGCGACAGCAGACCTTGTACTCTTCCTAAGAGTAATTGTGACTACCTGCAGGGAAAACAGGAAGATATGGAAGCCCACTGAAGAAATGTGCTAAGTTCCCTGCTGCAGATGACTGTACTCCCAGCTGGTCCTACAAGAGATGGCTGGACAGAAGATTAACAGTGAGAATTCACGGTTTCATTTGGATGTGTGAAAGAGAAGAAGAGGACTCTTTCTAGAGACCACAGATCCATCAAGTAGCTCTTCAGTTGCTTACAGTAAGCTACAAAAAATTAGCTCACCAAAGTTCACTAGGCACTGCTGCAGGGAAAGCCAAGGTGCAGCATCCATTATAGTGCAGCACATTTGGACTTAGCAGCTGCACTTCCAAAGCTGCCGCTTTATTTTCTTCCCTACATAACTGTGCTCGTCATAAACCCAGAAAAGTTACAGATAAAAACACTAAGTCTATGCCCTCTTATGCGTGAGATAAGTATCTTTATCACAGGACAAAAAAGCTTAACTATTTGCACAGGGTTCACAGCCTCTCTCGCCTTCAGCCACTGTTAAAAGAATGCACATGTTCTCATGCACTAATTGTGAGACCTGTTAGGAGCTCTACAAGGGCTCTCCAGCTCCGACAAACTGAGGATGCTTCTGCACAAGGCAGGAACTCCTATTGCAGCTGCAGGTGGAGGGTGATACAGTAACAATTCCCCTACATAAGCACCATCTGATAGCTACCACCCACTAACGGTCCCCTTGCAAGCCTATGTGCTGGCTTTGTGGCCTGGCCTGGTTGCTGGAGGGCTGTAAGAACAGCCTCATATAGCTGTGGGATAGCTGGTTTTGTATTCCTTTTTCCAATCTTAAGTGCAGAAAGCTCTAACTGGATCAGTTGGTACCATTAGTTTTCATGCCTTGGGATATGAAGAGGCAAGGGAACTGTAATGGCTCTAATGGAACCCAGACACGATTGCAGCCTGGCGCTCTAAATCCATACCCCCCCACAGAGACACAGCCAGCTGCATCCTGTTAGTCCCTGAAAAGGACGGATGCTTTGTTATAAATTTATTGTAGTGAGGTTAGGAAATTGTAGTAATTTTATCTAAAGATTTATGATTCATGCTAAAAAGGCTAAAGTGTTAACGACAACAAAAACAACAATACACGAGTCATTTCCCAAAGGCAGATTAACATTTTGTCCCTTTAGAGATAGGACACTGAGGTATGAAAAAGTTAGGCAACTTGCCTAGAGTCACAAGATGAGTCATTGACTGAAAAAGGACAAGTCCAAGCTAAACCTGACAGAAATCTACAGCATACTGGTGCGGCTCTATCATGAATATGAAGGGACTCCGGATGCAGGCATCAGAATGTTACGCTAACCGCCTGTTGGCTTTCCACAGCTGTTAATTTTGGGGTGAGCTGTAACACAAAAGCACATGACTACCTCAACTGTTTTTAACCACGCATTTCTGTTTAATTTGTTGTTTATGAAATATCTCTAACTTGGAAGTTATTAACTTCTTACCAGTATACCTGTTCCTCCTTTCCCCTCCTTCCAGATGGGAAAGATTCTAGTCCAGAGGGTCAGTGATATGCTTTTGGACTATTCCACTCACTAAGCCCAGTGTAAGATCCGACCCACTTCAAAGAAGTCCTCTAATTATTCAGGCGCTGTGCCCTTCTCCACGCAGAGAGAGTGAAGACTACCCCAAAATACTTGCATCTCTCCTCATCCTTCAGGAAACTAGAATGCAGCGACTTCCACACTACTGCGAGAAGAGAATGGGCAGTACCTCACCAAGAGCTCATTAAGCTGCATCCATAACTGACTGCAGTAACGAAATTACAAAGCAGTCACAGTACGTATTTTCAGAGTATCAATCCTGATTCAAGTCCAGTTAAAAGTAAGCATGAAATAAAACAAAGATTTAAAAAATTATAGAATAGGACAGAAAAGTTACAGCTTTTAAAAATAAATTCTATCTAAAAGAATTAATTAACACCTTTGAGAAAGGAACTCGATTTACACTGAAAAGTAATCGTAGCAATTCACAGCTAGGTCACAGCAAGCACTAGGTCTTTATTGCTTTTGTCTTTTTACACAGCAGCAAAAACGTAAACTGCCTAGAGCTACCTGCAGGATGATGGACAACAGACACCTGACTTCTCATCATAATAAACTCCGGGTTTTTTTGCTCCCCACCAGTCTCCCCTGCAGCTTTAAATCAGGAGCATAAACTGAATAAAGCAAAATCTTGCTAGTGATTTTGAAGCCCACAGCACATCATTGAAATTTACGTACACACAAGCCATTAAGTGAACACATGTGATTAACTTAAAAGGATGATGCATTCCATAAGGTAACTTCTTTTGTTCTTTAATAGTTAGTCAAATTGTAACAAAAAGAATGTCACATATTTTGCACCAGAACTGAAGTCTAATTGGTAGGAAATGGCCCACAAAACCAGCTATAAAAATCTTTGCTGAGAAGTAGGGTGAGACTGCTAGGTTTTATGTGAGAATTGTCAATTGTACAGATTAGCTAAATGAGAATTTGAAGGGTTCTCCTGCATACAGGATAGCAAATTATTAGCAAGGTTCCAGTGGGCTCTGCTTTTTTTTCGTTGCAAATGGTAGCAGAGACATCTAAGAAGCAATCACAGCACTCAAATGTAATTTCAAGCGCACATTTGTGGGCCCAGTTGTGGAAGAAAAGCTGTGTCTCTTAAGAGCAAAATTGCAGGGTCAGAACTCTTTCTATCAGTCCTGAAATGCTGGAATGCAAATGGTAGAATGTGCTGTGCAACTCCGTTCCTCACCAAGTGTCCTACATAAAACCCTTTCATGAGTTTGGAGATAGCCTCTGGGCAGAGTTCCTTCTCACTCTTCTCTTTTCCCTTTATGTGCTCTGCTGTAGCATCTCTGCATGAGTGTCTCAAACTGACATGCAATCTACAAATCCTTGGGAAATTCAAACAGTCAAGGATAAAACAAGTGGAGGACTTGCTCTTTTTAATAATTTGCACTTAAACCTCAGCAAAGATTGGAAAGTTCCCAGTCTAAATAACATTTAATACATGGTTTGCCCAGCCTTATTACAGGGAAGCACGTAGGAAAAGGAGAATGAAAATAATTATCCCTACCAACTATCATTTGTTAATGAAGAACTACCTACCCTCTTCTTTTAAAAGCATAATTTAGTGATGACTGAAGTTTTCTGTGTGTTATGGAAAAATAGACATGAGCTGAAAAACTGCACTACTCCAGTATTTTTTTTGTTATACTGAATCAGATAAATGGCATTTCAAAAACCGGCTGGGATAGATAGATTTTCTGCTGGAATAAGGTGATTTTCAACTACTGGTTTCAACTACTCTGTTAATACTTATGTCATCTCATTCACCACTGGAGGGAAAAAGGAACTCCAGGGGGTCCAGGACTTACCAGCTTGCAGCCAAATTTGTTCAAGAGCTGTCCACAGCTGCATAGGTCCTTGCTTCATTGCACTGCTCTGCATAGTTATTTCAGACATGGCCTGTTCCAGTCTTGATGCAGCAAGGGAAGAGGCTCGCTGTGATCCTATGGACCAAGCAAACAAGAACAATAATGCATTTTATATACTTCTTTGGAATATTTCTTTGACTCATTAAGGCAGCAGGTCTGATTCTCCACTCATTGCATCAGTTTTATGTAATAAGAACTCCACTGAATTCTGGCGTGACCAACTGGAGAACCATGTTTTATAAAAGGTTAATTTACTGAAAAAAAACACTAAATTACCCAAGAGCTGCAGCTCAAACAAGCGAATTAACAGACAGTAATTTTATAAAGGTCTGCTTAGCATTCATCAAAGAAGCAACCTTATTTTGCTCATTTGGAAAGCAGAACTCTACCATCAAATATTTCCCATGAATACTTATTAGTAACCCGTTTTATAAGCACACTGTCACCATACAATTACAACATGTGGCCCACTAATGTAGAATCTTAGTACAGCATTAGAGTAGCTTGGCACCATTCACACAGCACACACATTTCAAGTGACATCAATATTGTTCTACTGGTTTAGAGGCAGCGTGGTTTTTCATTTAACCTTGGGGAGCAGAGAGCTCAGTGCTTTGACTAAATTAACCTTTAGTATGCGCTGTAACATTTACGCAAGAATAAAGTATTTGGCACCCACATCTCTGGGACAAAACATCACATCAAAAGCTACTCCCAGGGAGAATGCATGGGCAGAGACCATGTTCTCCGGTACAGCAAGTGGGATTATACTGGTGAGCCGACCTCTCAGAGGGGTACCAAGAGGATGGTAACAAAATAAGAAGCTACAAAATGAGATTTCACAGTTGGCTTTGTAAAGCTTTGGGAAATAAATATTTTAATATACGTAGGTTTAATGTGACTTTAAGGTTGATAAGCTCTTTCTCTGGGGAGCTGCTGGGACTGAAGCACTTGCACTGATTAGCATTACTCTTCAATCTATCCTTACAGGCTGACCTTGTAGACCACAAGATCCTGGAGTTAAAATCCCGCTTTCTCTCACCACAGCCACCCTGAGGGAGCAGCAGAGCCTAGGAACAGGTACTTGGAGAAGCTGGGATGGTTCTGGGCAAGGGAAGGGACAGAAGGGCAAAAAACCTGTCAGGGGCATATGCATTAAGTGGTCTCTCTGAGGCGGACAGCATGCTTTTCCCGCCGGAGCGTGCTGAAGAGAGGGTTGCCAAACCACACCTCCAGGCCCGCAGACCATCACCCAGGGCCAGGGTGCTGGCAGGGAGAGCAGTGTGGTCCCCTGGCCGTGGTCCTCTGAACGTTGAGCTGGGACCCAGCCTTTTGCCAGGCACGAGGGGAGGCACATCTCTGCCCCATGCTCCTTTGACACCTGCGTGGCATGGGGCAGGATATGGCCTGCAGCTTTTACCTAACCCGAGGCAGCGCTGCCTGCCTCTGAGAGCGTCATGGCTACGGAGAGGCCGCAAGTGCAACTTGAAGCCTAAAACTGCTATAGGAAATATTTGTCCCATTATCTCACCGCTAACTAATGTCATTGATTTTAAGCAGGAGAACTTCAAAACAGCCCTGCAGCACAGGCGCCTCCCACGGCTCCCTTGGAAAATGCAAATGTGCTCTTCCTAGATGCATTTCTTAAATTCCTACATATTTTCAAAGACATTCCTGATCTAATGTTCCAAGAGATGACAGTGCAGTAATGTA
This sequence comes from Aptenodytes patagonicus, assembly GCF_965638725.1. NCBI lineage: Eukaryota > Metazoa > Chordata > Aves > Sphenisciformes > Spheniscidae > Aptenodytes > Aptenodytes patagonicus. Next base: position 100,118,962 of record NC_134951.1, read on the forward strand.
GCAATTACGGCTTTAATGGTATGGTAAAAGCCATTCTGCTTTGCACCGAGAATTTATTATATTTAACAGATCCATCTTCAGCCTGTTTCACCGCACGGGATTCCTCCCCCTGCCCTGCCCACTCACACTCCTCTCCCCCCATCCCTCCCTCCACCCGGGAGAAATTTCACCAAAACTCCCAGGAATTAAAGACAGACAATGGTTGTTTAACATAGGGAAAACTACCAGGCATTTATGCCCAGCCATCCAAAACACCGACAGCTTCTTTGCAGCGCAGAGGCAACAAGAAAACGGCCACGTGAACAGCTAGTGATGTTACTAGGAGCACTTTGAAGTTAGGGCAGACCTCTTGCCTTCTAGATTGGCAAACTTGGAAAAAATTATATGGGCTTTGGGGATTTTGCAGTCAGCCTAACCAGATTCTTATATTAGCACTCCTGATCACGTTAGTATGCTTTGAAAGCAACTTTCAGTATGACATTTCTCTGCCAAGACTGCCCTCTTTCAGAGAGGCTTTCTGGAGCTGTGTTTCTTGCAAGCACTCATATGTAATGATGGTCTGATTGCATTAGGCAGGCAGATGGGCTGGTGTTTTATTCACATCCTCACAGAGCTCAGGGAAATCCTGTCAAGCAAGGATTCAAGTCAATCCAAGGAAACTATGTCACTGTAAGGTACCTTTGTGCATTTTGGAGAAGTTCACACACTGCTGTGAGACTGAACAGCCACTTAGAATCTACTAAAGCATCCTTCCCTCACAAAGCAGGCTTTGCAGGAATATCACTATGAGCTAGTTGCACTCAAAGAACACAAGTTAGCTGCTCCTCTTCTCCTTCTCTTCATTAGCCAGGTAGTTGCCAAGAGGGGAAAGCCTGCAATTTGAGACCGATCTTGCCCAGTGCTGTGGGCTTCAATCTGCACAGCCATAAAAAGGGAACCCAAGTTACTTAGCAATTTACAGCGGAGGCTCTTTGCGTTTAACAGCCTTTGGCATTCCAGTCCTTTGATGTTTATTCTCTTTTCCATTTCAGCCTACACAATGAAGCAAACCACGCTAGGAAGAGACCAGCCAATCCCTTTCCATCCCTGACCAGCCTCAGACACAGATACGTTCCTTGTTCTAAACACACACATGCCAGATGATAAGGCGCTCTCCATCCCAGCCCATACCCACATGTTTGC